>NC_137878.1:27995769-28170769 GCF_963924005.1 Protomyctophum bolini
CAGACTATGAATGAGCCTTCAGAGTCTCCAAAGGTCTGTAGCTAACATCGAAACGAGTGTCGGTTAGCAGTTCCCATTCCCAGTTAAAAACAATAAACGTAAAAAGAATTATAATAATTGAACTTTCTGTTCACTGCAGTTGCAACAGCAGCTGTATGGAGCCAGTTAGCAGCAGGTGTTGTTCTGGTGTTGTGCTTTAGCTATTTTTGAAAAATAGTGAAAATGTGGTGCAAATCTGCAAACCTGGAACAATTACATATATTTTTGGGGGTCCTTGACATGAAAATGTTTGAGAACGACTGACAGAAACATAGGGTTCTTCAGAAAACTTTAGAAGACATTTGTAGAATCGTCCTTAGGTCTAAAAGGGTTAAAACACGAATGTGTCCTTAGTGGGTAATCCAGCATGACAGTCGCAGGTTCTAGTCCCGATCTCAACAAATGTTACTGTTTGTCTTCCCCTCCATCTCTCTGCCCATTTCCTACCTTTACTTTCTACCTACTACCTACTTTCTACTATTTCTACCTTACTGTTATCTAGCAATAAAGACAAAAAATTAATACAATTTGTTGCATGCCAGTGTTGCACATAGAGCTTGTAGATCTGCTGTTTTCGGTGCGAGACACCAGTATAAATCAGGCTTCTGAAATGGGACATCTGTACAGCTTGAACTGGCAGGTCGGCCATGAGAGATTTATACTGTCGTATGATGAGATGAGAGCATGAAAATGTGTGCTTCATCTGTACAAACATTGGCAACTCAACCAAGCATATCGTTGCAGTCAGGCAGAGAACCTTGTATATCCATATTACAACTTTGAATCTTTTTTAAATCATAAATGAATGCACTGCTTCGCCGTACAACAACAAAGAACTATGAAGATAGTCGATCTACAAACTCATAACGTGTTGCGCTGCTATTTGAGCTGCTCTTGAACATTTATGAACGTCGTCTGTGGGTTTTTATAAAACATTGAGCCAATGAAAAGTATTAACAAGCGCTTGTGACTAAATAATAACTACATTGGATCCATTGGAACCCAGTTTATTTTTCCCATTTCCTGAAGTACCGGTTTTGGACATACAAGGGTTCCGCCCGACAGCGACGGTATTGGTAGGTTGGAGAGAGAGAGGGGGGGGGGGGGGGGGCATTACAGGATGCCAGATAAGTTTGTCTTTCAGCTCTTTCTTTCCATCCAAGTCACTGTCTACCTCTCTCTCCCTCTCTCTCTCTCGCCATCAGTCTTCCACCTGGCTAAAAAATGAAAACACTAATCAAGGAAAGGAGAACGGCATGACCAGGGGAAAGAAGAAGTTGTTTTGCAGGTAGAGGTGTTTTTTCTCCATGGTGACAGGTGTGTGTATGTGTGTGTGTGTGTGTGTGTGTGTGTGTGTGTGTGTGTGTGTGTGTGTGTGTGTGTGTGTGTGTGCCTGCATGACTTGACGTGTGTGTGTGCGTATGTCAATGCCCTTTTGACTTGAGCAATGCTGCCTTCACACTGGCAGCTACAAAGATACAGGCTACCATTCTCTTTCAATGGAGGCCAGCGACATGAACATACAATTATAAGATACATCAGACGTTTGTAGCTGCTACAAAAGCTACAACAAAAGATGCAAAGCGTGTGTGTGTGTGTGTGGGGGGGGGGGGGGTTACCATGAGACTCTCCTCTTGTTCCAGCCATCGTTGGTCATCTTCCATTTGTTGTTGTTGCATCATCAATCTTTCCTCCATCAGACTTGTTCCAACACACCCACCATCCTTTAGGACACACAGGATCCATTTTACACACTTGGTTGGCCCAAAAATGTAGTCACTTTCATGTGTAACTTAGCCAATTCCCGTGTGCATGTGCATGTGTGTGTGTGCATGCATGCATGCGTGTACCTCCATGGTAGGGCTCCAAAGTGCGGTGTGTTCAGGTCTGTGCTGGTTCCAGGTCTCATGAGGGGGGTAGACACCCCCGACACCCCCCACCCCACCATGGGCTGACGCCTAGAGAGAGAGAGAGAGACAGGACCACAGTGAGACGGCCAGAGAGAGAGAGAGAGTGAGAGAGAGAGAGAGAGAGAGAGAGAGAGAGAGAGAGAGAGAGAGAGAGAGAGAGAGAGAGAGAGAGACAGACAGACAGACAGACAGATACCAGAGAAAGAGACAGACAGAGAGACAGGCAGATAAGATAATGCAAACAGGGAGAGAAAGGCAGAGAGACAGACACAAAGAAGCCGGACAGAGAGAGGAGGTGGAGAGACATAAATAAGAGACAGAAGACAGAGAGAGAGAGACAGGCACAGAGCGAAAAAGAGACAGGAGATTAAAGGCCTATTCATAGTCTGGATTTTCGGTGGTGAGGTGACCACCGCTCCGGTGGTGAGCTGACCACCGGAGCTGAAATAACGTTGAGTGGTGGTGAGTAAAAACAGAGAGAAGGGCTGGAGCGGTGGCGGTGGTTTGCTCTTCACCGCGGCTCGTGACATTGTAGTTCGGTGGTCACCCCACCACCGTAAATCCAGACTATGTATGAGCCTTAATACCTCACTAATTTCTTCGTTCTTGAAGTTATTAACAAAAAGTAAACCAATGAGAATAATGATAATAACAGTCCTCCTCCACCTACTACTACTACTACTGATTCTCAGAGTGGGGTCCAAATGGTTCCTTACGGGTCTGTAACTCAGAAGGTATTTTTACACCGCAAGATAAATTATTTCTTTGAGTGGCGGAATTATATGCAATGTCAATGCCTTGACGTTGCATGGATCGTTGAATGAGTCGCCTCAGTATCCTCTGTACCTTTACTCCAGATGGAAAGTCCCAAGGGAGGCGAACCTCGCCTAACGTTTACCAACGCTGACTGGCGCGCCCAACGTGAAGCGATTCAAGTGACTTGAAAGATATTTCAACTTACGGTGGGAATGCACCTAAAGAGTGTACAATACTCTCCAATGAAAACCTTTGCGAAACACTGCTTCAGAGCGGTATTAGTATTCATCTTATATCATCATAGGAGTCCAATCTCCAGTCCACCTGGGTTAGTTGGAGAACCCCTGAACTACACAGACATACATGTTATTACAACGTGTGATATGAAGAGGGTAAATAACCGTTGAAAGTCTGCACTCCTTATAAGGCCACAGAGAGAGAGAGAGAGAGAGAGAGAGCATACAGCCTTAAGATTGAGAGTATGTGGGGTGTGTGTGTGTGTGTGTGTGTGTGTGTCTGTGTGTGTGTGTGTGTGTGTGTGTGTGTGTGTGTGTGTGTGTGTGTGTGTGTGTGTAAGAGAGAGCGAGAGAGAGTGAAAGAGAGGAGAGTTATAGCTCTACAGGAAATGCCTGATGTCTGCTTAGTTTATGAGCTGAAAGAATAACTAGATGAACTCTCTTTCTCTCCCTCTCAGTTTCTCTCATCTCGCTTTGAACCAAACACACGCCACTCTTTTTTCTCCCCACCAATCTCTCTCTCTCTCTCTCTCTCTCTCTCTCTCTCTCAATAGCCAGTATAGCCCGATTTATTATACTTCGTTGTACGCCGGTGGCCTGTGCCAAAAATAGCCGTTTGCACAGTTTGCATTGTGAGCTTGTAGATTGGCTGTTTTCAGTGAGCAACACCATTGTATGATGTACGACTTGAACCAAACTAGTAAAACGGATCGGATAAAATGGGATTGAAACATTATAACTAGATAGAATCAAAACATGCAATATAAACATACATTTACTATGCGCGATTGATTTATTGGTTCTGAAAATAACTGCACACAACGTGTCACAGCGTGACGCGGTATGACCTTTTAGATCGGCACCAGCGGGGTGTGTTGGGCAGCAGGAGCATGACGAAGGCTCACTGGCAGGTGAGCCAATAGGTTACAACAGCAATGACAATAGCCTGGTTAATAAACCAGTGTGTGTGTGTTAACTCACCGGGTAGTGGTTGTGCTGGGGACTAGGGAAGAAGCCTTCACTGGAGCGAGGGCTGGGGTATCCTGGTCTGCTAGGCTAGACAGACAGAGACACACACGTTGGTTTCTACAGCATATTAAACGTCCATAGTGTAAGTCACTGGTTCCCAAACTATTCAGCTCCAGACCCAAAAGATCAATCTGATGCAACGCGCTGTACTGTAGATTGTGGACAGAACATCCGACGGAGAGACAGAGCGATGGACAGCAGTGACACAGACAGTGGGGTCCTTGAGTGATCCCCAGCTAAATGATGAAGAGTTGGTAACCAAATGGTTAGATCTTTAACTCTTGAGAGTGTAAAACGAAACCAAATGGACCCTTATTAGATCTTTAAATCTTGAGAGCGTAACAATGAAACCAACGCTCTCAAGAGTTAAATTATTGTTACACATCTGCATTACTTCATTTTCTAAAAGTATACACAATTAGAGAATGTAGAAGAATTGTTATTTTGATGTTTGCCTGTTGTCTCTCCCTCCTATGGAACCGCATCAATACAGACAGCATGGAATTGTGGACATGAACGATAACAAAGTATTCTTTAGTTTTGGATCAGCGAGGCTGAATCTCATCAAATGGTGGTCCATGGCTCAAATGCTTGAGCAAATAATGGGCCTTGACCCATTCTGGACGGGAACCCCTTTTGGTGTTTTAACTAAGCATTATGTTATACTTTAGCTATTGAAAAATAGCAGATCTACAAGCTTGTAGGTCTGCTATTTTTGAAAAATCAGAAAAATGCAGCACAAATCTTTGAATATATATTCTTTCAGAGTGAACGTTTTTTATTTATTTCGACGTCAGGCCTAAATGGGCCTTAACCTGAACAGGGTTGAAAAGCAGAGCGTCAGACAGTGGGTCTTACTTTAGGCGGTGCTTCATCAGAGCCTCCAGAGTCCCAGGACACAGTGACCTGCCTCCTCATCTCCATGCGGAGTCTCTCCTCCTGCTGCATCTTCTCCTCCTCCAGGATAGTGCTGCACGCACACACGCACACACAGACACACACACACACACACACACACGAGCGCATCACAAACCACAGTCGTGACTAAACGAACATGGCCTCAAGCTCTTGGTCAAAACAAGACAGCGTCTAAAGCCATGTCATGTTGACGACATCATGATAGGACCACGGGTCTGAGATCCTTCACAAAATGTGTAAGTAATAAGTATATACACACAAACAAAAAAAGAATATTCACAAGGTGTGAATCTGGGGATTTATTTGCTTGGCCTATACATACACGTACACAATACATTTGGCACTGATCAGTTGGAGTTGGACCCCCAAAAACGCTATTGTATTTGTGGGTCCTTGGCATGGAAAAGTTCTAATCTAGATAACGTCATATTGTCCCTGTCGGGTGTAAACCTCCAAAATGTCTAAAACAGAATACAAAAGTAGAAGATCGACAAGCTTGCAGATCTGCTACTTTTGATACTAAAAACAATGGAGATAAGAGGTCTCCGACACCAACGATACTAGCATTACTTTATTATACATGTGGTGTTGAAGGTGTTTTGTGAGTGGATACCTGAGCTGTGTTTTGAGTTCAGTGAAGCGCGGCCTCTTGCTGGGGTCGTACGACCAGCACTTGGTCATCAGACTGTACAGGGTGGGCGGGCACTGTGGGGGCATGGCCAATCGCTCGCCGTTCTCTATCCTGCCAATCACGTCGTTGTTCTTCACGCCCTGGAAAGGCTTGATGCCATACATCAAGATCTCCCACATGCACACACCTGGACGGAGAGGAGGTTTATACTCACATGCATCACACACACAGAGCAAAGCATGGATTATGCAGATTATTTCTGAAGTACGTTGTTGAGGGATTTGGTAATACAATATGTGAGGGGTGAGTTCGCGTGCACGCATCCACCTGGGTGACGGCAGACTGCTGGGCGAGCGCTGGCGCTTTGGCATGGGGGGGGGGGGGGGGGGGGGGGGGTCAGATCGACTTGAGTGCTTAGAAAAGCGCTATAAAATGCAATCCATTATTAGCCCTGTTTAGCAGTGTATTTTCTTCCTGTGCGGGGGTGACTGAATGACTTAGTTGTGTGTGTGAAACGGCATTGCTGGCTATGAGCACATGGGTCATTTCCAGAGGGGACAGATGTAAGCTTAATGTGAGTGATGAAGGGGGGGATTCTGACCTCACCAGCATGCTATGCATGTTAGTTAAACTAGGGGGTCTCTTGTTTAGGAAGGGGCTTAGAAAAACAGTACTGAAGTACTACAGTACGGGAAAGATGCCTTATAATTAATGTAACAGCAGTGCAACATAAATTATATAAAGCTCATCAACAAACAAGCTATACAAAATATTGTAAAACTAATTCGATAGGTGGGGTGGCGGCTGCAAGACTCTTTGGATGACAGTAACATACCTTGGAAGTTATGGAAGGAGAAAGAAATGTGCATTTCTTTGTATAATAGACACAAAATAAAGGCTTGGACTCACCGAACATCCAGACGTCACTGGCTGAGGTGAATCGTCTAAAGTTGATAGACTCAGGAGCCATCCATTTGATAGGCAGTTTGCCTTTAGAAGCTGACATGTGCACACACATTTACAGTGTTAACGCATTGTGGCGGTCACAACAAGTATAATCACTTCATACCATTGAGTGAGACTGATTATTGTGTCATTTTGGAGCCTGCCATTAAATAGGCCGTTATTAGGCTTCGAGACATATTACCGTACATTAATTATATCTCTGTCAGGTGGAAACCTCATAATTATATTCAAAACGGTTACTTTTCAGGATTCAAATTCAAAATTATTATTATTAAAATAGCAAAAGTAGCATATAGACAAGCCTTTTGTGTGGCGCTGTGGTATGATCAAGTAGGGCGATACTTTACTAAAGAGATAAGAGGTTTCTGCCCGACAGCAAGGATCATTTTATTTGTTGTTGTCACACAGCAGATCAACTGGTCTCCCAAAAGCAACACATGAACGGCCATGGCAGAATGAAAGACTGCACTACTAGCACATAACCAGAAGGTGGCAACAGAGAATAAGCACCAAAAAAGACCTTTATTTCTACAGAAAGCTGTGTGTGTGTGTGTGTGTGTGTGTGTGTGTGTGTGTGTGTGTGTGTGTGTGTGTGTGTGTGTGTGTGTGTGTGCGTCCATACCTTTGTAGTATGAGCTATCCTCCATGTATCTCGACAGACCAAAGTCTCCCAGCATCACACAGTCCACGGCTGAGACCAACACGTTGCGTGCCGCTATGTCCCTGGAAAGCCAGAACAGCCAAGATTAGATGATTCCACGCCAGTGCAAGATCCATGTGTGTGTGTGTGTGTGTGTGTGTGTGTGTACCTGTGTACGAAGCGCTTGCTCTCCAGGTAGGCCAGTGCTGTACTGAGTTGAGCAGTAAACAGAATGAGAGTAGCCAGGTCTAGATTGTATTTCCTCACCTGCAGGAATGAACGCAACTACAGAGAGACACAGACAGAAAGGGGGGGGGGGGGGAGAGAGAGATAGAGTAGAATAGAAAAGGAAGAGAGATGGAGAGAGGGAATTATAATCAAAATACAACAATGTCATAGTCATTCCCTCTTGCTGTCATTATTTCTTTGTGATGTCAACTATTTAGCTGTTGCTGGCGCTTTGTTTTCTAAAACAGAAACAGCCAGTGTCACGGTACCTCTCCCAGGGTGCATAGCTCCATGATGATCCACACGGGGTTCTCTGTGATGACCCCAATCAGCTTGACGATGTGGGGGTGGTCAAACTGACGCATGGTCACTGCGGACACAAAACCATGAGTAATGAGCAGCCGCTGACCGTTCTCTGCCTGCGCTCAAGCTCAATGCGGCGTGGGATCGCCAAGGGCACATTTACCATTGTCAACGCCGCCAAGTGCACAAATGGAGACTGCCGCCCCCGCCGGTGATTACTTTTAAGCATTATGTTACACTTTAGCTATTGAAAAATAGCAGATCTACAAGCTAATAGCTCATACGAGCTTGTAGATCTGCTATTTTTTTGAAAAATCGTGAAAATGTGGTGCAAATCTTTAAATATATTATTTCGTTTTTAACTCAAATCTTTGCTTCTGGGGGGGTCCCTGGAACAACATATTTTCAGATGGGGGTCCGCGGCCAAATACAGAAAATTCTGTGGGTCCTTGACATGAAAAATGTTGAGCACCACTGACATAGAAACATAGGTTTTTCAGAAAACTTTTAAGACATTTTCTTTTTAGAATCGGCCAGTCCTAAATGGGTTTATGCCATGGGTTTATGTTAGGCAAAGAAACAATTAAAGTGGTCTTACGCGCTTCTTGCAGGAACTTCTCTCTGACGCTGTCTGATGTGCAGTTCTTACAGGTCTTGATGGCAACGTTCGAGGGAGCCATTTCCTGTACAGCATGGGCGAGTGACAGGTTAGGAGGAGGCAGGGTTAGGCAAACGCATTTAGAGCACCAAAAACAATGGGCCATTTGTGGGTCACAGACAGATTTTTATGGGTTCCTGTTAACTCCCTATATATTCTTTTGTTTCCTAGGTTTGGTTTTGAATAATTATTGCAAACATTTTCATGAATTAAAAGCAAAATCAAATCAAATAAACATCTTAAAAGGAAAATATAATCAAATTAAACTTGTTAAGAAATTCCATTTATTCAAAAACAAAGAAGTAGATCTAGAAATAAAATATATTAATAAATATATTTTCACTAGTTTGGGTCCCGGGAAAACATCTAATCCCTCTTTTGGGTCTGGAGCTGAAAAGTTTGCGACCCACTGGTCTAGAGAGATGAAAGTGTCTACATACCGGGCTGCTGTAGACTCCTTGGTGAACATCACCAAACTGGCCCTCTCCGATGCAACGACCCAACTCTATCCTGTCCCTCTGGATCTCATAGTCCCGAGCTGCATGGGAGGAGAGGAGAGGAGAGGAGAGGGAAACCAAAGAATTACTTGCAAATAATATGTTCTGAGCACAGGTTCTCAGTGTGACCGTGACACACACACACACACACACACACACGCACACACACACACACACACACACGCACACACGCGCACACGCACACGCACACGCACACGCACACACACACACACACACACACACACACACACACACACACACACACACACACACACACACACACACACACACACACACACACACACACAGGTTTTTACATGCACAGTAGCATTCCTGTTGATTTTCTTTCCCCCATTAAACTGTCATGCAAACATATTTGGTTTATAATAACCCAGATTCTGAACTTGATATTTAGTTTAAGCCGATTCCATTTTTAGACAGGACAGACAGTGAGGCATGCATAATGTAATGTAATGAATATCTGGAAACTGGAATATAAGAGGTACATGACATAGTAGGGCTACACGACTTTCACTCACTACCACTACTGGGCACTGCCTTGAAAAACTACAACTCCCAAAATAGCTGATCTACAAGCTCACAATGTGTCGTGATGCGACACATTATGCGCTTGTAGATCTGCTATTTTCTACTGGGCACTGCCTAAGTTGAAACTACAACTCCCACCAGGACATTTTCAGCTTATCTGACGTTTTCCTTGATGTTGATGAATATTTGCAATGGAAATTGAAAATGGATTTAAATCTATTCTACAAAAAAAAAAACGGCCTCCATGAGCCTGATGGATGGGTAGTACAGTGTCCTGGATAGATGACATTTTGAGTATTGGTGAGGAGACAAGACAATGCGTAACAGATGGCCAAATAAGGTGTTTGACAATTACCTAACTGTGAAACAATTAATTGTCCACAATGTCCAGCACTAGTGGCAAGACAAAGTATACATCTGGCTTAACTCGGATTAACTAAGCAATCGACAGAATGGAGGAGAACCTCAACAATGCTAATTACATGGGAATCTGCCAGCGATGACATTTTAGAACCCAAATCGTTCCAAATATTCGTTTTTTTCGTCCAAATTACTCGTCTGGATAACCACTTTATAACAAGAACAAAAAAACATTCTGCACAGGGGTCATTACACAATAATCAATTACTTCACAGTTCACACGACAGAGGACAAGACAAAACAGCCACAATTGAGTAGAAACCAAAACATTTCATAAGAGACATTAAAATAAATTAAATAAACGATAACCAAGGAAAAGGCTAATGAAAACCATGCCCCAAAACAAAGCATCTAGTCATTCAGCTGAAGAGGCTTAGAGAGATGTTTCTCATGTTCTGATTGAATTGTCCACAATAATTAAAATAACATTGTGGGTCTTTGGGTGGAGTTTCCTTTCAACTCCAAGACCAAAGCTGAATGACTTTCAATTGAGATACAGTACATAATTACACCAACAAACATGACTTGACAACAAATCACAATGTAAATGAGATACCTCAACCTTTTTCAATTTCAGTCTATTAATAATATTCTTGACCAGGCAGTTGGAAAAAATGGGATAAAATCCAGAGTTCGACGCCAAAAAGACTCTGTTGTGTAACACATTTAGGTACAATATATACATACAATATATATATTTTTTCTCCTCAAATTTGTTAAACGCATGGCAGAGAAAATGAACAACCAAAAATGTAAAAAGGTCAAGTTATCCTGGTACGAGAGGGAGAGAGACAGAGAGAGAGAGTTCATTTTACCTTGAACTATTCCATAGCACACTGTGTTGGCATTGGGAGGAGAAAGAGAGAGAGACAGAGAGACAGACAGAGCCAGACAGCTGCTTTAAGATTGAGAATAGCTGAGAAAACACATTCACACACTAAGTAGACTAGACGCACAAAGAACGACATACATACAGGCACCAGGACACTGTAAAATCCTCAGTGGTCATTTTACAGCATAACTTTCTTTATTGAATAGAATGTTATTGTATCCCTGCACAGCCGAGTTATGTTTATACAATATATGTAACTTTAACAAACTTTCTGTTACCGCCGTGCTCTGTACACAAATCAAAAAGCGGAGGGTCGCAGTCAGAAATAAAGGTCAATGTTTTGTTTAATGCTCCATTACGCCTCAATGACAGATGTTTCGGCCATGCGGCCTTCACCAGTGATGAGTGTAAATTCAGTGGCTGATGAAGGCTGGACATCCGAAACATCTGTCACTGAGACATAATGAAGGAATACAAGAAAACATTGTGTGTGACCCTTGAGATGTTTAGAACTACCGGGTGGCGAGAGGTGTAGCAACTAACTACCAATGAAGCTCAGAGTGTTATACCTCTCCTGCCCAAACCGGTGTTCCGCCTTAACTCAAGACAACTTTGCGAGCGTGACCCGAGTTTGAATTCTGGGCCGACCATAAATCTTACGGATTACAGATTTAGTTCTGAGTCTGTAAAAGTGTAGATGTAAACTCTCTAAACTAAAATTACTAATCGACTACAAATTAACACCAAGGATTTGACTGTGTAAAGGTGGGAAGGTTATTTGTTTGTTTTGCAGAATGAACGGAGGGAAGAAATGGTAGAATGAATGGCAGAACAAATAAACAAATCAAGGACAAATATGAGATGATATCAACAGACATGTATAGATAGAGAGTGGCTACATGTGGAATATCTCAGTAGCATAAGTGTTTTTTAGCTCAGTCTACTACAAATACGTAAACATATGCATATGTGCATATAGCCATACGAGTTTGCACACATACAGGAGGAAAATATCTGAAGACATGCTATTCGGGGGAATTCACAGAAAATGACATTTTCATGGCCATTTTCAAGCTTATTGGCTTATTGTTGCCGGCAAGCTACATCTTTGTACAATGGAGTATAAATTAAGCTTGAAGCTCCAATCACTCGTGGCACCCTTTACTTTCAAACGCCTTACGGCAGGGTTACACCAGGGACGGAAAGGAACCGCACCGTAAGGCGAGGCGAGGGGCTGCATAACCCCCGCGGACACACGGAAAAATAGAGTAGAGTACCGTTGCGGACACACGCAGACTCCGCTCCGTTCACACACAGGGACTCTGCTCCGTTCTCTGAGAAATTCCGCGTCAATTCCGTCCCATCAGTGTAGCCCGGCCCTTACAATAGCGAAGGCAATAGAGTCACTGTTGACATCCAGCCGCAATACTTTAATAATAATGATAATGAGGCAAGGCTTTTGACAGGAACTGTAAACCGTATAGCCGTGAACTGTGGTTTGTCACCACGGTGGTCTCTTTGGCTCCTATCCCAGCAGGTCTCTGTTTCTATGTCCGACACCCTGCCAAACCCAGTCTAACCTCGCTGGCCTGAGCTGGTGCCTGTCCGCAAGCAGACTGAATCTGGATTATTAGCATCGCCGATAGCTTGTACATACAGTATATTAACTCTATTTTCATTAATATTCTCAGTGTTGATAGAATGTTAACAGACCGTGCTTAAATCCACCCATATACTGTACATATTCATCACTGGTGATGAATATACCGCTAGGTTTCTATTCTTTCATATATTGACTGTACATTTATATTTATTGATAAGACGGTCCACACTACATGCTCACTCAGTCAAAGATCCTGTGCAGATGCTGTAGATATCCAGGGCCAGCAGCTCAGCATTACATTTTTAGTGGTTGGCCGGTTTGTTTCTCGGCTCTTGTTACACGGTACCGGTGTTTCATTCTCACTGCTGCTTCTAGTATTTGCCTCAGTGGAAACCAACAAAGATTTATCTCCTGGAGATAGTTCCAGCATATAATAGAGGAGTAAAGTGTTATTGATGCTAAACAGAACCTTCCCAGGGTGTCGTGGGAAAGCATCGCGCCGTTCTCCGGTTTCATTATTGAGCAAAAAGAAGTACGGTGATGCAAACCATACCGCGCAACATGTTGCTGGCGAGCGGCGTTGGTGAACAGAGCTATAGCAGCAGTTAGGAGGAGAGAAGCTAAATGGAAGCTGGTTTCTCCCCCGGGGAGAAGATAAACACTCCTGGTAGTTGTAGTTTAAAGAGAACAGCGTAGAAGATACTCACTGGAGGGCATGGTGTACGTGTCTTCTTCATCAACTATCTCAGCATAGTCATCGGTCTCTGCGATAGTAAACACATACACACACACACACACACACACACACACACACACACACACACACACACAAAGTGCACAGAGGCAGCGGTCAGTAAAATCGGTAACAGCAAAAAGGGAAAATAAATACACAACCACCACACAGTCAAATACACGTGGTTCACCAAGTCTAAAGCTGCACTAAGAATAGCAGTATAACACACACACACACACACACACACACACACACACACACAGAGTAGACATACACAACAAATAAGTCACACATGCATTGGTCACTTTACCGTGCACGTACGTACTCTGCCACGCCGCAACCCTGATACGCGCACACACACGCAAAAAGTATACCCGCACCAAGAAGAAAACACAACATGCAGCTAACTGTGAATCAAGCATGCAACTCTATCTCACAGTCTGTCAAGTGCGACACATAGAAACACCCATCTCTCTCTATCTCGCTCTATCTTTGTCTCTCTCTCTCTCTCACTCTCTCTCTGCACAGGGTGTCAGCTGAGCATGTGGTGTGGATATCGGTCTGTCTTTGTCAGAACAGCTGGGCTCGATTGGAGGCAGAGAGAGAGAGAGACAGACAGACAGACAGACAGACAGACAGACAGACAGACAGACAGACAGACAGACAGACAGACAGACAGACAGACAGACAGACAGACAGACAGACAGACAGAGGGACAGGGTGAAAATACGCTAAGGACATAACGAGAGCACCGTCTGTCCTAGGAATGGAGAGATAGAGAGAGGTATATAAAGAAATAGCGAGTCTGTATTATATCCAGATGGTTTTGTTTAGAATAAAAGCTGTGCGCAGGCTCTGACAGATAGAGGGGAAAAAAGAGATTGAGAGCGCGAGAGAGAGAGCGTCAGCCTCTTCTAACCAGATGGTAGTGTTTAGAGTAAAATCTGTCCGCAGAACCAGCTGTTGGAAACAACAGTGACACATGTGTTGATGTTATTCTTACTATTCCACTCAATATTTATCAAGCTCTGATAGAGTGTGTTGTCCCACATTAGAGGGGAGGCATACTTTGGTCCGACATATCATTGGTCCGAAGAAGCATTGGTCCGACTCGGGAGAGGGTTGGGGTTAGGTTTAGGTGTGCTGCCCCGTGCTCGCGGTTATGGTTAGGGTGAGGGTTTGGAGTAGGTAGTCGATCGGACCAATGGTATGTCGGACCAAAGTATAGTAACCCATTAGAGAGAGACTCGTAGATAGAGCTGAATGAAGTGTTGAGATGGTCCTGAGTGAGGCTTTGCACTCTACGGTCAGTAACAAATAATGTGTACCGCTACTTTAAGCTGACGTAAGAGGTGAGTGGTCCGTACGATAGACTGAGCAAACACTCCCCCACAGACACTTTAATATATAATATACCATATTACGTTAGATAATGTAAGTCAGCAGGCTGAATAAAGCAGAGGAACTACAGTATGTAGGTCAGTAGCCAACGTAGGTTGGATAAGTCAGCTACAGTGGCATGAGCGAAGAAATGAAGTTCTGATCCAATACTATTATTATATCAGTGTTTTCATGTGGGTAACACTAAAAGATTCTTGCTTGCTTGCTTGCTTGCTTGTTTGTTTGATTGACTGATTGATTGAATACTTCATTAACATTTGCAAACAGTACCGCAAGTACAATTATGCAAGCAATGATAAAAGGATGGCTTATTGCTTCCATTGTGGTCCTGTGTGTATGTGGTTTCCATTGCTTCATTATCAACTTAATTAATCAAAGACCTTGTTCTTTGGAGCCGCCGACAAATCGGCGGCTCCAATTTCTTTTGGCGCTTAACCACTTAACCCATTAAGACCCGAGGCTGATTCTATGAATTCGTAGAATTTTACGATTTACAAGCTCACAGTATATATATGCTATTTTTGAATAGCCAATGCTAGAAAGACACAGATTCTTTCCCGGTTTTAATGGGTTAAGTCCTATTTCAATACTGTCCGCTCAAAAAGCTTTCAACAAGTCGCATTGTTGAAACCTACAAATTTTTTAACAACTTCAAAAACAAAATGGCCAAAAAAATGACACCAGGTTGAAAGTGGCACTATGTGTGTGCGTGTTAGGTTTGCAGTGTGTGCTCGCTCTGTTGTTTATATTGCTCTGATGTGGTTCTGAAGAATGAAAACTCTGTACTGTTTCGAATCTAAGTTTGACTAGTCTGTGTCTGTCTGTTCCCAATGAAGAGAAAATCTGTGCTTTGGATTCTGTGTCTGCCTGCCTGCGTATGTGTGTGTGTGTGTGTGTGTGTGTGTGTGTGTGTGTGTGTGTGTGTGTGTGTGTGTGTACGTGCGCGTCTGTGTGTGCACGTGTGTGTCTGTGTGCGTGACGTGATTGTGTGTGTTACAGCTAGCCCATTTTAGCCAGGAATGCAATTGCTCTCAACTCCAGCAAACCTCTCCCTATTCCACTCTGTGCTTAGCTTGGCTTGTGTGTGTAGCCTGTGTGTGTGTGTGTGTGTGTGTGTGTGTGTGTGTGTGTGTGTGTGTGTAGCCTGTGGACAGAAGGGGCTGGAGTTCTGCCCTTAAAGTGGAATACTGCTAAATTAAGTTTTGTCTCTTTATTCTTGTGGCTTAAGGGAAGCTCAATTCAAAGCTGAAATTCAGTAGCAGTTCACTTCATAAAGAATGCAGAGACAGACAGACCGACAGACCGACTGACCGACCGACCCACAGACCGACCGACCCACAGACAGACAGACAGACAGACAGACACATGCAAACCCAAACTTCCAGTAGCACGTCGTAATATGGTGACACTGGTAAGCTAGCTAGCAGGCAGCAGGTCTATCCTACTCTTCATTGTGCACTACAGATAATGTTGGCTTCATGTTTCATATCACTGAAACATGAGAGACTAGAACATCCATACTGAAAAAGCATTGGTTTTTCAGTTACGAGTCAGTCACAATGTACAGTATACCACAGAAACACATCCTGCCAATTAAAATGTATGCATGCATACACAACACGTCGCTCACTCACACGCAACCAAGTACCCATCTAACTCAACCACACCCCTAAGGAAGGACCCAATGCACGAGCATGCACGCACACACACGCGCACACACACACACACACACACACACACACACACACACACACACACACACACACACACACACACACACACCTGTTCCCGTGTATAAACTGTGGCATATTAGTACAGGGAGAACAAGAAAGATGGGATCATGGAGAGATTAATAAACGACAAAAACTTTACCATCCCCACTAAGATCTTCTGCAGGGTCCGGGAGAGCGAGCATGCAGGAAACAGGACAGGAGGAGCGAGAGAGTTGGGGAGTAGGAGAGAGAGAGAGAGAGAGAGAGAGGCAGAAGAAACAAAGAGAAGAAACAAGGGAGAGAGGGAAAAAGTAAAAGTTATCTCATGTAAAGCTGTGACATAACAGTGGCTGGAAGTGTAATAACAAGGAGTTTAGCTGCAGAGACACACGTAGCAAGCAGTTAGTTCAAACATAACCCAGGCACTTTATACACACACAACCCTGTGCTAACAATCGACAGTCAAATGAACCAGTGAGGGAACGAATGAGGCGACAGTGTTGCATTGGTGATTTGATCTCTGGTGGGACGCTATATTTAGACGTCACGCGCACGTCGCTTAACAACCTTCCGCTATAGGATTTAATAAGGTCTCACAATGAACCCTTGATATGCATACAGGCTCATTCCTATGTTCATTGGCGCTGGTGTGACACTCGGCAGCCTCTGTAAACCTTCTTGAGGTTGTGAAGTTAAGGTCGTTTTTATTCGATGCGTACTGCGCGCATGCTCCTATCTGGGGGGACGGCGTGGTGGCACGTGCAATGACCAATGCAACGCTGACACACACACGAGCGGTTGGGCTCCTGAGTTTGTTAAACGTAGCATGTTCAGTTGTAAATACTTCTCACTATAGCTCAGTGAATGCATACAGTATATACTGTATAGCTTGTAGCAGTAGAGTAGACGCAGTTGAATTGAATTCTGTACACTCAGCCAGGTCGGAAACACTCGACTGCAACGTTTTGTTCAAGAAAGCGTCCCACAGCAACCTGGGCAATAAAGTACAAATCCCCAATCTATAATTTCAGATATCAATAGGCCTGTCTCACAGCCATTCCCCGCCCCCTTTCCAGACCTAGTGGTGATGACGTGACGTCACTCCATAGACATTACATGTTAAAAGACCTACATTCAGAAGCTATAAACAACGCTTTTTCTGAAGGTAAACTTTATTCTATTTGTTTTAGTGGTCTTAAGATCTTGTTTTCTTCATAATAAAATTGGTCTTTTACATTTTAACATTTGAAAACGGCCTTAAATGGTGTAGAGAAAGCAGGTAGCTAGGGATGTAGCTCTGGTCCATAGCCTATACTCATGGACCAGAGCTACATCCCTACCTGCTTTCTCTGCACCATTTAAGGCCTTTTCCACATGTTAAAATGTAAAAGGCGCGACCTGGTGCGGCACAAATGGGGCGAACCGAGCGAATATACTGTAAATATTCAGGTCTCTGAACACAGCTTTAAGGAGGGTAATTTGAGCTTAGGTTTTTGCAACCTTCCTGTGCAAAGGGGCTGTGCAATCATTTACCATCAGTTCACTGAAGGGTCAGCAAGGAATCCTACAGCAGCTGCTGGCTTTTACTGGGGTTTTTTATGTTGGGTCGCTTCATTCTCTTCATTTGTCCGTTTTTAGTTGAACTTATTCCGTAACTTAAAAATCTTGTAATATCCTATAAAGAAAACACTGCCCCTCCTCCTCCTCACGTAAATAAGCTTGAGGTGTGGTACAGTAGGACATACTGTTACTTCTCAGTGAATAATAATGATTCATTCTTTCCTCAGCCATACAGTAGCATTGGTTCGGTTATACACAGCAGTACACCACAACACAAAACCAGCTATTGTGTGTGGGTGTGGGTGGGTGCATATGTGTATGTGTGTGCGCGTGTGTGTGTGTGTGTGTGTGTGTGTGTGTGTGTGTGTGTGTGTGTGTGTGTGTGTGTGTGTGTGAGAGAGAGATTTTGAGTGAGCATGAAGTTTATGTATGCAAGAAGAAAAAATCAAGATTAGTCAAAGCAATTAGGCAGTGAGGAGCCAGCAAATTGAATAATAGGGAAGTTTATCCTCAAAGGTGAGTCGGATTGTGACAGGGCAGGTAAAAGTGCTCTGGGGACATTTATCCCCCCAGATATTTATACATTACTGTATATTCATAAATCCTTTTCGTTAAATTCAAAATTTAACCCATTCTGACCTGGCACCCATTTTGGTGTTAGCATCATGTTATGCTTTAGCTATTGAAAAATAGCAGATCTACAAGCTCATATCGCGCCACCGAGTGGCGCGATACGAGCTTGTAGGTCTGCTATTTTTGAAAAATCGAAGAGCGACTGACATTGTTTAGAATCTGATCTCAGGTCAGAATGGGTTGATCAGACCAGTGTGTGTCCCGTGGAAACCTCGTATGAATCTGATCTCAGGTCAGAATGGGTTAAACATTAACAATAATTCAGACACACAGCACATCGAAGGCCATTTTGCAATTTCCAATGCTAGTTTCAGACATTCCTGCCTGGGCACCACTAGTACTACATGTTAAGGTCCATATCTTGAGAAAAACTGCCCAACTTTAGTCCAATCTTTTTTTTTTGTATTTTCTCAGATAAGCTCCCCTCAAGATCTAGCCAATCAGAGCTGAGGATACCATGGGGCGGTGATTCAGAACAGAAGACAAAGGGGAGGAGGAAACACCGAGCCTTGGTTGGCTTAGGAGGTGACGAGGTCACTAGGTCTTCAGCCAATCAGAGAAGAGGAGAGAGAACGACAGCATGTGAGAGAAAGACAGAATGAGTTCATACGAGTACGAAGGGAAAACTAGAGTGGGTGGGATATATATGAGAGAGAGAGAGAGAGAGAGAGAGAGAGAGAGAGAGAGAGAGAGAGAGACCCAAGACAGATACAGGGAGAGAGAACGGGTGGGATGACCCAAGACAGACACAGGGAGAGAGAGATAGACCCAAGACGGACACAGGGAGAGAGAGATAGACCCAAGACGGACACAGGGAGAGAGAACGGGCATGAAAGATAAGGCAAGGTAACTCTACTGGAAAAAAAAGGAAAGCAATGAGCATAGAAGGGGAAATAAGACAGGAAGAGGTGGGAAAAACTGAATCGTAGAAAGGAGGGGAGGGAGAAGTTAACCAAAATATAACGGTCTCGAGGTAGTGAAAGAAAGGACTTGTGTCAAACCTGAGAGAGAGAGAGAGAGAGAGAGAGAGAGGCCTCGTTGTAGCTGCTTACCTGACACCGAAATAGTTCGGACTCCTCCACTCCTTACTGCTTCCAATTTCTTCTCATTGTTTGATACTCTGGAGGATAATGGAGAAGAAAAAGTAATGAATGGAATGTACACGTGGTGAATACTCAGGTAAAAGAAAGAAGAAAAAAAACAAGCACCAACTAGTAGCCACACACTGCAACCAGAAGCATCCTCCACATACCTACTGGGAGAAGAGTCTGACCTCACTCAGTCAAAGATAGATGAGCATGTGAACCTACAGTCTACTCTACGGTAGATCATCTGACTGCCTATCTAGGACTAGCATCTCTCTCTCCACACACACACACACACACACACACACACACACACACACACACACACACACACACACACACACACACACACACACACACACACACACACACACACACACACACACACACACACACACACACACACACACACACACACACACACACACACACACACACACACACACACACACACACACACACACACACACACACACACACACACACACACACACACACACTTTTATTCCTCTTCTCTCTCTTCCAATCCTCACCCACTCACATGCTCTCTCACTCTCTCTTCTCTTGCCTTCTTCATTCTGCGTCAGCCCCTTCTACTATCTTTACATCACTTCCCTCTGCCCTACAACCGTCCCGAGTGGAGAGGTAAACATGGAGAGAGAGAGAGAGAGAGAGAGAGAGAGGGGGGGAGAGAGAGAGAGAGGTGAGAGAAAGAGAGAGAGAGAGAGAGAGAGAGAGAGAGAGAGAGAGAGAGAGAGAGAGAGAGAGAGAGGTGCGAGGCAGAGAGAGAGCAAGTGGAGAGTTTATAGAGAACAGAGTGAGAGAGAGAAGTGAGAGAGCAGAGCAGAGCAGAGCAGAGAGTCGAGAGGAGGGGACTCTCTCCAAGTGTTTAAAAACCCTAAGCGGAAAATATTTGGCTGCTTAACATATCTCCTTATTTGACCAGAGAGAAAAAGAGAGAGAGAGAGAGAGTTGAGAGAGAGACAGACAGACAGAGAGAGAGAGAGAGAGAGAGAGAGATACATGACATTTTTAGGTCAAACGTGGACATCTCAGATCTTTATGATCCGATCATAAGTCATCTGCGCAGTCAGAACACAACAACTGCGCAGTAGACATTCGCTCGCTAAACAGTTTGTTGCACAAGGCAGCCAGTCACATACTGTACTGTACAGTAGGTTCTCCTCAACCTTTTCTGGATCAGGGCCCACACTATAGGCACAATATAATGACCATCTGACGCTACAGTCTTTCCTTCAGCTGCCGTGTTGTGAAGTGGTCAGATGGATGGGCCGCGGACATTTTGATGTTTAACTTACAAAGTACAAAGTTTAAAGGGCTCTATTTTCATCCAAGCTAAACCCCTTATTCCTAAACTACTTTGCCTTTATTTCCTTCCTATTTTGAAAAACTTTTTTGAATACTGGTAGTTAAAATAGCCCGTATACATCGACACGTTGTGATAGATTGGCTATTTTAAATGTGTTTTTCAAAATAGTACAAAAAAGAGGTTTAGCGTGGACAAAAATAGAGCCCCTAAGTTCCTTATTTTTTATTTGTACCACAATGAAAACTCAGAGATATATGTTTTACAAATATTAATGTTATATTATAATTTCAAATCTTAGCGTGTTGCCAGTTTTTTATGTGGGGGCCCACTTGTAATATCGTCCCACGGGTTGAGAACGGCTGCATGTGCACACACAGGTTCTTCTGAATGTGTGTGAGCACTCAGTCTTGTGTTTGCTTAACGGTGCTGGTGTGATGTTTAACAGTCTCCTGCTCTGTATCACCATGTGAACCTCAAAACACTGCTGACATAACTCCCTAAACCTCCCGCTCTTAAAGGACGGTGGTTCTCAACCTGTGGGTCAGGACCCAAAAGTAACCAACAAACTATACTATAAATACTGGTCAAACGTTGGCCAAGTTGTTAAATAATGTAAGTAAGTAAGAGGCAAAAACTGACGATCTACAAGCTCACAACGCCTCGCGTCGTGAGACGTTGTGAGCTTGTAGATCTGCTTCAATTTTTTGGTATTTTGTTTAATACCTAACAATACCTAACTGGTCAAACATTGGCTAATTTGTCAGATTATATGAAAGAGGCAAACGTTTAGGAAATCTGCTATTTTCAAACATTTTCTCTGTGGAACAGTCAAACAAAATGTCATGGCCTCAACCCCTACATTCCAAGTTCTTGTCAGGGTGGAGGGGTCCCGCTTATGATTATTTTGAGGGGTTTAATACGGACGGAAAAGGTTGATATTAACCACTGTTAAAGGACACCATTTGCAACACTTGGTTCTCAGTGACACGGAGCCATTCTTGAGACTTAAGATACCGGGCCTTGTGTAACTGAATACTGAATATATTGGCCCCTGTGTGGATTTGGAAAAGCTATTCACACCTTTTAGTGAAATATCTCCCAAGGTCCTGCTATTTTGACCTGTCTCAACCTTTATATGTCATAAAAGGTTCTCGTCTCTGACAAAGGAAATGCAACAGTGCACTGCATAGTTTTAGGTGATGGTCCTGTGCATACTGTATACATACAGTACAAACATTAAGAATAGCCACGTGATTAGATTATTTCTGGATGAGCTAATCATTTAAATGTACTGTTACCCAGAAAGGGAAATATAGGATCCGTTTTATCCATAGAGTGACCCAGAACTCCAGCACAATACCGTAGTACAGTAGCAAAATAATGCAATTACATGTGAACATAAACATGTTGGGAGCACATAAACACTGAAATGAGCAAGGCACTTACTTTGGGTTTGGGATGGAAGGTAGCGCTCTTTCTCCCTCTGGTGGACAAAAAAAAACAAATTCACTTAAGTGTACAATACATGTACATTACCAGTGGTAGACATTTACTTAAGTACTGTACTTAAGTACACTTTTGAGGTATTTGTACTTTACGTGAGTATGTCAAATGTCCAGTACTTTTACCCATAGAAACTATATCAAATGCAATACCAACTGGTATTACTGAAGGTGAAAAAAGAAGGGACTCCCGCACGCCGCCTTCAAATGCAGTGAAATAGTTTATTAGGGAAACAGCAACGTTTCTGCCGACATACGACCAGGCTAATCTTTATGATAAATATTAGCCTGATGAAGGCCGTATATAGGCCGAAACATACGACCTTCAACAGGCTAATCTTTATGATACATATTAGCCTGATGAAGGCCGTATATAGGCCGAAACATACGACCTTCAACAGGCTAATCTTTATGATAAATATTAGCCTGATGAAGGCCGTATATAGGCCGAAACGTTGCCGTTTTCCATATAAACTATTTCACTGCATTTGAAGACAGCTTGCGAGAGTCCCTTTTTTTCTCAGTACGTCGGGCACTTCTCTGTCCTTCTCCTACACACCTGTCGCCTGTAGGTGTATAAAAGCCTTGCTTTTTTATTACTGAAGGAGAACTAATCGACTGAAATTGTGTTCCTAAACATTTTTTGAGGAGTTTAAAATGGCAGTATAACAATACAAACCACCAGGAATGGTGAAACGAGCAGTACCTGCTATATTCTCAACCAATACATAGAATAGTGCTCCTGTCATAAGTTATAGGAAACAAAATGAGAGGGATCATAAACATATTGCAAACCTTTCTGTACTCTGACGATGAAGGAATGAGTTTCCATGGAGACAAGCCGACAGTAGCCATCAATTAAGTCAGCCATGTTTTCTGCCATGGTCAGCGAGGCTGTGGTCACTGTGAGAGGCTGTTTGCACACACACGCACACGCACACGCACACACACACACACACACACACACACACACACACACACACACACACACACACACTGTTGTTAATGTCAAGGCCTTGGGAAAGAGAGGCACAGTACAAACTACAAAGAGCCATTGTCAATCAAGACAAAATCTGTTTCTCACTCACTCTCTCTCAGACGCGCGCACGCACACACAGGCACACACATTTCCAGCTGCCCCTGACATCAGTGGTTTTCACTTTGTGGCAGGCATGTGCGTGCGTGCATGCGTGCACCCAATACTAAGAGAGCCAATCCCAAGTGAAAGACTCAACTCATACAGTAGTGACTGTGAGTGGATAATATGTGCAACTCCTTCCTGTCTGAGTGGAGCCATAATGGGGAATCTATATGTGGTGCGCGCACGCACACGCGCACGCGCACACGCACACACACACACACACACACACACACACACACACACACACACACACACACACACAAAGTGTTAAATCCATACACACAGATGCTAGTTCTTTACCATTCAATAGAAGAGAGAAGCCGTATTGACAGAGGGCTAAATAGAACCACTTGTAGCAGAGAGACAGAGAGACAGAGGCTGACAGAGAGTCCATTAGAGGGACACTGAAAGGGAGAAAGATAAATGGAGGCAGATAGAAAGGCAGAGATAGCATATGCAAAGCCTCGTTCAAATGGAGTTGTACAATGTTGCTGCAAGCGCCCACCCCATTGAGGTGACAATGCATTGTGAGCTTGTACAACTGCAATGTTCGGTGCAAGACACGGTCACACAACAGAGAATAAGGCATGGCTGTTACCTCTGCAGCCCCGGCTACGTTGAGCTGCAGCATGGCTTTCCTGTCCTTCTCCTCCATAGCAGAATACTGAATGGACTGGACCTGTGTGAAGTTGGCTAGGTGGGTCGGCTGGAGCCACGGAAAGGATAGAGAAAGAGACACACAAATAGAGCATTCAGTAACATGTTCTTGTCAAGGACACCCACATTCACATCTACAAGCTCACAAATGAACACATCGTAACAACACGTTGTGAGCTTATATGTCAGCTATAATCAAACCGCTCAAGAATAAATTAGGGCATAAAATGTTAAACTGTTCTTTCTTTTTGCTGGGGACCACCTGGAACCGCCTCAAGGACCTTGGCCCCACATCGAGAACCAGTGGCTTTGAAATGGATTAGATTCAACCGAACCTGGTGCTCGTGGAAGTCATCCATAATGTTCCATGTTAAACCCTGGTGTGTCTGATGGATGTGTCGGTGGATGATAAACCCTGGTGTGTCTGATGATGGATGTGTCGGTGGATGATAAACCCTGGTGTGTCTGATGATGGATGTGTCGGTGGATGATAAACCCTGGTGTGTCTGATGGATGTGTCGGTGGATGATAAACCCTGGTGTGTCTGATGGATGTGTCGGTGCATGGGGTCTTACCGTGGACCCTTTGTCTGTGAGGTAGCTGATTCCATCCTCTGGTCCGATGGCCAACTCCACCTGGATCACCCAGCTAGACTGTTGGAGGTAGATGGAGACCTCATGATAATTAGAATCAGAATAAACGTTATCGTCATATCACAGTTTGAAAAAGGTGGGTGAAATTCGTTTCTGTGCATTCATCTTTGTGGACGTAAATAGACACCAAGCCGATTTGCTCAGACACATATGACGTAAATTCTCCATTTATTGCCAATGGGAAGTTTGTGTAAGACGAAAATCTACACTAATGAATATAGGAAAAACAAGAAAGGGAAGAAGAGAGAGAGGGGGGAGGGGGGTAAGGAGATCAACGCAGGAAAGAAAGTTTGAGCGCTTCTAGAAAGACAGAAAGGGGAGCACGAGTAAGAGGGTGAGAGAGAAAGACAGACACAGAGAAATTCGATAGAATAATGAGGTGAAGGAAAGGACGAGGGAGAAATTGTAGGGGAAAAGAGGACAATGAAGGAAGTTGGAGAAAAAGAGTGAAATCCATATTTATTCATTTATTTGTTCATTAAGTCACTGTCAGCATCCGTCCGTGAGAATATTGAGCCGATAAGCAGCGAAGCCCCGTTGTCAGATTCAGCCACGCCTGCCTGTTGTAGGGGATCAATATACAGTTTGATCTCATCTGTTGTACGGGATCAATATACAGTTTGATCTCATCTGGATCTTATCCTTCCAAGGTTTCAGGCAGTACCTCAGTCCTACCAGTAGGGGTCAGGCTAACACAGGGAGCAACCCTAGCAATCAGAGTTTACACAGAGGGCAGGGAAGGAAGCGCTAAGGAGGAGTGAGGCTTGAGGAAACGTACCCCCAGGGTACGGATCAGAGTTTTACAGAGACAGCAGGGAAGTGGAAGGAATAAGCGCTGTGGAGTGAGGAAACATACCCCCAGGGCACTGTGATCAGAGTTTTACAGAGACAGCAGGGAGGGAAGGACGGAAGGAAGGACGCGCTGTGGAAGGGCACATACCCCCAGGGCACACTTGAAGCACTCCTTGTCGTATCGGTACACCGGCCCGAGGATCTCCAGGAACTTCAAGATGCTCTGCTCGTCGTTCAGGTTGGCCACCTGCTTGAACGTCCCCTGGATCAGCTTGCGGAGGTTTTTGGCCTGGAATGAATGGAGAGAGAGGGAGGGGGGATTTGATTAACCCATTTAGGCCTGACGTCGAAATAAAAAAAAAGTCTTCTGAAAGAATATATATTCAAAGATTTGTGCTGCATTTTCACAATTTTTCAAAAATAGCAGACCTACAAGCTTGCAGCATGCCACTAGGTGGCGTGCTATGAGCTTGTAGATCTGCTATTTTTCAATAGGCTAGTAGTATAACACAATGCTAGATCATTTTGAAGCTGCAAGTCTGTAGTTTACAATGATATAAAAATCTTCTTTCTAGCATTTGCCATTATTTATTAATAAGCATTTTAATACACCTTGGTTTCAGTGAACTAAAATGCTTCATTTTTGCTATAAGTGCTATAAGTAAACGATGGAACATGCTAGAGACATGGTTCTAATTTATTTGTAAAGTGAAGAAATGCAGCTTTGTGAGATATGAGATATTTGGTGATATTGTGCTCATATCGCACATATTTCTATTGTCATTCAAAAAGTCGCCAAATCTGGCCTAAGCCACAAAAAGATGTGATTTAAGGCTGGTAATAAGAGGGTTAATAATTAATAATATTTAAAAACAAACTACGGCTAAAGCAATGAGTATAGACAGATGAGGAGGCGTGAGAGTGTGTGATATGGGTAAGATACAATATACTGTAGAGTGAAAACGGAGCAAAATGTTGCAAGAGACAGCGAACAAGAGGGAAAGACAGAGCTCCTGTATGAAGAAAGGATATTGATTGATTTATTGACCGACCGGGCCACTGTGGTTCCAATGCAATTGATTTCAGCACTTCATTTAAGGATCAATAACACCTCTTAACTAAAGACATGCTTAGCACTCAATTAAAAATTAACACATCAAAAGAAGTCAGTGCCTCACTCATTTACACTACAGGCATGGAAAACATGTCACTACTTATTACGTCACGTCAAAGGACACATGCTGTGACAATCTGCGGTCGAATTTATGCTGCTCTGCTAGCAGTCATGGCAAATTTGCCATGTGACTCCTAACCCCAGAGTGACACGTTGGCTGACAGCATCTACAGTACGTACAGTGCATTGTGTCATCACACAGCTATAGTCTCGCATAGCCAGACAACTATTCCACCATGTGTTTATATAGTCTGGAACTACACCTCCCGAAATCCGAGCAAGGAAGCTGGCATATTTCCGTTCACGAAAATATAATTTTAAAATACCTTTACATTTAACTTTTTAATGTCAATTTCTGCTAAGCAGAGCGGACGTAGAATGCGCACATCGACAGGCTGGGTGCTGGGCTAAAGAAACTTTAGTAGATAGTGGATGGAGCCCACACACCACAGGTACAAGAAAGACGTTCTTTATTGAAAATTCTCTGACAATGTTTCGATCCATTTGATCTTCATCAGGTCATGACATCATGACCTGATGAAGATCAAATGTCTTTCTTGTACCTGTGGTGTGTGGGCTCCATCCAATTTCTGCTAAGCAGCAACAAATAGTCTGGCCATGCAAGACTGTCACACAGCTGGCAGATGGGAAGTGGTCTGTCTAATGAAGAAAACCACACTCGTGTGAAGTGAGGGGCGCTCACTGTGGCTGCCACATCACGTCACTGCTTAACGCGAACACCAAAAGTCCATAGACTTGGCTGCCACATGAAGTCACATGTGGGGTCCTGATTTTTGAGGGGCACTAACCCATGTATTTCTGAAATTACTTTATAGGCCAGCCAAGTCTATGGACTTTAATGTTTGTTTAGGGCAGTTATGATAATTTTTGTGTTTACGAATGACTATCCTGCCATTTGAATACCTCGTATCCTTCATATCAAACACTATGAATTTACACATACGCAGATTACACGCACACACACACACACACACACACACACACACACACACACACACACACACACACACACACACACACACACACACACACACACACACACACACTCTCTCCTGTCATGTGTAATCCTCTCTACTGTTATACCTTTGAAGTCCTTCCATACAGAAAGATTAAGTAGAGCAGAATCGAATACTAGTGCTAGTAAATATGCTCAGTGAGTGGACAGCTGCCATTTGAGGGCTCCATAGGGCTTAAGACATACAGTATAGCAAGGCTTTTATTGCAGAATGCTAGAATTGCATGTGCATGTCGGGGGGGGGGGGGGGGCATTCAGTAGTTCACCACTAGTACTACTAGCAAAAGACTCACTCACACTTTGTGACTGACTCAATCATTTGTTCATACTGTAGTTGCGTGCCAGTGTCGCATGCCGAGAACAGCCGATCTACAGGCTCACAATGCGTCACACTGCGACACGTTGTGAGCTTGTAGATAGATTGATTATTTTGATTATATCAATAAATATATATGAAGTAAATGCTATTAGACAATCAACTGTTAAAGTTGCTTATTTACAGTGCCTGTTGCATTGTGACCTTAATCCTCCTTCAGGATATTCTAAACCAGACCAGTGCACTATTATGGATTATTAGAGTGTCTCTAGTAATCTGTATTTTATATATATATAGCTCAGGATCATGTGTGAGACAGTAGTCTGAAGAGATGTCAGTGATAAGAGAGGATTATGGAGAACAGTGGATAAGAGGAAAAGAGTAGTGTGTGTTCATGCATGTGTGTGTGTGTGTGTATGTATGTGTGTTCTTTCGATAGGATCATTGTTTAATTCCTAGAATTCCATCACACACACACATGCGCGCACGCACGCATGCACGCACGCACGCACGCACACACACACACACACACACACACACAGGGATAATGTCAGACTTGGAGTGTCCACCCTTCCTGGTAGGAAGTCCCACTAGCGGCTATCTCCCTCTCCATCGCCATGCCAACCATATAGCGACATGCACCGCGTACTGCTCTGGCCTGCCAACACATCATGTTTTGAATAACATGAATTTCGCTGTAAGGTCTACCAAATGGCACAACCTGGGTATGGTGAAACAAATAGCAAAACATTTATATATATATATATATATATATATATATATATTATAAAAGGGTTCTCTCTTTAAAGCTGATATATGCAATAGAAAAGACACCAATCAAAATTACACTTCTTAAAAACACAGTTTTTAAGAAGTAAAAGGAAAAGGTTATTAGTTCACATATTATGTTGTAAAATACATTGTTTTCAACGTGATTTAACTGCTCTAGTCTAGAAAACAGCGGAAGATGCGCTGTGTGATTTGAACAAACCATTAAAGCACGCGAATAGTTTAGTTATATAGTGGACTGTCCGTCCCCCAAATGACGGAATGACCAAAACCTCATGATAATGCAGCTATTATCACGACCGTGCTGTCAACGTAATGACAAGGGAGTGTCAATGTACATGTCAGATAGTGGCACGTATTAATGCTCTTAGTATCTGACTGCCTGTCCTCGTTCATTGATGGCAATCAGTGCTTGAGCCTTGAGCCTGTTGTTGGTCCAGCAGGGCTGGGAGAACAGCAGAGCCCCTGTAGGTCCACCGCTTATATAACCCATTTTGGGCGGGAACCCCTGTTGGATGTTTTAAGCATTATGTTCTACTTTAGCTATTGAAAAATAGCAGATCTACAAGCTCACGAGCTTGTAGCTTTTTTAAAGTCGTGAAATTGTGGCGCAAATCTTTGAATATATATTTTCAGAGCGAACATTTTTTAACTAAAATATTGGCTTCTGGGGGGGGGGGGGGGGGGGGGGGTCCTTGGAACTACATATTTTCAGTTGGGCCAAATACTGATAATTCTGGGGGTCCTTGACATGAAAAAGGTTGAGCACCACTGACATTAGAAACATGGGTTTTTCAGAAAAATGTTTTTTTTAATCAGCCTCAGTCCAAAATGGGATAAAGCACGGCTGCAGCTCAGGTCAATAAAACAACTTACGGCCCCATTTCACTAAACCTGCTGCCCCAAGCTTGTCAATATGAACCCATGGTCATGATGCTTTCAACGCAACACTCATCAATCACCGTTTACTACCGCTGCCATCTGCTCTCAGGTCTGTGTGTGTGTGTGTGTGTGTGTGTGTGTGTGTGTGTGTGTGTGTGTGTGTGTGTGCGCGCAGCAGAGTCCATTGAGAGGGATAATACCATTAACTGGGCACCACACTCCGTCATCAAACCCAACAGACGTAAATGACAGCTGCTCTCTCACACACACACACACACACACTTTGCGCCCACGCACAACCACATCATTGGGGGCACAAGTGATGAAAGGGTTGACTTATTTCCCAATACACATAATATGAACAACATATGTAACATACACAGTACTGTACCACAGCCACACTAACACACGCACGCACACATGCACGCACGCACCGATGAGCAGATTGTTCTGCATAACTGTGGTTTAGGAACAATTGTACACAACCGCACAATGTGTGTGCAAACTGCAAATGTGTGTGCGTGGGGCTGTTGAATACATATCAGGTGAACAAGATATCCATGTCATGTTCAGAGAGAGCAGAGCAGAGCAGAGCAGAGCAGAGGAGAGGAGAGGCGAGGAGAGGAGAGGAGAGGAGAGGAGAGGATGGAGAATAGAATGGGCACCAAAAGAGTGGAGAAAGAATGACGAGGGTGGTGAACGGAGTCAATGGGGCTTAACAGAGGGACCCCTCCCCCTCCCTGCTCCATGTTGGGGAAACGGGTTTAAATCTGACCTTAGGGTCTCTCTCTTTCACACACACACACACACACACTCTGGCTACGCCGAACATCTGTCAACCCGCCTGCTGACACCAAGACCTTTTCAGATCACTGAGCACCTCATCCACACACACACACACACACACACACTTGTGCGTGCACACAAGCAAAACCCACACAACACACACACACACGTGCCATAAATACATCACTGTCATAGACACTGTTGGTCACTCACAATCAGACACGCTCACCCATAATGAAATCACGTACGCACGCGCGCACGCGCACGCGCACACACACACACACACACACACACACACACACACTTTAGAACAGACAAAAGAACAGACACAAGAATGCAATACGTTAGCTCTTTGATAACAAGTACACCATAGTGAATAAGCTCAACATAACCCAGTCTATCCCAGTATGCTGTTTAGCATATTAGGAAAAAAGAATCTCCTTTCCAACGACACAGGGACCAGTCTTTCTCCATGAGCACAGGGAGAGTTCAGCCGCCGACACTAACCACTTGTGAAAGCAGCAGCACTCGTACAGATGAACGCATTCACATCCGTGAGCTGCTCAGCGGAGCCACTGTCAGCACTGTGTGAGCTACATTACTCCACAAGGATTAAAGCAAAAAAAACCTACGACTGAAAAGGCCAAGTCCTAAAATGCGTTTAGGACACATTAGTGTTTCATCATTTTCATTCAAAATACCCTTTAATCTTAAAACAACGGATAACCGAAATAGGCTATCTATAAGCTTACAACACGTCGCGATGTGTTGTAAGCTTGTAGGTAGCCTATTTTCTGTGCATGACACGCTTCCATAGAAGACACGCTGAATTCTATATGGGATCCCAAATGACTCCATGAAAATCCATGACTCCAACAAGGGCCACTGTCAGCACTGTGAGCTACGGTACTTCAACAGGGGTTTGCAAGTACTTTTCTCAGGAGTGCTTTTGGCAGTACAATTATTGAGGGAGGGAAGACCATCTGATTACAAGTCTGCTTTTCTCTCTTTCTGCAATGACTCGGTTAGAGCCAGACTGTTGGCAGGTCTATGGTCCGATGACTCGGTTAGAGCCAGACTGTTCTTTGGTCCGATGCTGGCCATGTTTTTTTATCGCTAATTATCAAAGTAACCCTATTCCAAAACGCTTTTTGGTTAAAATAAATCGGGACACATTGGCTTAATAAATGCTGATAGAGATGCAAATGTCATCCAAAAAGCCGTCAGATGTTTTGTAGTTTTTGCTGTGGTGTCTCACCACTATCTGTGCGTCACTCTCAAACAGGACATTGTTCTCACCTTGACCGAGTCCAGCAGGTTCTTGGGAAAGAAACGCCTCAAGCCAACATCTTTCCTGGAAGAGAGAGAGAGGACAAAGGGGGAGGGAAAGGGAGGTCAGTGTTTACAACAGCATAATGATGGAGAAGTATGTTAATTGTTCAAACATTGTACTCTTTATTTATTTTATCTAATACTATCTCAAACAACTCAGACACGCACGCACACACGCACACACACACACACACACACACACACACACACAGAGCGAGCGAGCAGAGAAGAGAAGAGAAGAGAAGAGAAGAGAAGAGAAGAGAAGAGAAGAGAAGAGAAAGAGAAGAGAAGAGAAGAGAAGAGAAGAGAAGGCAAGAATTTCTGTCTGTATCTAATCAGAGCACAGCATTTTTACAGAATTACCGCTCCTTCTGACAATGGATTGACTTTAGAGAGAGCAGCAGATGTGAGGCAGTCAGAGAGATGCAAGTCCATTTCATACAGAGATGCCGAAAAATATTGCTGTAACAAATGTGGTGTAATGCTGCGTTTATGCTGTATGCTGGTGGTCCAGAATCATAGGCGTGAAGTGTAACATTTACAGCCTGAGTGTTGTCGGCATCGCCTACACATTTTCTATTTTTTACAAAATACAGAGTCCAGATTTAAGATTGAAACATTGTTTATTTTGTCTAGACCTATCTATTTAGGCCAATTGATTTTAATCTGTTGTATAACAGTATGATGTCTGGGCAGGTGGAAGCATGCAATGGAGATAAGAGGAGTGAAAGTCAGCAGGAGTAAGACGGTGAGGATAGAGTTGGCGAAGGTGAAGGATTTTAAATAGCTGGGTTCAGCTATCTAAAATAATGGGGAGTGTGGAAGAGAGTGCAGGCAGGATCATGGAACGGATGGGGTAAAGTGTCGAGAAGGGATTTGTGAGTGACAGAAGGGTAGTGAGTGTGTGAGGTCAGATGTATAAGACGGTAGTGAGACCAGTCACGCTGTGCGGGACACAGACGGAAAGACAGGAGGCGGAACTGGAGGTGGCGGAATTGAGGATGCTACGATTCTCATTAGGAGTGACATTCGAGGATCAGCCCAGGTTAGAAGAGAGGCGAGTTTGAGGTGGTTTGGAGATGTGCAGAGGAGGGATAAGAGGATTTGGAAAAGGTTGCTGAAGATGTAAGCGCCAGGCAAGAGGAGAAGAGGAGAGAGGAGAACAGAAGCAGATAGAAAACAGATGATCCGCTGTGGCGACCCCTGATGAAAGAATATTTTAAGTTCAGGACTGACTCGGGTCGTGCCCATTTCTGCACAAAATAAAAGCTCAGAATACACCACGTCTGTCTTGACAGTGGACACTAGTAGGCGGTTGTGATTGATATTTAAAAGAACATTACGTGTATGCACCTTTTATAGTGAGGCGGAATAATTCCCACCTGGAGCAGGGTGTGTAAAAGGGGCTACAGAGAGACAGACTGAGAATAATGTGGTACGACCGTACAGACAACCAGAAAACAGTGCACTGCCGAATAGAAAGAGGGACAAGGCTAGACCTTAACAGGATGCTATATAGACTCTCCCTCGTCCCTGGACAAAAGACACGTAGTGCGGCAGAATGAAAGAGAGAGAGAGAGAGAGAGAGAGAGAGAGAGAGAAGGACCCCATGGTTCCCAGCTTACATCCTCAATCATCTCAGTCTCAATGACAGTCCTGGGTCAGATGGCATTCAAAAACACTGTTTTTGTTACAGTACCAGTGTTAACATCAGACACACAGTAAGTAGTGTTGTGTTTGTAATCACAGAATATCATACTAAACAGACGTTGAATTGGCACTGAATATGTATGCTGCTGTTTGGACTGTCCTTTGTGAAATCCATAAAAGTGGGCTAACTTTCTTCTGCGCCAGTACCATTATGTCTCAACTTTCATTGTTAAAAGCAACGACCGTCATACTACGTCATACTAAGTACTACCATAGCTGTAGAAGAGGGTTGGTAAAACACAAAGACACGGGGCTTTGATAGTCTATATAAGCCTCCAACAGAGCACTCTCTTCCCTCACTCTTTGTCTAAAATATGCATGACACAACATAACGTTCCATTCAACAGAAAGAGAGAGAGAGAGAGAGAGAGAGAGAGATAGAGAGAGAGAGACACAGAGAGAGATAGACATGACACACAAACCATGTTCCATTCAACACACACACACACAGAGAGAGAGAGAGAGAGAGAGAGAGAGAGAGAGAGAGAGAAAGAGAGAGACATGACACACCATCATGGTCAGTTCAACGGACAGACAGACAGAGAGAGAGAGAGTGAGAGGGGGGGGGGGGGGGGAGAGAAACAGAGGGTCTCCAGAGTAATTGGAGAGCTCGTTAGGGTGATTGGCAGAGTGCGGGCCTCAGTGGGTTAAGGCAGCTCATTAACATCGGACCTCATTAGAGGAAACCTTGTTATGGCCTCATCAGCAATATGCTCCACTGACATTAAAACGGGGAGCGGACAGTGGCTCGGACATGAAACACCCCAGACCGCAAGCTCACGAGGAAGCAAAGGTCATTCCAATCTACCACATCTAGAACTAGAAGGCATGGTTTGGATGAAGATTCTTCCCCTCAGCACAACATTTCTCAGTACAGTATAGTGCTCAGCTGCATCATTAAAAATGAATGATGAATTAATGAACACTACAGGGAAGAAATCTTAGCTGTGCCAAAAGAGACTTCCAATAGTTTGTCTACACACAATTTCCATTTCAAAACACCACCTAAATCGATTTTTCTTTTTGGAAATACGAAGCTATGGTTAGTGGTGATATGCTCTATATGCAGGCAGGACCGAGTGGTGACAACTTGGACAGGTACGACAGTGGGTCTACTGCTACATGACATTTATGGTTGTGGGACCATGAAATAAAATCCCAAACATTTTCGGAAGCTAAAAGCAAAACCCCAGCACGTACAGCAAGTACATATTCACACTGTGCTGGGGTACAATGAGAGAGAGAGAGAGAGAGAGAGAGAGATTGGAATGGAAGCAATACTGTGAGCTTGTGATGGTGACTCATAGCCATGGAGGTGGTATACTACGGGAGGCGGCCTTTTTTCCGACAGCATTCTAGCCGACGGGGCAACGATCAGATCCGCAGCGGTAGGACATTCGCTGCGATGCGAAAAAGCGATGGTCCGACATGCGCTGCTCCCGTGCTTGCGGTTAGGATTGAGGTTTCGGATCAATATGCTATCGGAAAAAAGACCTGCACCTGTATACTACTGGTGAATAGTAAAAAGTACATCAGACGGGTGCAGTACTTAGTTTAGACAGTTTTATGTTTAGACTAGTCATTGGTTAGACCAGTCATTAGTCCTACAACTACAACCTACAGTATCTCAAACCCTCACCCTAAACCTAACCTCCCACGGGGTAGCACACCTAAACCTAACCTTAACCCATGTCTAACCAATGACTAGTCTAAACAAAGTATGCGACTCAAGAGGTAGAGCAGGTCGTCCAATGATCCATGGGTCGGCGGTTCGGCGGTGTCTTGCCCAAGTGTCCTTGGGCAAGACACTGAACCCCAAATTGCTCCCGATGTGCTGGTTGGTACCTTGCATGGCTTCCGACGTAATCGGTGTATAAATGTGTGTGTGAATGGGTGAATGTAATGCACAATCTATGTAAAGCGCCTTGGATAAAGGCGCTATATAAATGCACCATTTACCATTTTATGCACCCCCAGCTGACAGTACAGTATACAGGTAGGTAGTGTAGAATTACTCACTCCAGTAGTTCATAGTTTGATTTCTTTTCCAGCGCGTTTCCTCTCATCTCTCTGAAGAACCTCCTGGAACCACAGAGCAGACCTGGGATCAGTGTGGTGTAGAATATGACACCAGGACAGTACTGTGCTATCTCCCTCTGTTCCCTCGGTTAAATATGGGGGTGATGTTGTTCTGTGTTCCCTACCTGATCTCCAGACATCCCAGTTTGAGAGCTATATCCTGTTCCACGTGTTCCCCCAATCTCTGTCATAAAGTCATTCCTCACCTGGGACACACACACGCACATGAAAAAGCACACACACACATGCATGCGCGCGCACACACACACACACACACACACACACACACACACACACACACACACACACACACACACACACACACACACACACACACACACACACACACACACACACACACACACACACACACACACACACACACACACACACACACACACACACACACACACACACACACACACACACACACACACACACACACACACACACACACACACACACACACCAAAGGAAGCAATGTGTTTTGATGTTTTAATCATATTCAGTTCTAAGTAATAAACACTCCATCTCTTTCTCTCTTCCTCAAGAATCAACAATAAAGAGAGTTTATTAAGCAGCAAAACGTTATTGTGACATATTACTGTACATAAGACACAAAATCAATAATGGATGCTCTCACTCTGTCAGGTGCTGACTGAGAGAGCTGAACATGAAAGACAGTGTGTGTGTGTGTGTGTGTGTGTGTGTGTGTGTGTGTGTGTGTGTGTGTGTGTGTGTGTGTGTGTGTGTGTGTGTGTTTGATGTTTCACCTGCACGTGACACTATATATATATTTATATGGTCTATGTTCTGTAGCGTATGTTACTATTCATTGCTGCACGCCTGCACCTCACATATCTGCTACTATATCAGCATACAGTACTGTATATATATTTCACTCATCTTAGATTATTTCTATACCTGACCTATAATCCTTGCTCTTCCTTTCTATCTCTACTCGTCTTCCCTTTCCAGAAAACCACTTAATGATGAAACAATGTATGAACAACCATTTCAACCCATTCATTTACACCTGTGTGACGTGACAGTGAAGCCGAGGCGGAGATGACGCGTACTCTTACCTGCTGATAATAGAAGTTGAGCGTAGGTTTGTCCTCAGTAAACTGCTGTACGAAGCCCTTTGGAAGATAGCGGATCCTCAGCTCATACCTACAAAACACACACGGCACACTGATCATAAGAGACCGGAGATCGTGAACTCGCCGCCGACGCTGCAAGGTCACACCAATTATCGACAGAGTTGCTGGGAAGGAAGCCATCTTCTGCATGTTAATTAATGCGATTAAGACTATAAAGTAGAGTTATGGTGATAGCTTACGGATATGCAAGAGCAAAATTGTCTTTCAGCAACTTAGATGAGGGATGAGAGAGAGAGAGAGAGAGAGAGAGAGAGAGAACAAGGGAGACAGACTGACAGAGAGAGTTGTTGACTCAGTCAAACAAAGCAGGCATCTGGTTCCTTTTATGTGCACAGTCCAAAAGGTCTCCACCACACAAAGGCATTAACACCAGAGCCACCACGGTAAAGGCATTATATGCCCAAGCATTACCATCTAAACTACCTCACCAACATGGCACAAACCTAATTCAGCCACGCCATACAAAAGCCTGTCCACACTACCCATATATAAGTTTAGACACAATAGCCCTAGCAGCTGGCAGGCCGGAGGCTAAGCTGACCATGATCTACTACTGCTAGGGCCTGGTAGAGTCCATTGGCGTTCTGAATTTGGTCAAAGCCTAGTAGTAACTATAGGCTTTGACCAAATTCAGAACACCAATGGAGTCGGTGCATGTAAACAGAGAAAACTGCTCTGATAATTGTTCTCCGACGCTTCACCCCGCAGCATTCTGACCTGGGAAAATATACAGATGTGGTCTTTATTTTTTACATAATAATAGAGCGAACACAAAGCAACCAGCTGGGATTGTATCCCACTATTTAGGCTAAAGATGGCTTGTTTAGTAAATAAAAAGCAGCCGTGGTACTAGCGTCGACCATCAACACTTGTGTGTGTAATCAGCATCAGAATCATGTTACAGTGTGTAGTCTGGCGGGCAGCAGACCATATAAAGACAACCCGTAAAACATGAATGAAACAGATGGAGCAATAAACCATCCCGGGCTGGGTCTAAAGCCATGGTTCTCAATGGGTGGATCATGACCCATAAGTAGGCCCAGGTGACAGTCGACCAAAAACTACATAGATCTATTATATACTGTAGAATGGTCACTTCACTTGTGGAAAAACATCCATTAGCATAATCTGTCACAATCACAGTAATTTGTTGGCCCATATTTACCACAAACAAGGAAACATGGGAAATGAGACAACATAACATCTTGCCTTCAGCATGTGTTTTGAAGTGTGTGGGTGAGGCGGTGTGTCCTTGCCCCTCAGCTAGTTGGCATTGCATGACACATTAGGGCGGCGATCCAATAATGATCGCCTACTGTATATGTTCAATTCCTTTGGTGCATTGATCTGATTATCACTATTTCTACGTGGAACACATTAAAGCAGCAATCCAGAAGGTGTATGTATGTCCTTCCCGTCACTGGTGAGCTATTAATAATATTAATAAGCTGTGGTGGAAAGTAACTAAGATAAATAACGGTAATGGGTCGCACACCCAGTAATTTATTCTTCCATTTTGGACAGGAGACTATCCGTTTCAGTGACACTGATGAAGGCTGGATAGCCGAAACGTTTGTCTCCTGTCCAAAATGCAAGAATAAATTACTGAAATGCAGTCTTGGTGTGCGACCCATTACCGTTATTTATATGATATGATTTGAACGAGTAACGCACATTAAGTCAGAGCGCGGTGGTCACATGAAGAGTTATCGGGAAGTAACTAAGTACATTTACTTAAGTACTGTACTTATTTTGAGGCATTCATTGCGATTAATTGAAATCCTGCAGTGACAGGTTGACGACCAACATATATGGTCGTCAATCCGTCACGCCTGGTGACACACTCCATATATGTAGATCACGACACTGACCTCATTAAACCCTGGATAGCCATACATGGAGAAGACTGGATCATCACATAGATTTGAATATATGGAGCCGGCCAGCAACTCTACATCTGACCTCAAACCCTTAGATCTCCATATATGGAGCTGACCTGTTCTGACATTCCATATGGGTGTTGATCCTTCCACACCCGTCCTTCCTCTTCGATGTCTCCCTTTTGACTGATACCTGTCCATTCAAACTCTAGACGCCCCAAAGTTATTAGTGCAGTCACGCCGGCAGCCGGCGAAAACTAGAGTTCTCAACAGGCCCGAAAATTAAACAGGCCCGGCCCTACCTGGGCCCTCATCAAACCCTGTACACTCAAGACACTGCCCCCGCTGCCACCCTTAGATCTCCATATATGGAGCTGACCTTTTCTGACATTCCAAATGTTGATCTGACCTAATCAAACCCTGTACACTCAAGACACGCTCCATATATGGCTCCATAATACATTCCATATGTTGGTATGGCGGATGTGTGAAGGGCAAGGTCGCTTCTCGCCCTCAGGGCGCCTTACTGGCAATATTTGCATTGGAATTTTGATTGAGATTGAGATTAAATGACAATAAAAGGTGTTCAGCTTAGAAGAATTGATTACACACGTGAAATGATCACGCACACACACACACACACACACACACACACACACACACACACACACACACACTCACCTCCACTCCTCCTGTGGCCGTGTCTGTTCATATCTCTCTCTGACGTGGGACACTCCCATATCTGGGTGGAGCCAGTGCTGGTCTCCTGATTGGCTGTTGCTAAGACGCAGGCCGAAACAGGAAGTCCAGCGTACTTTGTGGATGTCCAGAATCTTGTGGAGGATTCCCTGGAGGAACAGAGGAGTCAACAAACCTGACAGTCAGTCGTACGTCATCGTGCTAATGGGAGCGTCTGGCACTCTGCACTAGTAGGTCAACAACAACGTGTGCATTTGCATTTTGCGTGTGCATGTGTGTGTGTGTGTGTGTGTGTGTGTGTGTGTGTGTAGCACGAGTGCGCCTGTGCGTGTCTTCAAGTGAACTAATGCAACAATCCAGCTAAAACAAGCTGGCAGACTTCACTTACAACACACACACACACACACACACACACACACATTCACACTTACAACACACACACACACATTCTCTGATGCTTACAGAGCCATCTCAGCCATGTGTGTTGTTGTGTGAAAGAGCCTAGGGTGCCTGACCTACATACTGAGAGGAGAGAAAAGCCCAAATGACATGATAAAACATGCACGCACGCACACGTCACGCACGCACACACGGACACGCACACACACACACAGGATATCCTGCAGGTCTATGTATCTGTGCTGGTACAATATTCTCTTTGTGTGCGGAGTGGTCAATAATGGAGCAGACAGCTACGACCTTGGACCTTTAAAATGCAACAGGCTGAACGCCCGCATCCACATCATGACTCACCACCACAGCACATGAAAAACAACACCTACATCACATTCCATTACTCTCAACACAGTGCTTAAGTGTTATACCGTCAGTAATGGAAGGAGAGTACATACTGTACATACTGCAGTGCAGTGGGTCCCAAACTTTTTCACGTCAAGTGGCACTAATTAGCCCACGGACCCCCATTTGAAAAGATATGCCAGTGACCCCCATAAGAGATGATTTTTACGGCTCTAGCAGAGATTCTCAACCCGTTTAATTTCAAGGACCACCAGTTTGACATGCATTAGTCTACGGACCCCCATTTAATGGCATTTCTATCTCTGGGATCCCCAAATGATAATGTAAAATGTGTGCACAAATGGAAACCAAATGGAACCATTTGTACACTCTCAGACAGTCACAGACGGCATCATTTAGCTGGGGACCCCCTGGAACTCCCTCAAGCACCCCTGGGGGTCCCCCGACCAGTGGGAACCACTGGTGCAGTGGATCTCAACCTTTTCAGGCCGTGACCTGAAAAGTGAAACCCACTTGAAACATTCATATCTCCATTCATAGTACTGTCCCCCAGGGCTCTATACTACTAGGCCCCATCCTGTTTTTGCTTTACAATAAATACCGTTGCCAAAAATAGCCAATCCATTAAAACATACACAATTACTCGGTGTGTGTGTGTGTGTGTGTGTGTGTGTGTGTGTGTGTGTGTGTGTGTGTGTGTGCGGACGTGTGCGTTGCGTGCCATTGTTGTTTACCCGAACGTCCGTGGCGTCTCCATATCGGATGTTGGACGACCAGCTGCACTGCTCCGCGTTGGACTCAAAGTGGTGGAGCACTTTGAGGACCCGGTCCACGGAGCCACCGCCACCGCCACCACCGCCGATGGTCCGGTCCGACGCGCCCGCGCTCAGCCGGGACTTGGCCCCGCCGCCGCCCGCCAGCAGGCCGTGGTTCAGGTTGGGCTCCAGGTACGCTGCCGTCGCCATGGTCTTCCCCGCTGACACGGACGCTATGTGTCGGTCATATTCTGCCACGGACAAAGAGAGGAGGGAGAGACACGATGTTTTAGACCTGAGGACGATTCTACAAAGGACAGTTTAGTGTTTCTATGTCAGTCGTTCTCAAACATTTTCATGTCGAGGATGGAAGGACCACACAGTTAGAGAATGTAAAATTATTATTATTTTGATCAACGTTCGTCTCCCCTATGGCACCACATCAATACAGCATGGAATTGTGGACAAACTCTTGTGCAACGATAACAAAATATTCTTTAGTTTTGGGTCTGAGAGGCTAAATCTCCTCAATTTGTGCTCCGTGGCTCAAATGCCAAATAAATAATGGACCACGATACGAAAATGGTAAATGGTGCATTTATATAGCGCCTTTATCCAAGGCGCTTTACATAGATTGTGCATTACATATTCACCCATTCACACACACATTCATACACCGATTGCAGCGGAAGCCATGCAAGGTACCAAACAGCACATCGGGAGAAATTTGGGATTCAGTGTGTTGCCCAGGGACACTTCGACATGTAGACAGGAGGAGCCGGGATTCGAACCGCCGACCCATGGATCATTGGACGACCTGCTCTACCTCTTGAGCCACAGTCGCCCCGAAAAGGGTTGAAAACCACGGTTACACCCTCAGAGTTAAACTAACACTCATGCTTATTATATAGTAGTGTGATTGTATTGTGTAAACTCACAATGATACATTGAGGGACAGCTAGTATTTTATTACCTACAGTACAGTACTACAATATAATCTGCAGAGTTAGTTTATCATCGAGAGCGTGCCGTACGCGGTTACAAATCCAAAATGGACGCTTACTGGTAGTTAAATTTATTTCGTACAGTCTCTAAGACAGTGGTTCCCAAAGTAGGGTCCAGGGACCCCCAGGGATCCTTGATGGAGTTCCAGGGGGTCCCCAGCTAAATGATAGTTTGGAACCAAATGGACCCTTATGGGTCTGTAACTCTGAGAGTGTACAAATGGAACCGAATGGACCCGTCTCAGTGTTAAATTAACATTGATTTTACAATGAATAAATTGGGGGTCCCAGAGATAGAGATATGCTATTAAATGGGGTAGCCTAATCATGCATGTCAAACTGGGGGTCCTTTAAATTAAACAGGTTGAGAATCTCTGCTAGAGCCGTAAAAATCTTCTCTTATGGAAGTCCCTGGTATATATTTTCAAATGGGGGTCCGCAGGGCTAATTCGTGTCAATTTGGGGGTCCTTGACATGAACAAGTTTGGGAACCACTGCTCTAAGTTACACTAGCCCAAAGGATTTCACTTTGCTGTAAGTTATGATCATGGTCGGCCAGCCTCACGGTGAGCCTCTAGAGTCTAGACACAATAACCCAATAAATTAAAAACAAGTTCACTTAAAGTGTGAGAACCACCGATTTAGAAGGCATTTGTAGATAATAATAAAGATACAGGCACACACACTGTCAGTGTTCCTCTGACAGACACAAACTACTACTCTAGCAGCATGGTCTCTCTCTCTTACAAATATTGGATATAAATAGGAATTAAATAAAGGTGTAAACAGAGCTGTGTTACATTAACTCTCTCTCTCTCTCTCTCCTGTACAAGTGCAAGAGAGAGAGAGAGAGATTATGTGTGTCACAGGAACAATGTACCTCTAACAGACGTACTTCCTGAAGGAGTCTTGTCATTCCCACATTTCCTGGATCATGGAAGCAGGCTCATCTGGTTACAGCTAAGAGTACATCCCATGCATACTCCTGTCCTGTGTGTGCGTGCCTGTGTATGCAGGCCAGGGCAGTTTATATGGGCAAATAGCTTTTGTAGTATACTTGTAATAAAGCCAATAACATGCTTTGTGAATAACGAACTGAGTGAATCTTATCTGAGCCTCCTTTTCTCATGAATCATATTTAAGTTTGTTAAATCAAGTATGTTTTTCTCAGTGACTGACAAACAGCAAGGCAACACATACACATTTTTTCAACTGTGTGTTAGTTTGAAGTAACGGGATATAAAATTGCACAGTCCTGGACAAGTGACCTTTGTGCCTGGACAAAACACTTGCCTATTCTCCAGCCCCGTGTGCGTGCGTGCGTGCGTGCATGTGTAAAAATATAGATTCCTTTTCATCCTCTCTTCCTCTCCCCTCCCTCCCTCTCCTCCATCCATCAGAAGGAAAGCTAATATGTCATCTCAGGTAATTACACCTGTAAGAATAAGAAAAGGAAATCTGACAGACTGACACACACACCTCCTTTTCTATGCAACTATTGGTTTGGCAAAATACCATATAGCAGCCATACCAACTCAGTTCCCATGGAGTCAAATGTCACATGTGTGTGTGTGTGTGTGTGTGTGTGTGTGTGTGTGTGTGCGCGCGTCTTTGTGTGCGTGCATTTTTGTGTGCGTGCTCACACAAACACGCATGCACGCACGCACACACGCGTTTGTGTGAGTGCGTGCGTGCTTGCGTGCGTGCGTGCGTGCGTGCGTGCGTGCGTGCGTGCGTGCGTGTGTATGTGCGTGTGTGTCTCAGAAACATCCCGTACCTCTTTCCCAACACAAGGGGAAGGGGCTGCAGCCACTGGTCACCATGGAAATGCATGTCTGCCTGTCTCTCTGTCTGTCCGGGTCGAGGACAGAAAGACAGCCAGGGGGCTCACACCCTCGCATCACGCACACATCACTCGCACAGTAGCGCTGGCATACACGTGTCATATCCACATGCGCACACACACACACACCAGCATAGCTAAACACACATACTGCTCCAATCACAAACAGTCACCAGGGCACACTTCATTCGTCCATTGTCGCCAGCGACCGCTTATCGTTTCAATAAAGTGCCTCAGCAGCGGAACCAAAGAAATCCCAACAAAGACCCGATTGAATCTTGTGATTCTTGTGCCTGTTGCTCGTTTCAGTTGTGTGACAAAACGCTGTGCAAAGTCTTGAGATGCTGCAGGAAACACTTTGCTAGCAGAGACAGAGAGAGAGACTTGACGCAAAAACTGTTCTGACTGCCAACTCGGACTGAAGTGAATGGCCTAAGTTGAATATAGATTTGACCGCTGACCGCAAAAGCCCGATAAGCTTCAACACCTCCCCATGATGAATGTTTGTGTGACACCGTGGGTCTTGATGTTCTTAATGTCTGCTGTAAATCCACTGCAGGGAAAAAAAACAGAGATGAATCCTCAGAGATAATGAACTAATTATTTCCTTTGGTAGTTAGTCCACGGTCCTCCGTCCTCGGCTGTCATTCTACGTGTGTAGAAACAAACACCCGTCCTTAAATGTCCATCAACGTCTGTGGATCTCAGTGGAGCCGCGACGTGATTCCACCGCCAGTGATAATCCACAGTCAAGTCTCAAGTTGGTCCAATTGTAACGCCCAGTTAGACAGCAATTAGATCAGAGAGACAAACCAAGCGAGAAATACTGATGCAGAAACAGAGAGAGAGAGAGAGTTGGCATCAATTACTCTACCCAGTGAACAAGAACCAGAGAGAGAGAGAGAGAGAGAGAGAGAGAGAGAGAGAGAGAGAGAGAGAGAAGCCAGTCAGAAAGTTTGCTTCTTCACTGGGAACGACCGAGAAGGGAGAGTGAGAGGAACAACCAGAGGACTAACAACACAGAGAAAGACAGGGAGCCGCTATGCACATGGACAGAGAGAGAGAGAGAGAGAGAGCAATTGTTTCAGATTGAATGGGAGGAAGGGAAAACAGGATCGTCCACCAGAGAGGAGCACAGCAGAGAATCAGATGGGAGAGAGAGAGAGACAGAAAGAGAGAGAGAGCGAGCAGAGGAGGGTGGAGTTAGATTTGATTAATATGCTAATCTGCTCCAGAGAGAGCTCCTCCCACTGTTGCTTATGAGACAGACCTCAGGGTCAGAACAGCCCTGATATTACGCCAGCATCAGAACTAACTCCTGGTGGAGGAGAGAGGAGATCACAGCACAATAGCATTCTTCCATCCCCTCTATGCCAACGTAGTCATTGCCAGAGTCGTGCCAAGCATGTCAACTCACGACTGTGCCAAGCACTCCGCTGTTGAGATCTTTATCAAGCTCTTTTCACACATTCTTACCCCTCTTCAACCTGCTCTTCGGGGACAACATTTTGATTGACAGCTCTAATATAGCGCTGCCTGGAGTCAGGGGCCGCGCTGGGGGCCGGTCTCCGAGGTAACCGGCATACAATGTTCCGTCAGCAGATACGGAACTGATTCAAAGAGGCCAGATGACCCCGAGATGATACAGATCGTATTTACTTCAACACTGCTACCATGTTTGCATTGGTCGTACATCTACTCTGCCATGTTTACCAGCCGATGCTGTACCATCGCTCACACTGTGAGTGGCGTTCAAAGTGTCTTTGGGGAAAATATGTGATAAATAGCTCCTTACTGATATAGTGTTTGTTCAGTAACATGAGTCTCCATCTCTCTCCAGCTCTTCATTAAACAGAAGAGAATGCATAATTGCATATGTTTTGTTTTGAGACGGAGTTGGACCTGTGGCTTGGAGTTAAGTTAACCGGTCATTGAGACAATTTACAATTTAGGCATTTAGCAGATGTTCTTAATCCAGAGCGATTTACAGTAAGCAAAAACAAGAAGAACATGGTAATGCATCAAATACATAAAAATAGTCATGAATCATACGTGAGGCGTGAGCTAAGAACCTAACAGTGGCATATCTATATAATTAAACTACCGGTATGTTTATACACGATAGAGTGCTATGTCTACATAAAATGCTATTTAAGTTACATACGTTGAGCCTATGCATACGCCTGTAAGGCAAGTGCTATGGAGTTTAATGAAATACCACTACTGGAGTAAATGAGCCAGTGTTGTCTACAGAGACAGAGCTGCAAAACAGCATGGAGCTCACTGAAATTAATGGCAGTCTGCATGCAGGTTCTTTAAATGGCAAAGAGAAAGCTAACCTGGGAATATTATGGGTGTGAATCTATCATGGTCGAAGGAGAATTGAGTGATTTGGGTGATTTGGAAAACCCCCTGGTCCCGCCCTGGTAACAAGATGTGCACATGCACGCACTACAGTGGGGACTCACACACAACAGGCCAACAGCACCCACTCCATCATGATTGGAGGAAGGCCCCTCTCATCCTGATTGGATGAAGGCCGGCTAACCCTAGCCAAAAACGAAACCTACGTTTTTTTTATCCCAGGGGCTAACTGGGGACAGGGAGGAACTCCTTATATGGTCAGCACACTCTATAGTAGGGAGGATTCTAAAAATATATATATATTTCCATTCGGGTATGGGACACAAAACACAACAATGACATCAGCAATGATATATCTCAAACATAATTAAATCTGGGTACACGTTGGAATAGAAATAAATTGGGTACACAAAAGGGGGGGGGGGGGGATAAAGAGGTGGGGCAGAGGTGGGGTTTGTATAGGAAGGGGGCGGGGAAGCACAAATATATATAAAATACCGGTATCTAAATACTGAATCGAGCATCTTAAAAAACTGTCTGGGGTGTTTGCAAAAGCCTGAGTAGATAATGATTTAACTTAAGTGAAATATCCCTTTAATACTCACTCGCTAGTCTGCTTATTATCCACTAATATAACAGCATTGTGTGTGTGTGTGTGTGTGTGTGTGTGTGTGTGTGTGTGTGTGTGTGTGTGTGTGCTCATAAGTGTGTGCATATGGTGAATCTGTGCGTGTGTGTCCAGAGCACTATCCAGATGCCAGCTGCCCTTAATCAAAATTGACATTTATATGGCTCAACACATCAGAGTCAGCTGAATGGACCTCAATGAGTTACCACACACACACACACACACACACACACACACACACGCACACACACACACACACACACACACACACACACACACACACACACACGTGACTATTAACTGTTATCTTATTTGCCAGACACAGCCTCACTAAACCACAAAATCAAAAATGTGAGCGCTGTTTCTATTCCTGTGTACGTGTATATATATGTGTGTGTGTGTGTGTGTGTGTGTGTGTGTGTGTGTGTGTGTGTGGGGGGGGGGGGGGGGGGGGCTGTGTGTACTTCCTATACAACATGTCCCCTCAATCTCAATCTCGGGCTCTAGCCATTTTCATGAAAATTTGGTGGGAGTCGAGATTTTACACGCGTGTGTGTGTGTGTGTGTCTGTGTGTCTGTGTGCATGCGTGTGTGCGCGAGTGTGCGTGCGTGCGTGCGTGTGTGTGTGTGTGTGTGTGTGTGTGTGTGTGTGTGTGTGTGTGTGTGTGTGTGCAGGCTATTGAAAGCCCTTTGTCATTTGGCCGGATGTGGTAGTGAATGGGAAGAGATCTATTGGGACTGAGCCAACAGTCAGTCAGTCTGTCGTCACAGAGCAATGTATAGCCAGGGTGACCAGTGAGGGACAGCAACACCACCATCTGACAGATGCAGGTACTACCCGAGACAATCCATCATAGTTATTATCAATCATGGATTAGTGGCCTCATTAATTATCAAAGAAGGACGATTATACAAATGCCTTCTTCAATCAGTAGTTCTACATTGTTTTTATTACATTTTTCGTGCCAAGGACCCCCAAAATCATGTCTCTGCTGTTTTTTTTAACCAATACAGACCTAAAAGGTGTCCAATAGCACTGATTTATTTCTCCCGACAGCAACCATATGTATTTGGCAGCGGACCCCCCAACAGAAAATCTTTTGTGCCAGGGGCACCAGAAGATAAGATAAGAGTTTGAAAAAATCTAAATGATTCCAAAAACACTTTCAAGATTGTTCAAAACATTTTCAAAAATAGCAGATATACAAGCTTGTGACAGAGTGTGAGCTTGTACGGTATATCTGCTATTTTTGAGAACCACTATTCTAAACCACAGTTTTTTCTGAAAAGCTGTGTTGCTCAAATTAAAAAAAACATGGATGCTTTCCATTGTTTTAACGGGTTAAATATTGTTTAGCCATGTCTGTATTTGTTGAAATTCATGAGTCATGAGCTTCAGATGACAACACAGTGTGTGGACTTTGAAGTGTGTGAGATACTTCCCGAAAGCCCCAACATTTGAACGACATGAAGGCCAGCCACTCACCTGTGTAGTAGGCAATCCTGGAAATATCTGAAAGACAAACAAAGAGAGAGAGAGATTAGATATAGATGTGACTTCATCAATGTGTAACTATAGAATGCTTCCTTCCTTGACATAGACGGACAGCTATTATATACAGTGTTCAATAGTCTGATAATCCCACAGTGCCCTTCGAGCATACTTTTTGCCTAATTCAATTTATTTTGAATGATTTTTTGGGGGCTTTTTGCCTTCATTGATAGTGGAAAGTGGAGACAGACAGGAAATGAGGGGAGAGAGACGGGGAGTGACATACAGCTAAGTTTGTCAGGAACTGGACTGGGATGCAGGCATTAGGAGCCTAGGTGCCCGGAACGCTATACACACATAAAGCATCAAAAAGCTGATCTTCATGCTCAAAACGCGGTGCGAAGCAATGTGTTTTGAGCTTGTGGATCTGATATTTTGAATCTTGAAAAGTAAAAAAAAAAAAGTTTTATACATAAGGTTTCCACCCGACAGAGTGTCCCATATTGGATGTTAAACAATATAGAGTGAAATAAAAACTGCCAGCCCACATCTCCAGCATGCTTTCTGTTACAGTTCAGTACAGTTTCTTGCATAGGCTAGTCTGTTGTCTGTTCCCTGCAAATTACGTCAAACACTGGACTAAGTCCTGTATACTATAGCTCCCCATCTCCCACAGGAAGTATATAGAAACCCGAGACCCTATGACAGCAGCACAGATGAATTATGATATATGACTTCCCACTGATAGGGGAGCAGATAGGACCAGGTCAACGAGCTAAGTGCCTAAGTGCCTTAGACACGCTGGTGTATGCAGAGTTGCAGACATAGTGGCGAAATTACACACACACACATAGTATAGAGGTCAAGGGGATGAGTGCCTTTCACACTCATAGTATGTACACAGAAAACGTGCACCCCCCCCCCACACACACACACACACACACACACACACACACACACACACACACACACACACACACACACACACACACACACACACACACACACACACACACACACACACACACACACACACACACACACACACACACACACACACACACACACACACACACACACACACACACACACACACACACACACACACCCACCCACCCTGATGAGGGCAGGGACAGCCTGTCAGCTGATGCTAATGATGTCATGTCCATTAGCAAACCGCACACCTCTAACCACAAAGGAAATGCCATGGAGGTGAGGTGACACATCAGTGCTGTAGCCTAGGGTTATTCAGCCGATATATATACCATAATTATTCTGTGCGTATAGGCTTATTAGGCTATACACTCGTGTGTGGTCAGTGGATGAAATGATTAGCAGGAGACGCAAGTGTCGGCGCAATGAAAATAGCCGATTTACAAGCTCACAACACGCCGGGCCCACATATTTCACTTCGACTCATGTGCATGCCATGCTATTTTTTTTATCAAATGTGACTTTTACTTTAGTATCTATAATGGACTTTGTCTCTACCCTGCTATAAGTCACTGGACATCCGCGTGCAAAGCCCGTACTTCCCCTTAGTCAGTACAAAATAACATATAAAGTGCTGACCGTGTAACCGCGGATGTTAAATCGACATTCGGAACCTGTGTGCACTGTATGTAATGTATTAGTCCGTAATGTTCAATAGACATGCTAAGGAGAGCTCTTTAGCATGTGTCAGTTACGTGCTAAAGGAGCTCTCCTTAGCATATCTATTGAACAGAGTCACACACAACACAACTGTAAACTTGGATTGTGAGCACAAACTTCTAAATGTTCCTCTTTTGAAATGAATAACGAACGAACCCACACGGAAGCAGTAGTATTAGAATAAATTGATCTTTTATGTCATGCTAAGTGTCTAAATTGACCAGCACTAAAGTGACCCAGTGCTATGAAATGATGATGGTGATTGGTGATGGGGTCAACGTAATGACATTTAGATAGAGAGACCCAGGCCACTCACACCATCTGTCACTGATTTACTAAGAGACTTCCGGAAACTTTACTGTCTCCGTCTGGCGTCTGTCTGTGTCCCATCTACTTTAACAAATCAATCCATCCATCCATCCATCCATCAGCCTGTGTGTTTTCTAAGAGTTTAGTAATGAGTTCCTGGGGTTCCATTCTTCAGTTAATTTGGTTACTCTGCTGTTTGAGCCTCCGGGCATTGCAGGGAGTGTTTATATCACTATAGCCTATTAAGAAAAATTTACATACAGGATTTTGCTTTTATTATTGCAAGACTGACAATTTAACATATATTTATTTTAACCTAAAAAACAAGCCTACCAGTGACATCATCGTTACAATTCCCACAAGAACAAAGGCTTCTATTTCAGCATGCCAACTTTCCAGGGATTGAAAGCCTGCGGTTTCTATTAGCATTGGATTCCCCATTAGTGACGTCGTAGGCAGGTTTATGAACTGTCCACAGTCCACCAATTTGACTTTTTAATTGATGTTGATAATGTTGTGATGAAATGTTCTCCCCCCACTCTTTTTTACATTGTTGTTGTAATCTCGGCACCACAGAAAAAGAGGGTCCAGCCCTCAGTGTGATCTCCGAGAAGTAAATAAAGGTTCAAATGAGATGAAATGAAAGTATGAGGTGAACCACCCACTAGAGTGTCAGTAGTAGAACCATGCTAATTGCTAGCTAGCCTGCCAAGCTGCCTACATGACCCATATGTGAGAGGCGCATGGGTCACACACACACACACACACACACACACGCACACACAAGCACACGCACACACACATCTGTCGAATGGCCCCAAAACACCTGCTCCTCAAGCTGGCTCAGCATGTACAAATTCAAGAAGAGGAGAGGAGAGGAGAGGAGAGGAGAGGAGAGGAGAGGACAGGACAGGACAGGACAGGACAGGACAGGACACTAGGAGAGGTGAGGAGACTAGGAGAGGAGAGAATCAAACCAATACCACAAGCCAGCACACAGCTTTTGCAGACAGACAGAAACTCACTCACAGGAGTCTCTATGTCTGTATACGGTGTATAATTGTGCCATAATTTAATCACCACAAGTCTGCGATCATAAGTTAGAACAATAAGGAGGCGTGCGTGTGTGTGTGTGTGTGTGTGTGTGTGTGTGTGTGTGTGTGTGTGTGTGTGTGTGTGTGTGTGTGTGTGTGCCTGATACATCTAGATTCTAGCCAGACGACAACACAACCTACTGATACATCTATGGAAGTCCAAATTCAATAGTAATGGCCAGATTTTGAGAGAGAAACAAGCAGCCAGATCTATGAAAACAAGTCCAAAAGCAGCGACTAGATGCCGTGTGAGCACTATAAACCTACGGTGTACACCGTGGCTAATTGAAATTAAATAACATCTTTCTACTAAGTACAATATCACAACTTGAGCTTTCTTGAGCTTGTAGATCTGCATTATTTAAATAGATAGATAACACCAGACGTGCCAGTAGGCAGAGATCTCTGCTTGTCTGTCTACGGGAGAGCACCTTTCCCTGGGAAGTGGGAAATGAACGACAAAACACAAGTGATTATTACTTACGGCAGCAGTAGAGAGAATGGCAGTGCAAAATGCGAATAGCAGCCGGAGACTGGAGTCTAAAACTAAGTAATGCTGCATTTCTACTAAGGTTGCTGCTTGATGTATTTGTATTCTGCTTTCATTTCTCCGTTGTGAAGCACTTTGGTCAACCTTGGTTGTGTTATAATGTGCTATATAAATAAAGGCTGATTTGATAAAGGCTGAAGGTTGGATGATGTGCCAAAATATTATAACTCGGCGGTCGGAGCTTAAATGTGAAAACAGCTCCACGTTAAAACGGACAGATTGACTGACATCACCATCCTTAGAGCCCTGCAGCCTCAAGCGGGACCAAAGGTATACAAGGTGTGCATTCATTCGCTACTAGTCAGTGAAATGAAATCCCAGAGAGATTCCTTGAGGGGATTAATTAGTAATGAATGTGTGTGTGTGTGTGTGTGTGTGTGTGTGTGTGTGTGTGTGTGTGTGTGTGTGTGTGTACTGTACATTAAACTACAGTAGCATGTTTACTTGCCCAAAGCCTGTAGCAAGCAAGGCTCCTGAATCAGACCAATCTCATTTTTCAAAAGGAGAGGAGATGAAAGGAGAGGAGAGGATCGGTGTCCTCGGGGATAGTTGTCAGATATTCTGCTTTGCTGATTTGTAGCTGATGGTTAACTTTATATTGAAGCAAGTGTGTGTGTGTGTGTGTGTGTGTGTGTGTGTGTGTGTGTGTGTGTGTGTGTGTGCACAACTGTACGAGCGTGCTTTGGACAAAGGGGTGTTAATAGAGCACGTATGTGCAACATCTGGCACACGCACGCACACGCACACACACACACACACACACACACATATATGTACCTTGAACACCTGCCAGTGAGTCTCACACAAACGCACAGATGAACACAAACACAACAAGCATGCATACATGCGGACAGACAAGCTCACGGCATATAAAACATGTACGAACAAACAACAAACAGACACATGTGCCTAGTCCACACGCATCATATAAAACATGTACGAAGTGAACAAACAACAAACAGACACATGTGCCTAGTCCACACGCATCAACAGGCCACACATGTGCCGTGCCATGCTCAGTGCCATTATTCACAGCCAAATGAACACATCCGAAAAGTACATCCTCGCTGTCGAGTGGGAAACCTTGTATGTCCAAAACCGTTAAATGCATTGTTTAACCCATTAAGACCGGGAACGCATCTCTGTGTCGCCTAAACCACTTTAACCATTATTTAAAACTTTAGAGCTGTTGAAAAATAGCAGATCTTCAAGCTTCAAGCTGCTACTTTTGATAAATCGTGAAAACGTGTGCTAATCTTTGAATATATTTTCTAGGGGGCGTGTCCCTGGAACAACATATTGTCAGATGGGGGTCCGCAGCCAATTACATATAATTTTTGGGGTCCTTGACATGAAATAGTTTGAGAACCACTGACATAGAAACATATATATTATATATATATATTTATTTATTTATTTTCTTCAGAAAACTGTCATGATTTAGAAGACATTTGTAGAATCTGGTCTCAGGTGTCAATTTGGGGTTGCATCTCGAGGCGTTGCGAGGTTGTACTGTTGGATCTGCCATTTTATCAGGCAACGCTGTTGAGTGAAGTAGGGCATTGATTTTCAACAAAGTGTATAAAGTTGAAATATGGCGATGCAAGGTTTCTGCCCGACAGCGATGCCATGCTGTACGTCTGCCCACACAGATGACTCTGATGCCAGATGCCCACGAAAGTAAAAAATAAGGTCATGCGAATAATGCATGAATGCTCGATTGCTCACACATTTCACGCGCGCCTAAATGGCAACCATGTACAGACCAACTTACCGAAGTGGTTCAGGTGTGGTGGTTAATGTCGGGGCTTATTGGAGCAGTATGCATGTTAATGTTCTGTAACTGTAGCATGCTGAACACATATGTATGATTTAGCAATACAGGACAAATGGATTAGCTGAATGGATCACCCGCGCAGGCCACCCTTCCTTTTCTCGATGAAATTTAATTTTTGGTTGATATTCTTCATGTCATGTCTATAAATTGATTGCATAGGGCCTAAATAGAAAAAAGACCTCAAGAACTTCGTTTTTTGGTGGCATCTCTTTTGGATAGCACCTGACTGACAGTCAGTCACTCATATTTGATACAGTCTGTTTCTAGCGAAAATGTTAATAATTCGGCGGTTAATAATTCTCTCAGTCAGTTGATTCTTTATATCCATATGAGTCAAACCGCTGGGATCATTTGTTTATTTTTGGAACACAGTTCTTATTTGACGCGATATGAAGTTTTTCAAATTCAGTAGGGGGGGGAGGCGGTTAAATGCAAACCGGGTAGGATGTGAAATGACAATGACGCTCCTCCTCCTGTCATGTCACTTGGAGTGGAGGCACACTGGAGGATGCCTCCGTACAATATTCTAAACTTCTCGAAATGTACAGAAACAAGGCCATTTCTCGCGGAATGGTAGAGAACAGCTACATGCAGTTCTATCTGCAATGTCAGATTGTTGTTGGTTACCACGGTAACCAAAGCAGATATGTCGATGCAGGGCGGCTTTACGTTGAGTTGTTAAAATCAGTCTGAATGCACAGATCGGATCTGGTCACTTGCAAACGGTAGTGTGAATGACTGAATGACTGGGCCAAAAGATTTTGAGAAATCTGAGAAAAGAAAATCGGATTTGAATCAGATTTGACTTGATGTGACTGCAGTCTAAAGCCGGCCTTAGAGCACTTCTTTCCTACAGATCTTCTGCGACTGAAAAATGTATGAACGGAGCAGTAAATAAATAGGTCCCTTCCATCAGTGAAGAGAAACAGAGCGTGGGCCTCGTTGGGTCGGCTATGAGAATAAACTTGTAGTCGATGTAGTGTAAAATTAAGAGAGCCTATAGTCTGACATGGGAATATTACGCATGCACATTCCCACTACGCCGAGGAAGAAATGCTGCTTAAATTATTTCACATCAGCCTTATGGTAGCACTATAACATGGTTTTACCTATAACTGCACTGATCTGTGTACAACTTTGTATGCGCCACCTAGAGGCCCTGCATCTGCCTGTTATAGCGCCACCATGAAACCGATGTTTGCAAAACACATTTCTTTACATTACTCATACAGATTGTATCCATACATCACGCACATCGGTATACAACATTATCTATCACAAACACTCATATCTCCTAACCTGTGCCCCGAAGGGCACTTCTTCTAGTTACGGCTCTGTTCCATTTAGTGTGCAGTGGGTTCTCAAACTTTTTTTAATTTATGGGTACATTAGGTTCCATTTGTAAACTCTCAGAGTTACACACCTGTACGGGGCCCATTTGGAACCCACTCAAGGACACTTTGGGACCCACTGGAGCGTTTCCAGTGAGCCAACACGCACAATAGCAGAACCCTGACTCTGTTAGACCAGACTGGAACAGAGCCTATATTAATTAGTATCATCGTTCTTTCCAAAATGTAGTGTGTGCATAGAGGCTCATTGAACCTGTGGCCTCCTCGTTGCACAAAGGTTTCTCCAACACCCTGCTGCCATGCCACCTGTCCTGCAGAGGATTCTGTCCGTTAAGCCCGTTTTGGACTGAGTTCGATTAAAAAAAGGCTTCTAAATCCTAACATCTTTCTGAAAAACCCATGTTTCTATGTCAGTGGTGCCCAACCTTTTTCATGTCAAGGACCCCCAGAATTATCTCTATTGGGCCACGGACCCCCATCTCAAAATATGTAGTTCCAGGGACCCCCCAAAAGCAAATATTTCAGTTAAAAATGTTATATATTCAAAAATAGCAGACCTATTATTTTTTACCTGCTATTTTTCAATAGCTAAAGTATAACATGATGCTTAAAACACCAATAGGGGTTCCCGCCCCAAAATGGGTTAATGAAGAACAGTAATTAAGCCTGATTTATACTTTGTTGCAGGCCGGTGTCTGGTCGTGCTCATAGCAGATCTACAAGCTCACAAGCATGTCACGAATGTGACACGTTGTGAACTTCTAGATTACGCATTAGAAGCACAATATCAGTCACCAGAACCAAGGACGTGTTGAATCTAACATGGAGTTCGAACTTATGATGGGTTTGTGATAGGAAGGGGGCAATCTGATAATACTGAATAAGCAACTTAAAAGCTGTCTGGGGTGTTCACAAAAGCCAGAGTAGACGTTAATTATAGTGAAATATTGCTTTAACACAATACATACATAGCACGACAGAAAGGAGAAACAGAACGAAATCTACATGTGTGGCTTAGTTATTATAGCAGCACTTCTTCTTTTGCAAATTCACCATTAATAATGGACCTAGGTTCAACTAGCAGAGAAATATGAAAACACACACTGACTGAAATATAGATGATGTAACCCAGAAACTATAGGCTACACAGATCCGCAGGGCTATTGTTACTGTATGCCTTGCCTACACACACGCACAGTCGCGCACACACACAGTCCTAGTACATAACTGCATGCATGTGCACAAAAAACACTTGGAACAGCACGCTAGAAAAAGTGTACAAGCATGTATTCAAACTTAAGACAACCCGTCCCACACATATTCCATTATTGTCCTCCTCTCTCTCGCTCTCTCTCTCTCACAGACACACACACACACGTGCGTGCTCTCTCATGCACACACCTCCTACTCAAATGCATACACACAGTGTATGAAGCTCTCCCGTCACAACCGTTCGCTGCAAGCTGCAGTCTCACTTCCCACTGACTCACCCACAGCCACACAGACACACATGCACAGCACGCACACACACACACACACACACACACACACACACACACACACACACACACACACACACACACACAATATCTGAAACTATATTAATTACCTTCATTTCTGTGCCTCTTCACACACATTGTACAGACTGACGTGTGAACGTGCACGCATGCACGCACGCACGCACACCATTAGAGAGTGACAGATGGCAATCTGCAGTGGGACGTCATTATGTAAGTCAGCAGGTCAATAGAGTACAGCAGAGAGCATAGCACAGCCGTACTGTTACTACAGAATAAAATTGAATAAAGTGTTTTGATCAACTGGAGCTGCTTAACAACAATATTTTTTACTGTATGTACTTTGAGTCTGCATATCGCTGGTGGTTTCCAACTAGGCCGACCACATTTGGTCTGGATCTGGATCATGAACTGAAATCACTCCACTTCAATGCACACTAAACAGGCAAACACATGGTATACACACACACACACACACACACACACACACACGGAAAGGGACACATACACAAATGTGCTCAGCTGTGCTTTGAAAATTCGGCACGCTGGTGCAGCTGCATTCATTCAACGCTCACATGTGTAACACCACATAAACACACACTGCTGCATACACACACACACACACACACACACACACACACACACACACACACACACGCACGTAATGTGGTTTCTGCACAAACACTACCCACAAAGTACACACAAACACACACTGACCGATAAACTATTTTATATACTGTAAATAAAAAGAAAGATCCTTACCATAGTACAGTCCTTCCATTAAATATTCTTGTCAGAAGAGAAGAGAAGAGAAGAGAAGAGAAGAGAAGAGAAGAGAAAAGAGAAGAGAATCCCAAGGGTACAGAGCAGATACAAGGACCAGTCTCGTGGTGGCGTTCGTTGATAGATGCTGTGCGAGATAGTCAAGCCAACATAGCGTTGATTGCTAACGCTGACTTTACCTCACTGGCCTGAGCCCTTCCTATACTACCAGCGCCACTACACTGAACACACACAAACACACACACACACACACACTACAGCACGCGACACGTGAGGGAGAGAGAGCACAGAGAGCACAGAGAGAGAGAGGGAGGCGTGTGCACATACAAGGGGGCAGCCTCCCTTGACAGAGAGGGGGATGGAGGACAGAATGAGAGAGGGAGAAGGAGGAGGAGGAGGAGGAGGAGGGGGGAGGGGTGTCTTTGTGTCCCAGGAGAAGGAGGGGGGAGAGCAGAGTGCAGAGAGTAGATAACGGGACAGAGAGAGAAGATGATGAGAGGAAGAGGGAGACGGGGAGAGGAGAGGGTTAAAAAGACCAAACCACAGGGTGGAAAGAAGAGAGCAGCGGTGAAGGACACATGAAAGGAAGAGCAAAGAGAAGGCAGAGAGAGAGAGAGAGAGAGAGAGAGCGGGAGAGCAAGCAGGAGAGAGAGATTTAAGAAGAATGGATCATGTTGAGTGTAAGTGTATATGTGTGTGCATGTTGCCTGCCTGAGGCTTTTCTGTTCCTCTGCTAGCCGCTACCCACAGAGCTCTTATAAGTCACTCCTCACCTTTAAAGAGAAACGCTGTCCTCACACCATTCCTCCCACCATACTTCTCAACTCATCAGTGCCATTTATAAGCCTTGTAAAAAATCACACCTGTGTGAACCGAGTGGTGCAACTCCCCTCTCCCCCTGCCTCTCTCTCTCTCTCTCTCTCTCTCTCTCTGTAATTAGCAGGCAACAGTGCAACACTATCTCTCTCTCTGTTTCTGGCACAACAGCGCCACTTTTGCCTCTACTGGTACTCAGCTATATTTCCGTGCTCACATACACACATTGCTGCGTATAGGAGTGGCTAGCACGGTAGCACCACTCAAAAATCACACTGTAAAATCTCCAGTGTTCATTTAACTACTTTGTCTTCTTCAAAACACTCTCTCTCTACCTTTTTTCACTGAGGAACACAATAAAGCAAAATAAAAACTAAGCTATAATGACTAAAACCAAGACTAAATATACTAAAAATTTTGTCAACAAAAACTAGACTGAAATGTTAGGGAGGGACTAGTGGAGAAGAGATCAAGCAGAACTAAAAGACAAGTCATTTTATGCTTAGTTGCTGCGACACGTTGTGAGCTCATAGATATGGCTACTTTCAGCATGCAACAGAGTGTAAAATCTGCCATTACGACGCCATCAAGGCCTGCCAATATACATCAAATGTAAATCTAGCCGACTAACACTAAAACATTTCAGATGACTAAACTATGACTAAAAATAAATGAAATTTCATTCCAAAGACTATGACTAAACTAAAATCTTAAATTACTACAGTAACTCATGATGACCTCCCGGTATATCCCCTTTCATATGCTCATATGCTCCCTCAGGTGGAATGACGCCAACCTCCTGGGGATGTGTGTGTGTGTGTGTGTGTGTGTGTGTGTGTGTGTGTGTGTGTGTGTGTGTGTGTGTGTGTCCACTGGACAAAGAAACCAACCTGGGGTGAGAGGGTCTTCTCGGTGGCTGGCCGCCCCCCTCCCTCCCTGTGGAACTCACTCCCAGCTCACATCAAAGCTGGCCCCACCTTCGCCATGTTTAAAACCACACAGAAAAAACTCACATTCCCTAGCCCTAATCTCGCTTTTTGTTTTACCCTTACTTCTATAGATTTTAACTTTTCCTTTTTTAATCTATTTTTCCCCCCAATTAAAGTAGTTTTTTTCGGAGAAAAGTGCTGCATAAATTGGATGCATTATTATTATTATTATTATTATTATTATTATAGGGTCCTGTCCATTCCTCAAACACTTTCCTGCCAAACAAGGTATCTCAAAAACTACTAAATGGATTGCCATTATTTCCTGGGCACCTTCATGCTCCCTGGGAGAGATTGATAGATCTAATGATGTTGGTGACTGTCACGACTCATGGACTCTCCTCTAGTGCTGTCCCTAAAGGCCAATATTTCCACTTGGAAAGGATATCTTTAAATCTAAGTGTACGCCGTTAAAAAGAGAAAGCTAAATGCACTACCCCATCACCAGACCACCACTTGCAACTGTTTTTAAATTGTATCATAGACTGCCATTTAAATTATTGCATTTGCAAAGTAAACATAGAATAAGTCAATAATTTAATTTAAAAAGTAACAGAATAACATAGAATAAGTCAATAGTTTAATAATAATAAACCAATATGCAAGATAAATTCTGAAAAATAATGCGATTATCATTTCTTTGTGTCATCCCTTACAATTCCACTTGTTTAATCTCTATCCTGATTTGATCAAATTGGTATTCCGACTTGATTTTTAACACAAATTTTAACCAAAGAAAATCACTTAGGGCCGATTCATAGAAATTATTTCGGCTCGTCAGAAAATTTCAGTAGCACCGAAGAGACGACTTTAGGACCGTACCCACCCCCCGAACAACCGTCACATTGTAGGCTCTACAGAGCCGAACCGACTTTTATTCGGCTCTGAAATAGGATTTGGTTGGGGATTCACATTCAAACTATAGCAACGATGACCGACCGACCAGAGGTGCTGCTGAGTAGAAAAGCAGATTAATCAAGCGACTGGATTAGTGGGACCAAATCTGACAGACAGACAAACACACACAGACACAATATGCTATTACAAGGCCAGTCCATCAGCTTCATCTTGATCTGTCTCCCTTTCCCTCTTTCTAGGCCGGGGTATCCCTCTACTATCCACACCAGATCAGCTGGTGTGTTATTAGCACCCTCTAGAGGTAAGACTGTCACACTGACTGGGGGAGAAGCACATAAATGAGTAATATCACAATAAAACTGTCTCCATGATCCCAACGTATCGCATTGTAACAAGTTGTAGCTCTGCAATGAAAAGAGCATTTTTTTGAAAAGGTTTGAACATTTTCGGCATGTCAGAAATAGTGACACGAGTTTGAAAGTTGATAAAAGAAATACAGTTCATCCTTCTTGATTCACGTCCCTTCGACACCACAAACATCAAATGAAAGCTTGCTTGGGCTGTTTCCCACATAGTAAGTTAACTGAGAATCAACAGTCGTCTTCTTCACTAATCTCAGATGCATCATGCCACCAGCCTGAACAGTCTTTACGACACCCTGCTAGTGTGTGTGTGTGTGTGTGTGTGTGTGTGTGTGTGTGTGTGTGTGCGTGTGTGTGTGTGTGTGTGTGTGCGTGTGTGTGTGCGAGCGAGCGAGTGTTCACAAAAGCAGATTTGCTCTTGTTGCAGGCTATATTGGCAGTAGGTGTCAAGTAGGGTTTCCATGGATTAAAGCTAAATTAAATCTCACGACTGAAAATGTTTGTATGACCTACAATGTTATTAGTGAAACATTATGAAGGGATCGACCCACACACACACACACACACACACACACACACACACACACCTAAACAATTGACACAATATGTAAAATTATGATGTTTTAGTAATGTTCCTGCTGTTCTACATACTGACAACCAGGTGAAGAAATCAGATTGAGGCTTTATATATGAAATAACCGAGGCAAGATTTTATGGAACTTAATGAACACATTGCTAGTATGACTAGCATTCAGTATTGTATTGTATTGCTATATCACTTCAAATGCCCTAATAATAAAATAATAACTGAAAATGTCCAATTTACAAGCTCTCAATGTGTGGCAGACGCATTGAGATTAGAGCTTGTATATTGTATTTTCTAAAGGCACATAGGACCGGCCTGGCCTGGGTACATCACATCTAAAGACATTCAAAGATTTTCACACTGCTGTGAGGACGCCAGCATAATGTTCAGCCAGAACATAGCCATGGCGTCAAACTCAACGTTAGTCAAAGGTTTGGAGTGTCTGAGCAGTTTAGTCAACAGTTCATTAAAGTTAGAAGGTCACTGTAAGAGAAAAGACAGAGAGAGAGAGGGACAGCAAGACGGAGGGTGGGTTTAAATCAGACACTCAAGACTCACAAACAAACCGACAGGACAAAATGGGATTGATGGACAGTCTGACAGACACAGAGAGACAGAAACACAATGAGGCTGGCAGACAGACAGGCAGAGACTAGTTCACTGACCTATCCATTGTTGAAGGACCCGTTGTCACTGCAACGACTCTGATGACGACTAATCTGACACACACGCACACACACTGTCTCACACACACGTACATACGCATGCACACACACGCACGCACACAAAATGGCCAACTCTCACTACCAGACAGACTGGCGTGCGTGCATGCGTGCTGTCATGCTTGTGGCCTGTTTCCAGGTGTTTTCCTGGACTCCATGATCTCTACACTGTGTGTGTGTGTGTGTGTGTGTGTGTGTGTGTGTGTGTGTGTGTGTGTGTGTGCGTGTGTGTGTGTGCGTGTGTGTGGGTGGAGTCGATATAAGCAGAAACCAATCACACACACACACACACACACACACACACACAGCATATCCAACTTGTGAATGAATGAATGAATGAATGAACGAATGAACGAACGAACGAACAAACGAGACATTGTATTGAAAGATGATGTGATCAGGTGTGATAGCCTGTATTAAAAACACCTAAAATGATACATGATACAGTTCACTTGAATTGAAAGCATCATTTATATGTTGTGTACCTGCCTGCTATTGCAAATGTACCAATATGTTGTACCTCAAAACCTGCTCTGTGATATATTCCATACTTGGAGCCAAAGTGAAGTCTGAAGTGTGTTTTCAGTTCACTGTGGACTGGTCTGACGGAGGCTACTTATCAACGGCACAGTCAGCAGTTCCAGCTCCCCTCTGGTCAAAGCAGCACAAACCGTGAGCTGCACAATTAATCAGAGTAAATCTAGTGCATTCAGCACTTCAGACAGCCAACTAAACAAGGTGCTGCACTGCATGCTGTGCCCATTCAGAAACACTTTTATACCACATTTGCTGAAACATCCGGTCAACAGTTCTAAATATCGGATTAGTCAGTTTCACATGAGTTGTTCTCAACCTTTTTAGGCTGTGTCGAGACCCCCCCCCCCCCCCCCAACTAATAGGTGAGTGCGCTTCGTTGCGGTATTTCCGAATGCTTGTTTCACCTGACAAATATGACTGTGTCAACATTTCTTGTTTAAACAGCAATTTTGGTCATTCGTGCTCAGTGTAACACAGTGTGCACAGTGCAACATCCCAAGAGAGAAGAGGTGACAGAGCGAGGGCAGGGTAGCTGGTCCACAGGTTAAAAACCCATCTCATTAGTCCCTAGTTCGCTGCATGAATGAATTACATTAGTCGTCTCACTCGCCTCCTCCAGTCTCTATGTCTCTCTCGCTCTCTATCTCAGTATGACAAAGCTCAACAATTGTTCCTTTCTCTCCTTCTCTCTGACTCACTCCTATGTAATTACCCAAGCCGTCCTCTCGAACACCACACACACACACACACACACACACACACACAGTAGTTCTCCAGCCAGAGTGTATGCGGTGTTGGCAGCAGCTAAAAAGCGAGATATCACATTAACAATATGTACCACTGTATTCTGATGTATATACCACATAACGCTAGTTGTGCTTTTTGACTGTGTGTATTATCTGAATTACAAACATGCAGACAGAGTCAGTGTTGTTGTTTTGACTGTTGATGCTGGTGGATAAAACTGGACACCATTCACTGGACTTGTTGCTGGCGTTCAAATCCAACTTGTGACCTCCATATATGTCCATTATATATGTCCATTATTTACAGTATGTCCATTATATATGTCCATATTGTCTTTCTGATGCAGCAGAAAAGAAAGGAGAGCCTGAAACTACCATCTGAACCAGTGGTTCCCAAAGTGGGGTCCGGGGGTCCTTGAGGGAGTTCCAGGGGGCTAAATGATAGTTTGTAACCAAATGGACCCTTTTGGGTCTGTAACTCTGAGAGTGTATAAAATGGAACCAAATGGACCCGTTACACATAGGGTCCATTTGTATCAGAGTTAAATTAACATTGACGGGTTGAGAATCACCGCTAGAGCCGTAAAAATCTTCTCTTATGGGGGGTCCCTGGCATATCTCTTCAAATGGGGGTCTACGGGCTAATTAGTGTCAATTTGGGGGTCCTTGACATGAAGAAGTTTGGGAACCACTGGTATAAACATTTGATGGTGTAGAGATACGAGGTACAGTAGAAACTGTGTTCCAGTTCCATTCATCACCGACTAGACACGCTAAACCAAGGATACAGCCTTCAGCCTGATTTATACTTGACTGTGTACCGAAAATAGCAGCTCTACAAGCTCACGTCGAGTCACACTGTGGTGTGGTGTGAGCTTGCAGATCTGCCATATCCGGTGCGAGACACCGGCATGCAACCAAAGTATAAAATAAAGTTCTGTAGCTACTAGTATTGCTGAGTGTGCATGTGTGTGTGTGTGTGTGTGTGTGTGTGTGTGTGTGTGTGTGTGTGTGTGTGTGTGTGTGTGTGTGACTGTGTGACTGTGTGTGCGTGTGTGTGCGCACTTGCGTAGTAGTACTGTAGTATGTGTTGTGTCCTACTTGTGTGGACCTTTCCTTTGATGTGCATTGTGTGTGTGTGTGTGTGTGTGTGTGTGTGTGTGTGTGCACGTGTTCGCCCTTAGGACAGACGAGTCAAAGCAATGATGTAATTTCCTACCATTGTAGCAACTTTCAGATCCAATAGGCAGCAAGTACACTACAGTAGTATTATGCTAGAATGGTTCCTCCTCCTCCATCTCCAAACGTGCACATTAACGTCCATTTACCCAGACAGTTTATTGAACCAGGACATGCACACGCAGGCACACAACAAATCAGACTCTATCTCAGGCACCGCAGCCTGTAAACTACTCTACTGCACTGTGAAAACCGTCATCATGTTGTATGTATTTTAAGATTCCACTGTCTCTGAAGTCCATGATCATCAATTTAGAACAGGGGAGGGCAGCGTTTTTCAGGGACATGATTACTTACTTAGAATAATACAAGCATATAATTTGTCAATAATGTAATAAAACCTTAACAAAATTAAATTAGCGTGAATTATGAAGTTAGAATGAATTGTGTGAAAGGTATAAATATGCATATCAAACAATGATGCCTACTATAATGGGTGCTTTTGCTTTCGCCTTGTAGTATTTAATAGTCAATATTCCATATTCCTGCTGCAACAGATTCACAGACCAACAAAAAAAAGTCTTTACTAGAATGTCCTTACTTGATCATACTACAGTGTCACACATAAGCATCAAATGTAGCAGATCTACAAGCTAGAAACGCTGTCCCTGGCTGTCAGCGCTGTAAGGGACACGATCAAATGTGCGCACACACGCATGCGCACACACACACACACACACACACACACACACACACACACGCACACAATGTTGCCATCTGGAGCATTGTCTTATTGTTTTCTATCCATAGTACAGTATCAATCATGATTCACGACTATACCTCGTGCTCTTTACATTTCTGTCTAATAAAGTATTCAATCAATCATTCATTCACATGAACCATTATGTCCAGGAAGTATACTGTACTGTGCAAGGAAAGAACTACTGAAGGTGCAGCCGAGTACATTCACAAAATCATGGAGCACCAGAAGGCGTAGGTTCTCATACAAGACACAACATAGTACTGTAGTTCTCAGGGGTCTCATCCACCAGACCTCCACCATATGGCTGCCAATGATAGCAGAGACACACACATTCTTGCACAAACACAAACATTCAAAAACAGTTAGTGAGCAAGTGTAAATTACAGTACAGATACAGATATGTCCAACTGGCTAAACTTTTATCTCCACACAACATAAACACACAGGTTCTCTCCCTCTCTCTCACACAGTACGTTCTGTGTGGCGTTGTTGGCGCTAAGAGGAAGAAGGCGTTTTCCTTTCAGCTCCTGAGGGACACAGCATGTTTTAGGATGTACAGTAAAAGCTCTGTGTGTGTGTGTGTGTGTGTGTGTGTGTGTGTGTGTGTGTGTGTGTGTGTGTGTGTGTGTGTGTGTGTGCGTGTTTACACACACAGGGGTCCACATCCTGAATGCAACCAATCCAGAAGCAAATGGAATTATGGACCTTCATCCAGCCTTCCTGTCCACACACACACACACACACACACACACACACACACACACGCAAGCACGCACACACGCAAGCACCTCTTCCTTCACAGCTGAAACCACATGTGGGAGGACAAATCAAATTTTTAAGAAGAACCATACACAATTACACACATGTTCAGCACACAGGACATCCAGGAGACACACACAGATCACTTCCTTTAGTTTTCACACACACACACACACACACACACACACACACACACAGTAACCGATTCACGCTGCAGAGCAAATCATTTTCAGTAGTCTACTCGGTAGTCAAGATATGACGTGACACAAAATATTGCGAAAATAGACAATCTACAAGCTCACAAAGCATCACATCGTCTGAGCTTGTACTGTAGATTGGCTATTTCCACTACCTAAATTATTTTTTTTGTGCCCTTTTTCGTTGCGTTGCATTGTAAGCTATTTTTGAAAATGTTATCTCTTAGACTCTTACCATTGGCACAAAAATGTTTTCAAATGGGGGTATATGGCTAAATAAATACACATTCATGTGGGGATCCTTGAACAACCGATACGTAACCATTAGCCAAAACAAGAAATGTTTTGGCTACTAACAAAAGGTATCTGTGTAATGTACAGTATGTATCATATTAAATACCTTGGATATAACATGTCACTCTACCAGAAGAAGTCACACATTGTGGCTACCAAACTGAATAGTTTATCTTTAGAACACACACACACACACACACACACACACACACACACACACACACACACACAGTCTCTCTGCAGTGATTATTATCATGCCGTACTTAGAGCAATTATGAGCAGCATACACTGTAATCTACTGACTTCTAGCTCCGTCTGTCTCTCTGTGTTGTTGCTCTGGATAAAGAAATAGAATATATAACAGAATACTGAGAATAGAACCAATTCCTTCTACATAGTGGCAAAACAAAGGTGTGTCTGAGAAATAGTTATGCAGCATGATAATCTCATAGTGTCACTGTCAAGTGTTACTATAAATATAGATCTCAAACAGACTGGACATCAGTTGCATGGCAAATCACATTGAAGTGAATGTAATTTGTTTTGTACAATGCCTCTATGTTGATCTCTGCAGCACACCCCCGTCCCCCAGTGTGCCAAATCTCAGTACAGGATGTGGATGGGATGAATATGTCTGGCTGCTTGCAAGCCGTACACCAAAACTTTCATAAAGCTCTGTACACTACACAATACAGGTAGGAGGAAGGTTCCTGGATGGTTACGTCATGTAGTTTCGCAACAAAGAGGTAAACAAATAGAGGAAAAAGTCTAGTCAGACTACAACCTGCTTCTCATCAGACTCGTGCCGCGGGCTGGAAGTGAATTTGGCAGTCTCGGGGTCAACTTCACGATTAACAAAAACTATATGAAAGACAATATGAAACAACAACAACAACTCCCAACGCAACAATGTAGCTACGAGAATCAAACGTTTGAGATCAAATGAAAGGCTAATCCAGCCAAGAGTTCCAACAGTCACTGCCTGGGTGAACCTATAACTACATTGAATACATGTGATTCTCTGGCTACGAGAGTGGTAGTAGGAGGCACTGGGACAGCGGCTAGGCTAGCTCACTCTCAATGCACTAAAAGTAAAACTATATATACTCTCACAGTCTCCATAATGTTGTTGTTGTACGACGTTTCCCCACATACAATGAAAATAATTGACAAATAATGTCGTGAGGAAGCGACTACCATTGGCTAATACTTGTTTATAAGGTGAACATTTCACCGCCTTTCCCTGATTTGTTTTAGCTCTAAAGAATAAACGTCATAAAAACAAATATCACTCACATTGATTGGTCTCAGCCCGGGACGTGCCGGTGTTTGTCTTCACTTTGTCGGCAGGATAACTGCGGTATTCTCAATAAATAATCCGTTATTTCAGTTGTATAACTGGAGTATAAGTGTGCCTTTACTCTCTCTCTCTCTCTCTCTCTCTCTCTCTCGCTCGCTCTCCCTATTCCTGCTTCCCTTCCCCACATCCAGCATTCCAATATGGCTGCTGCTGGAAGCTAGTACACGCACGCACACACGCACACACACGCTCACGCACGCACGCGCGCGCGCACACACACACACACACACACACACACACACACACACACACACCAGCTAATGAGGAGGAGAACAGTGACACATCATGAATAGGCCTACACATGTAAAATATTAGACATTTACATGTAATTAGCATAATAAAATATTATTATATATAGGTAGGCTATATAACCTGGTTTACTGCGACAGTAGACCTATACAGCTTCAAATCAAATAAAACAGCTTGAACTGACTGCATTTACAGAACTTAATTAACTTCTCAATTAAACAATTTTACTTCTATGTTGAAACAGGATTTGCATGGCGCTTTAATGTAGCCCTAGGCTATACAGTTAGTACAGTAGTACAGTTTCACAGATGACATCTGGCGTTCAGTAAAAGCTATAGCAATGCTATGTAGTACTAGTAGTAGACAAGACTTCTGCTTTGCTGGTCAACTCATTTCATATCATGAATGATATATTCAAAGTGTTAAACTATAGTGGGGATCCAAGTCAATTAATAATAATAATAATAATAATAATAGGCCTAATAATTGTTATTTTTCAGTCATCATTACAGTAGCAGCATTTAAGCCTCAGACAGATTTAAGATGTGTTTATGTAAATTGAGACACACTTCCTACCTTTAACCAACAGCACACTCTAGTGTAGAGAAAATGTAACTTAAAAGTTATTTTCTTATTTTCTTTTTTTGCAAGTGTGTACATGTGAGCGGCGCTTGCATGTTGGGCGGTAATTAACCATTGAGACACCACAATATACAGGTAATTAGTAAATTGATTAGTGGTATACTGTGGTTACTTTGCGTATGCATATCACTTACCTGATGTTTTCTGAGGCTGATTTGAAAACTGTCAAGTGGCATTTCTTCCTCAGCCTATAGTGGGAATAGGCATGCACGGCTTGGGAAGCCGTGGATATGCACGGCTTGGGAAGCCGTGGATATGCATTTGGCAACACCAAATAAGGAGATGGCACTGGAAGTGACGTAATTACAAATTAAATACCTTTTACCAAACCACCAAAACATCGTGCCCTATACCACAGACCCACAGATGCCAAGGATGGCCACCGAGATGACGGGTTAAAACTGGCGAGAAAGAGACGAGTCAAGCGACCTGTGACGGTTGACACCTCGAAGGCCAATGCAACGTTGGAGGCAGTGAAGCTTAGCATCAAGCAGCTGAGATGGAAAGTGTTTCCTCAACTTCCTCAGGTGTTTCCTCATGGACAGCGTAAAGCGTGTGATATCTACTGGCATGGATTGTCCTTCCATGACACCTGCCTCGCTTCCGGGCAGGTCAACAAGTTCCCAGGTATGAACGACATGCTGAGGAAGACCACACTGACCCGGGCCGTGAGGACTATGCAGGAGCTGTTCCCAGAGGAGTACAACTTCTACCCTCGCTCCTGGATCCACCCGGAGGAATACGAGCAGTTCTCGGCACACATCCGCACGGTGAAGGAGGTTGACCCGGCGCTGAGGCCCACCTTCATCGTGAAGCCGGACGGCGGCTCCCAGGGCGACGGCATCTTTCTCATCCGTGACCCCAGTGACCTGAGGATCATGCCGGGGGGGTACCAGGCCAAACAGGCGCTGGTCCAGGAGTACATCCACAGGCCGCTGCTCATCGACAAGCTCAAGTTTGACATTCGCCTCTACGTGCTGATCAAGTCCCTGGAGCCACTGGAGATCTACATTGCCAAGGAAGGACTGACGCGCTTCTGCACCGAGCTTTACCAGGAGCCCAGCCAGAAGAATCTAAGCCATGTCTTCATGCACCTGACTAACTACTCTCTCAATGCCCGTAGTGATAACTTTGTCCACTCAGACAGCCTGAACACAGGCAGCAAGCGCACCTTCTCCAGTGTGCTCAACCGGCTGGCCTCTAAAGGGGTGGACATCAAGAAGGTGTGGTCGGACATCAGCTCGCTGGTCATTAAGACGATCATTGCCGTGGAGCCTGAACTTAAAGTGTACTACCAAGCGAATATACCCCCTGGAAAACCAGGACCATCTTGTTTCCAGATTTTAGGATTTGACATCCTCCTCATGGAGAACCTGAAGCCAGTATTACTAGAGGTGAATGCCAACCCCAGCATGAAAATAGAACATACACAGCAGGTGGCCCCCGGGGTGTTTGAGCACATCCCCAGTCCACTCGACGAGGAGGTCAAAGTGGGTGTTATTAGAGAAACGCTGCGCCTCATGACGACAGTACCAGGAACCCAGCCAGGATGCAGCTGTGAGCAGGAGGAAGAGAACAGGGGCGACACAAGCTCTCCAGAGATGACAGGATCCCAGCCAAGAGTCAGGTGTGAGCAGTGGGAGGAGAACAGGGGCGACTCGAGCTCCCCAGAGATGACAGGATCCCAGCCAAGAGTCAGCTGTGAGCAGTGGGAGAACATGGGCGACGCGGACTCCCCAGAGATAATGCAGGAGGAGTTTGGGACGCTACCCCACCTGTGCCTGAAGCAGGTCTACTCCAAATACACAGAGCAGTTCAACTACCTGCGGCTGGTGGAGCGCATTTCCGCCATCTTCCTGCGCTTCCTCGGTGTCAAAGGCAACACGTCTCTGGGTCCCACCGCCTTCCGTACCTTCATCAAGAACTGTAAGCTAAGCAGCAGCCATTTCACCATGGCATCTGTGGATATCTTATACATAGATTTCACACGCCGCTGTTCCAGCTCCCTGGCTGACTCTAGAGAAGCAGGCATGGGACTGCCAGCGTTCGTGCAAGTCTTCTTCCACCTGGCAGCCCGCAGGTTCAAATCTCAGGCGCTGAGGGATCAGGTCAGCTCTCTGCTGGAGGTGTGCGAGGCCCAGCTCACGTCCACGGTGGCCTTCGGAAGCCTGGGCTTTGAGGGCAGGCGCTCTCCGCGCTGCAGCAGCGGCCTGTCGCGAGACAAAAGGATTCGGACGTCGGATCTGGCCGACGACTAGCTCTACTCCCTGGCCTCCCAGCGCTGAGCGGCCAGCCAGGACTACCGGCTGCACCAGAGACTCAGGCCTGCGGCGCTCAGGTCTAACGTGGAGAACTGACTAGTAGAGAGAGAGGGTGGGCCTGACCTCCGCCGGCAATCTGACCCAAAGAAGGAATTTTGTGGTGCTGTCCTAGTATAGAGCCCTGGGGGACCCCGGTCAACAAGGTTTATAGCGTTTAAGTGACAAGGCATGAGTGGGAATCATGTATTATTTCTTCTCTCCTGGTGTGACCCAGTGGGAGAAATGTACTGTATGTGGCTCGAAAGTCTTTTCTTTGTCGTTTCTGGTTCTCTTTTTTTAAATGCATGTTTATGTTCATATTCACAATTGACCTGTCACAGTCAGACCATAGTCCAGTTATTCTGTCCCTGCTGGTCAAGATGGCCAAGATGATGTGAAGTGAGGTGTGCTCTTATCATCATACGTCATCATACATTATCTCATTCTGGCCAATCACAATTTGTGTCCTCACATTTGTCTTCAACGCTTGTGTTTACACACGTTTGTCTTCAATGTTTGTGTTTACACAAACCCTCAAAACTGCGGACATAGGAGGGGCTAGCACCCATCAAAAATCTGACAGATCTGTCTTCATCACATGACCATAGAGATACTGATTTGTGTGAGCTTTGGACAAAATCTGTTGGAGTAAAATCGGCTTCATGGTGGCACTAATACATGCTGATGTGAGCAGAGGACGTGCCATCCAACAGTGCCTGAGATGAGTTGCTCCCAGACCAGGACGCATACACATAGAAAAACACGGGCGGATGGACAGGGGGGAAAACATATGTTCTCTGGCCTTTGAATGTATGGCTTTTGGCCGCCTGGCCTGGCGTAGACAATAATCAATTAATAATAACTTTATTTGACTAACAGTTTCCAAACATCAATGAAAGGTAATACACTTAACAACACAAAAAGCAGATAAATAATAAAAACAATATCAAGGAAGGATTAGGAAGGATAAATTAACTAAATTAATTGGCAACTGTTTTAGGAATAAGTATACAATACAGTTTTAACTAACTTGTTTTGTTTTATAGAAGCTTACGGACACATACAAACATTTTCTCTATTATGTAAGAGGTGCATGGTGAACAAAAAGAAACCCTAAATAAGATTGATGTATCCCTGTTATTCACTAAGCATCGTTTATGTGCTTCTATAAATTCAGTTGAGAAAGAAATAAAACAAGTGGTCTGCACTGAGCACTTAGAAGTACCGCCTCATCTCTTCAAAAGCCTCTTTCATTAATACAATTTTGCACAATTCACATTATGTACCAAATATGTCGTGACCCTGGGAGCCAAGCCAAATCAATAATACCTTGTAATAATTATGGACTATTTGATCACGACAACATCAGTGTTGAAATGGAGAATCAACTAGTTTTGCTTTTGATTATTTAAAAGATTGTGGAGATATAGGAGATCTCTGTGGGACTCTCATGGCATGCTTCCTTTTATACACTTAGGGAAAGTCATAAACAATGGAATTACGAGTGGGCTTACAATAAGCACTTGAAAGAGTAACTGTTGCAAGTGTTTATACAGGCACAGATAGGATAGCGTCTAGCTTATTAAATTTGTTGAATCAAGAACATTCTCTGTTTTTGTCTCACCTTCACCCTTATCTGTCTGTCCCTATCTCCCTATTTTACGTCGTGCTGCTTAATCTATGCTCCATCGCACTATGGTGTTGCATGCCGAAGACAACAGATTCACAAGCTCACAACACATTGTGTATAAATGGGCTTACCTTTCGTTCTTCGCTCTGTCTGAAGGATGACATCATGGCTTCAGAATCTCTCTCCACAGTGGTCTTATGGCCAGAGTGAGAGCTATTTTCATATTATTGATTAATTGTATCTCTTGTGGATTAAATCGTGTTTCAGCATAGCAGAGTGTTACAAATATCTCTGTCATTCTTCAGACAGAGTCTGCCTTTAGTTTAGACTATACATACTTCAGGAAGACGTGGTCATTCAGTTTTCAGTTGCTTCACATACAGTAGAATAGTTCATCAGTCAGACCCAGTGCAGTGTAGTCTGATAGCCATTGCAGTTTATCCACAGGAACACGCTCAGTCTCTCAAAAGACTAGGACTGATATGAAGGAGAATGAAATAGTGTCTGTATCCTAGATTCCCCTTGTCTCTTTCCATCTGTCCTGCTTTCCCTGTAACTGAGAGGGGACAGGAGTGTGTGTGTGTGTGTGTGTGTGTACATGTGTGTGTGTGTGTGTGTGTGTGTGTGTGTGTGTAAGCTGTCAAAGACAACCGTTACACATTGGTCACAGAGCGGGATGAGTTGGTCAGCGCGAGCGCCGCCACACTGTGCACCATCGCCAGCGCCGTGCCTGAATACTTGTTCCCGGAGTTTCTGTCCACTTCCGCGCCGCTCGTCCTCCCACCTTCCCACTCTCCATCCGTCTCCCTCGCCCCTCCTCCTCGCCGCCTCCTCCTCCGCCACACTCGCTTGAAGCTGTCCGTCACGAAGCAGTAGACCACGGGATCCAGGCAGCTGTTCAGGCTGCTGAGGGTCACCGTGATGTGATAGGCCAGCACGGGCCCCGCCCCCGGCCTCAGCCCCCCCTCGCCCGTGATCTCCACCCGGAAGTAGACCAGCAGCTGGCGGACATGGAACGGCGTGAAGCAGACGGTGAAGACCACCAGCACGGTGGCCAGCAGCCGGACCGCCCGCATCTTCCTGGCGCGGCTCTGCTGCGGCATCAGCCGCTGGCTGGCCGAGAGGAAGCAGGCCACGCGCAGCGTGAAGCCCACCACGGCCAGCAGCGGCAGCAGGAACTCCAGGATGGTGAGGGAGAAGAGGGCCGGGATGAGAACGCACGAGGAGCTGAGGTCCAAGGCTGTGGTCTGCAGGAGCAGGTGGAAGAAAAACACAAACCAGATCAGACCAATCGTCCCAAACCCTGTTCCTATGTTCCTATTATTAACTTTGGGTTCATCTCCTCTGTGTGTGTGTGTGTGTGTGTGTGTGTGTGTGTGTGTGTGTGTGTGTGTGTGTGTGTGTGTGTGTGTGTGTGTGTGTGTGTGTGTGTGTGTGTGTGTGTGTGTGTGTGTGTGTGTGTGGCTGCGTGTCCTGCATGGGCGTGTGTGTTTGTTTACCTGGAAGGAGTAGGTAACCACCACTGCAAAGAGCCATACGGTGGCGCTGACACACTTGGCTGCCCCAGTAGTTCTCCATCGATGAAGAGTACTGGATGCATGGACAACAGCCAGGTATCGATCAACACAAATACTGGAAGGAGAGGATAAAGATTGAACAAATGAAGGCAATGGTTGAATATTAGGCAATGAACTTGGTAACAGTCACTGATTTAAAATGTGTGCAAACCCCATGCCGCCGCCGCCACAACAACTCTTGTTCTGTGTCTTTGTTCTAGAGATAATGGTTGATTATGTAATTGTGCTTGACCTTTTTGTCAGGTGAAACCTGACATATGTTTTACCCTAACCCTATTTCAAATGTTGCTCTGCTGATATCGAGCACAGGCCACAGCTGTTGGGTGGTGTCTCTTCTGGGCTGTACTGGGGGCATCGTCACATTGCAGCAGATGGGACAATCTGCATTGATATCATCGAGATCATTAAAACGCACAACATTGTTGGAGAGTTGAAGAAACAGTAATTGTGGAAAGCACACAAAATCTCTGTATGGCTCAGCTTAAAAAAGGAAAAGGTTAGGAGAACTGGTATGCCTGTGCTGTGGTAAACAATAATATATGCACTTGTCAACAGGGGATATGGAGAGATGAAGGGAGAAGGCCACTGACGTACCCACCTGGTCAGAAAGAGGATACTGCAGTACATGTTGACAAAGTAGCTGAACGCGTGCACGTAGGAGCAGGCCAGACAGTTCCCTCCACTGTAGTACAGAGCGATACGGGCTGGGAGTGATAGCGCCACCAAGAGGTCAGCTATGGCCAGGTTTATGGTATAAACCACAGTGGCTGAAAGGTGGGTTGAGGGCCCGCAGAACACGTAGAGAGCAACGCTGTTCAGCACGACCCCAACTACCAGCATCACGCAGTTACACACCTGGCAGAGGGAGTGGACGGAATGTCAGTTAATGATGAAGTAATCTGTCGAGCTGAGTCTCACATGCACGATTTGTAAATGCTGCAACAACACACTGTACATTGGAAGTGCTGAAAAACCGTGTGGCAAATATTCACACAAATCGGTACACATTACGTCAGAACCATGTCATCAAGACGGACTTATCCGATTATTCGTATGGAGAACAGCACATTTTTGAGGGCCGCCAGCCCCTCCTATACACAGGTTTAATGTTTGTCTTTTGTTCAATGTTTGTTTTGTAAATGCATTGACAATGAAGGGAAAATGTGCGTCATAATGTGTCATTTACATCATATTGTCTCTTTATTGTTAATGTCGTTTAATGTTTGTGTTTACACCGTTTGTTTTACCATTACCACCGTTTGTTTCACCATTACATCACCTAATCAACATGAGTTAGACTTTAATATATTAGTGACACTCACTTCACACGGGTGTGATTTTTCTAGTTGGTAGTGCTGTGTAACTTGCTGCCAAGCCCAGAAGGGGAACAAGTAGCCTACATTTATTGGATTGTTTTAGTGAAGCCTCTTTATGTTTAGGGAAGAGCATAGCCTGTATGTTTGGATTCCAGTGCCAGACCATACAAACCTAGTCACCCCCCAGACAGTATCCTAATTCCTCCTGAGTGTTGATTTGAACGTACAATTAAAAGGAGCACTTCCCATTTTCAAACTTATCTCCATGTAATTGGTCCTCACTAATGCTCATATTGATGCTCACTATGCGTCGTGAGTGGGGAGTGTTGGCTGATGAATGAATATCAACATCCTAATACATCCTGATACTGGGGGGTCAAATTATGATAGGCAATTCCGGCTGTCAAAATATTACCCCCCAGTCAAAAAACACTTTGTTTGAAATAGACACTCATGCTTTCCAAGGTGTGATTTGGGCTGGGAGGAGGAGTAGGACTAAGGCCCTATACGTCCTCTCTGGGGGGGGGGGCGGGGTACTACCTGTGAGTGGGGACTGTTGGCTGATGAATGAATATCAACATGGAGGTCCCGAAATCCAAACTGAGACTTAGGGGAGATCGTGCTTTTTCTGTAGCTGCCCCTAAACTTTGGAATGAACTCCCCCTCTCTGTAAAACTGTCCCCCTCTATCCCTACTTTTTTTATTCCCAAAAAAATAAGGAAGAACAACAATGATGTTGAACCCATGCCTTTCCAACTGGAATACATCTCCATCTCACCATGAGGGTCACCCAGACAGCATAGAAGTCTTCGTAGAGCTCTGTGTCTAGGTGAGCTACCTTACGCAGATACGGGCCTCCCCACTGGTGGTCCCAGCCACTGCAGTTAGTAGGTTCTGGTGTTTTCTCAGGGATAGAAGTGGAGCTGAGGTTTGTCAGAAGATTCTCCATCGGTTAAGTAGGATGACCAATGGTTCCTGAATGGGAGAGAGGGAAGGCCAGTTATTGATCCAGTCCACAGTCCTACACAGCTATTCCTCAACTGTTCCAGCTATAGGTCTCTCAGCTACCCTATTCATGCTGAGAACCTTAGAGAGCACGCACGCACGCACACACTATACCTATTTTGGTATATTGTATAGCTCTGTATGGAAAGCACATTGAATCTCTGTGCATATGTTTGCAGATGTTTGACTGCATTTGACTGAAACATTTAGCATTGAATCATGCTGAATAACAGCTCCCGTCGGATAAAGGTGAGGTAATGTTTAGAAATCTCTCAAATCTAAAGTGATGGAGTAGGTCCGAAATACACACTTATTCTCTCTCTCTCTCTCTCTCTCTCTCTCTGACAAATATCACACTTGCGTACACACACACGGTTCCTCCTTGTGAGTAATGACCCACAAGGATGAAAAATGCTCAACATCAGCACAAGTTAATCCAGAGAGGGAGACTTACAAAGTCTCTCTCCGTTTCTTATAAACACTGTGTTCTTCTACTGTACGCTTGCATTGGACGTGAGTAAGTACACGCTCAAAAAGGATGTGACATTTTTTGCAAACCCACACACGACTGAATAAGGGGCAACACACTTATTCCACATGGTGACATGTCAATGTGTTTCACACCCTTCACAGTTGACATATAAGACAATCTACAATTGAATGTGATAAACATAGCACAGGCGTTTTTTTAAATATGTTCCATGATCGTAGGTCGGGGGGAAGAGAAAATAATCAAAAGAATTTGAAAGAAGTTGAGAAAGAATGTGTTAGAACACGGTTTCTACTCAACACCTGAAAGTGACCATTCAGTTTAATGTCATTCAGTTACTCCAGTCTTGTTATTAATTAGTCTTGTTAGAAAGAACAATATGCTCACACGCCACTCAATGGAGCAACCAGCTGCATGGTTATGGGAAACAGACTCAGTGGTTATGAGGGAAGTGTCTTCCTTCATACCAGACGGATGAGTTCCTATGGTTTTTGTCTGTTTTGTGTTCTTCTGTCTGTCCAGTATTTTTATCATCTGTTAACATGTCATGTTAACATCATCACACACAGACAGCTTGAAGGAACATTGCCAGGGTTCTAGATTCACATCAACATATTCTTAGCACTAAGATAAGACAATATAAAATCCCAGTTATACCATTAAAATGGATGATCCATGACAGACCAGTGAGATTTACTGTATGTCATGTTACAGTATATATGTATCCCCCCCCCCCCCCCCCCCGTCATCACGGCATTGGTATGGAAATTGATGAATCATTAACCCCCCCCCCCCTTTATTTGTCAAGTGAACATGTCAGTAGTCAATTGGTACCTGCTAATCAATGTAATTGCACACAAATTCACAATTCTCAGAAATTCTACAAAAAGACGTAACGGTAAAACACATCTAAATGAATAAATAAACAGTATTCCAGTCATCTTTCCACCACAGTCTAAGCAGCTTAAAGTCTGTTTTCTTTCTTTTTTGTTTTCTGAAACCTACCTGGTGAAGAAAATGAGGCAGATGTTCTTAGTAGAACTTGAAATGTTATGTGTCTTCTTCTTCTTCTGTATCCCTTTTGTTTCACTCCCTGCCACTCTCTCTTTTCCCCTCTGTCCGTAGTGCAGTGGTTGTTCAAATGATTGGAGAGGAGTGAGTTGCCCATGTACTCACACTAACGGAACTGTTATCTTTCTGGAAGGACAGAAGAGATGGGGTTTTAACTTAACTACCACTGCTACAGTCACTGCTTCAATTTTCTTTCTCTCATATCACACCCAGCCCCTCAGTGACACTGTGAATTTTAGATTCTGTATAAAGCATAATAGAAAACTATGATTTTCTTGCTTATTTTCAATTTAGGTTTTTGTCACTTTTTCATTCCCTTGTCTCCCTGCTCCCCTCTTCTCCCCCTATCCTCTCAGGACCCAAGAACCCTTCAGAATAATCCTCTCTCACCTCCCTCCCAAACCTGCCCTCTTTTACCTCCCTTTCCTCTCATCTGCCTCCCAAGAACCCTTCAGCCACTCTCCCTCCCTCCGACCCCCTCCGACCCCCTCCTGCCCTTCTCATTATTTACCACTCTCTTCTTCTCTTTATGTCAACACTGTGTCAATCTAGATTCTCCCTGGTTCTGTTAAGTCTCTCTGTTTCTCGTTCTCTCCATTATTTTTCTTTCAGACTCCAATCTCCCGTCTTTTCTGTCTGCTCTCTCTTTCTGAGCCTTGGAGGATGACTTGATTTATAATCTGTGCAGACTGTCCAAGGGCCTCGTGTATAAAATATTGATACATGAAGGCAGGAAGGAGATGAAACAAAAAAAAGCAGTCAACCAGAAAATTAAAATAATCCTCGCGAGGAACAATATAGGAAGGAAAGTAATGACAGAAGAATAAGGGAGTGGGCATAAAGTAATGAATAGAAGGTTCTTGCACAGAGTGTAATGTAAAGGTTTGCTCAGAGCAAAAATGAAACTTTGAAAGAATGGGTGGGTTTTCAATAAAGTCCATTTAAAGTTTGTCTCTGGGGTGGTCCCATTATATGGGTCTGAGGAAAGATATCCCACAGCACTTCTGTTTGTATCCATATGTAAATACTGTCTCATTAGGTGAGAGAGAGAGAGAGAGAGAGAGAGACAAAGAGAGGGAATCACAACGAGACATGAATAGTCCTCCAGCTTTACATAAACATTTTTTGTAGTAGTAGAAAGAAACAGAGCGAAAGAGATATGGGGCAGAGAGGCCTGCACATATACTGTAATAAAACATGGAGATAGAAAACAAGAAAGACAGATGTAGGCAGAGACACTTTTTTTTACGCTTTTCTTAACAGAGAATATATTCGGAGGAAGCAGCACCTCATAAAACACTGTGATATAAACAACTTGAAGAAGGTCCCTCATGGAATCATGCATGCAGTGAGTGAGTGAGTGAGTGAGTGAGTGAGTGAGTTCTGTGTGAGAAGTGAGAACACATGTGTGTGTATCTCAAAGTAGGCTATCAAACAAACTACTGTGAAGCACAGATTTTGCCAAACCAAAGATAATAGCATATAATTGCTTATACTGTGTCTATGATTTATGTGATACCAGCACATTTAAAGCCAGACAAAGAGTCTGTAAGGCTAATGCTTCATTCAAAGTCCCCAATTTGATCAAATATTTGAAACTGCAGTTATGTACCAATGTACATGTTTTTCCCTTTTATACTTTATTTAACTGTATATATGATGATTTCTTTATATTTTGGACTAGACTATTTGACATTCAATGTTCTTTTTCCACAAATGAGTCTTGAAAAATGGGGGTCGTCTTATAATCAGTCGTTTTATATTTGGCACAATACGGTATTTTTTGTATTGATTTATAATAATAAATTGATTACTTTTTTGCTGAAATTATTTAGATTGTTTGTTGTTATTGGTTATATTGAATTTTGTTGTTTTCTTCATGTCATGTCTATGAATTGATTGCACATAGGGCCTTAATGGAAACAAGACAGCAAGGACTTTCTTTGGTGCTCCCTTTTGAGTGTTTGACTATACTGTACTCTGTTGCTGTTTTTACATTTATGTTCAATCAATTAAATCAATGTATACCCTTACCCAGGGCCATTCTACATAGCCTACTGTGTGAATACAAATTTCAATCAATCAATAAATATAACCGCACTGAGAAAAAGGATGGCATTGGGGTCTGGGAATTAGTGAATGAATATTCTACAGAAGTTGAGTGTGCACTCAGCTATTTGAACAAGGTGGACCCTCTTGTAAACAAGTGTAATGAGTCGTCCACTCACACAGTTAACAGTCTTTGTATTGAGTTCTGCTTGAAATGTACTGTAATTCTGCAAACTGTTAATAAATATTTCAATCAATCAATCTTTACAACATTGTTGGAGCTTCCAGCACTTTTTTTTCCAGATTTGTCAACACTGCAAAATGTAACTCCAAACCCACCACAGAGCTCTATGTGAGTGATGAGCGCTGGAAGCATTCCGTCTCCTAGCAACACTGAGAAGAGCTGAGAGGCGAGCCAGAGTGAGCCAGCGCAGCTACTGTAGCACTGACTGACTGCAGAAAGAAAGAATAATCACCACCATTGGTTAATTATCCTCTCCAGGGAAGTGCAGGGACTCGACGATACAACATCGTGCCTTCGAGAAATATTTCAAAAATAGTTTTTTCCGCTCTCCATAAAAGACGGTGTAATTAACATTATAACTCAGCCGGAACGAGGAGTGTTATTTAGTTTCACACGGAACCTTTTTTCAGATACCAGATAGTACCAATTCCGTAAACAAACGTAACGTTAGTAACAGTTGCCTTGCTTCGAGCCAAACAACAACACATGTGCGTAGGACGATACTAAGCACTATAGAACATGTTTAAGAACACGTTTCAAAGCGGATTCCTGTCCATCTTGTACAGCATCGGAAGCAAGCCTCTTCAGATATGGGATAAAAAGGTAAGCGGCACTTTGTAGCTGCTAGCTAAGCTAATGCTAACTACAAACCACCCCACCTAACCTGACAACAACCATTCATTTGTTCATACATCAGCGTCTAGTTTCCACTAAAGTTACTGCCAGGTCATAAAAGTAAACCTCGTGCTGCTATATACTATACTTAGTCTAAATTTAGCCAGGAAATTAGGATTAAACCAAATCCGTAATTTTCAGTGTCACATGTCTCTAATGCTTTTACAAAAACCATTAGCTAACGTCAAATTTAAAGTAAACATCCAAATGTCAGAAACTTTACTACGGGGTGTCGAGAGGGGCTAGCATTAGCAACAGTTATGGTTTGAGCTCTCTGAGAAAGTAAATAAACAGCAACCAGCCTAATCAAATGAAGTCATTTACTGAGCTACAGTGAGATTTATGATAGTTTGTCAAAGCGTAAAATCGTTCTGCAGGCAGTTTGATTGCTTCTTTTGGTGTTGTTCAGCAGAAATTAATAAATGCAAACCTTAAAGACATTGTGTTGGTGTGTGGTCACAGGTCAGGAACGGTCACATCAAGAGAATCACAGACAATGACATTCAGTCACTGGTGTTGGAGGTAGAGGGGACCAATGTCAGGTGATATCATTTATCTGCCGTTGAACCTTGTCACAACATCACTAATCACTTCACTTAATGATTCTCATCAACCTCTCCAAAATGTGTCATTTTCTCCCTACAGTACCACATACATAACATGTCCTGCGGACCCCAAAAAGACACTGGGCATCAAACTTCCCTTTCTGGTCATGATCATCAAGAATCTCAAGAAGTATTTCACCTTTGAAGTCCAGGTAACGCCACAGGATTACTGAAACACAAGCCAGTCACACACATTGACACTATGCACACATATAATACACACTGCCTTCAAATGGTACATTAGGTGTATGATGAAGTCAAATGCATGCATCAAATGTCATCAAGCTCCCCCGTTTTCCTCCCCCACCCTTTTTTCCTTAGGTATTAGATGATAAAAATGTGCGTCGTCGGTTTCGGGCGAGTAACTATCAGAGCATGACGCGGGTGAAGCCATTTATCTGCACCATGCCCATGAGGCTGGACGACGGCTGGAACCAGATTCAGTTCAACCTGACAGACTTCACCCGGAGAGCCTACGGAACGAACTACATCGAAACGCTACGTGTACAGGTAGTGCTACTACACCAACACAGACAGAAATTCTACCTGGTCAAATAGAGAGAGACATTTAAGTATTGGTTTGTTGCTGTAAGCCACTGACCTTGATTGATGTAATCACCACCTGGAAGAACACCTGAGAAAGTGATTAGTAGGTGTGTGTTGTCTCAACATGCAGTGTTCAGTGTCCTTCAGTGTGCCGAGAGAACTCTCAGATAATGTCACATGTACACACATCCCCAACTATGTGTCAGGTGTGACGACAAGCCTTATTTAGCACATGCACAACATTTGCTAACATAACGTTCTTGTGCTTCCTCCATAGCCAAGACTGTCCCACAACATATTTTTCAGAGCTGAGGTGAACAGGTTGTCTATCATATTTCAAAACATGCCTTTTGTCTCTCTCTCTCTCTCTCCGGTCACTTTCTGTTCTCAGATCCATGCCAACTGTCGTATACGGAGGGTGTATTTCTCAGACAGACTGTACTCAGAAGATGAGCTCCCGGCAGAATTTAAACTATATCTGCCTGTTCAAAACAAGACCAAGGTGAGCGACATGCAAACATACAGATACACACATTTATGTTTAGTCACTGTTGGGCAGAAACCTCTTATGTCCAAACCTTTTCAGACAATGGAAAAAAAATAACCTGTGTTCACAACCTTTAAAACTTAATTAAATATTTATAAAATCCAAATGTAACCACACTTAACTTGTCTCTATTTTGGGCATGAAGTATACATTTGGGCATTAATTTGTAAAATACATTTGTCACTGTTTTTCTTACAGCAGTAACCAGTCCCAAACCCCATCCAATTCCAGAAGTGCATCTGTAAGATTCCCGCTGCTGAATATGTATATGAGAGGAATTACGGTAGAAAGATTTGTATTTTGTAATGTTTTGGTGTGAATGTGGAACCATGATTTCTTTTCAGTTTGTGTCCCACAGCACAATAAAGATTTTATATGCACTAATCGCATTTGTTTTATGCATAGCATAGTTGAGTAAACATGTTTAGCTTATGTATGGATGCAGAAGTGATTTATTCTTGAACCTAGCATCTCTAGATCTGCTAAAATATTTGGTGTAAAGGGAAACAAGCGCAGACCCAACTCAAGTTCTTTAAACGGTATATAGCAGCTCTATTAGCCCGCTCCTTTTCCCCCTCTACACCAGGCCCCCCAGTCTGAGGGGTCCTCAGATACAGGGAGGCCGCCAAATCTTTGATAGGGACTTTTTAAACCACCTAAAATATCAGATTTAGAACACCTATTTCCTGCAACAAGGTTTGGTGTACAGGAAAAAGAGCAGACCAAGTACAGAGCCAAAGGTCACGTTTACAGTATTGAGGGTTTAAGTCAGGGATACTCAAATAGATTTACCTGTGGGCCACATTACAAAAATGGCAAGGGGCCAGGGGCCAGTAGATAAAATTACGACATTAATGATACTTGATAACTTCTCTCTTTCAATTGCTTTATTTTCGCAAAATGTATCAAAGTACAATGTGCATGCACACAATATGTAAATAAATAAATGTGTTACATTTTCTTGCATAAACACAAAGAGCTGTTTCCATAACTGCACAAATTATTGCACATAACATGAGTAGCTGTTATAATAACATAACATGAGTAGCTCTTTGCCTGCCTGCCTGCCTGTCTGTCTGTCCATGAGTAGTTATTTGTCTGTCTGCCTGTCTATGAGTAGCTGTCTGTCTGCCTGTCCAATTGTCCATGAGTAGCTGTCTGTCTGCCTGTCTGAGTAGCTGTCTGCCTGCCTAATTGTCCATGAGTAGCTGTCTGTCTGTCTATGAGTAGCTGTCTGCCTGCCTGCCCAATTGTCTATGAGTAGCTGTCTGCCTTCCTGCCTGTCCAATTGTCCATGAGTAGCTGTCTGTCTGCCTGTCTATTAGTAGCTGTCTGACTGCCTGCCTGTCCAATTCTCCATGAGTAGCTGTCTGTCTGTCTGCCTGTCTATGAGTAGCTGTCTGCCTGCCTGCCAGCCAGCAAGTTGGTTAACAGAAAAAAAATTGTTATGGCTGAGTAAAATAAAATACAATAAACACAATTTGCCTGAAAATAGATTACCCAGCTATGACCTTTTTCATGAAAAAAAATGAGTAGTGATATGTCTGACTGAGTAAAATAAAACAATCTACCTGAAAATAGATAGCTATAAGTGAAGAGCAATTTCCGCAATTTCCTCAATTTCCATAATTTCCATTTCCACCATTTCCGCAATTACAATTTCCATTTCCAACTATTAATGGCAGCTGGGTTTCATCATTCAAATAAAATAGAATTCTGTCCGTTTAGCTATAAAATTATGTCGGAATAGGGATACACAGTATATGTCTTTCATTTGCATTGCATCCCCCCCCCCCCAAGCTTTTATTTTCGTTCGAGTAATAGTACAACTAATAGTATTACTTATAATAATGTAATTAAAGATAACTTCATTCAGATTTATTTATTTTTATTTCATTTTCCAGATTTTTTTTTCTTCTTTTTTTTTAGATTTTCATTGGTCATAATGGTCCCACTGGCCTGATGTGGCCCGCAGGCCTGAGGTTGAGTATCACTGGTTTAAGTAGTTAAATGACTGAAAACACAACGAATCCAATATGTAGTGAGTACCGGCTTCATCTCTCTAATTACATTCTGTTAATACAATACTTTCAGCAGGCAGTGTGAAAAAGAGCCAAGTCAATTTATTTTGTAGAATATAAACAAGGTTTATCAAACATTATTCCATTTGGAAAGCTTTTAAAAATAATTTCCCTCTGTCAAAACATTTTATGTTTCAGTTCTTCACTTTCTTTATACAACAGATGAACAAATAAGATTTATACATTCTTAACATTTCGTCAAGGTCACATGAATTTTAGAGAGGGGAAAAAAAAGTACAATACATACACAGACTTCCCTGAAAGGCAAATGTAAATCTTCATTTCAAACACAGCATCAAAGCCAGTGCTTCTCATACCTTGTGCAACAGCACACAGAGTCACAGAGAGAAGGGAAGTCTGACCCACAAGTGAGAACAGAGTTCCCATGACAGTCCTGCAGGGCAGGCTTCATTCTCTCAGTTCAGGCTCTGGTGATACGTCCCTGTCGGCCTGTCCATCTATCTTTCTAGCTTGGAGGTAATTTCCCCAGTTGTCTAATCTAATTCACTTCACACTGAAAAAAGTAATGAAGAAAATAAATGAGATGCTCTGTTGAGTAGGCAACGAGCCGATGCAACGGTAATTGTGAAACGGGACTGATTCAGTAAATACTTATGTGGTCAGCAGCACACATACAGTACATAGCGGCATGATGAAGTATACACTGTAGGCTAGAAGGAATCAGTTCTTCACAGTTCGCACCATTACATAGGTGGGGAAGGTGAAATTAGAGAAGCGGCGGCATCGAACATTTGACCACCTCCTTGGAGCCATCAAATGGCTTTAGACGAGTTTGAAAAGCCTTTCTAGCCAAGCAAGAAACATTTCATAGTGGATCAAATAGTTGTGCCAACCAACCTATACTGAACATGCCATGGGACCAGTTTTTGGTATAGGAGCAAATCCAACTGTTGAATTAAATGATTGTAACTAACGGTAAACACAGCTACACAATTGTTACTGTGAAGCTGCAGTAAGTCAACAAACATCTCTATGCACAGATGCTTACTTCTGAATACATTTCCACATGTTCTGTGCTAGAGGACTAACCACCAAGAGTGATTGAAACACTTCTTGCAGACACATGCAGATAGATTACAGAGCTGACACTTCAGTTGGCCGATGTTTGGGTCAAAGATACTTGCACTGCTTGCAATGAAAGGTCATACTAATGGAAAGGAAAAACATTTCACCCACTGAAATTAAGCGATGACGATTTAACGTTGCCAAGCATTTGACTGGAACCCTAGTTGGAATGGTGCACTGGGTCAATTGATTATGAAAAACTAGTCTCCTACAACTTATCTTCCTATTATGCATTTCTCTCAATCATTGATAACCAATTGACAAAAGGGATGAACACATACAGTATATCAGGAAGTGGATTCAACTGATTAGACTTTTACTTGACAAAATGGTCTTACCCAACTTATTTGGAAACGGTTGAAAAGGAATACCTTATCATTTGCAGAATATGACAAAGCAGCAACATAAGCAAGTAAAATATGCAGAAGACAACTCATGCCAAAAATGAAAATGTCTTAACATGACTTACAGAATATATTAATAGAAATATTATATTGCTTGTGACAAGAGCATACATTATGTTTAAAGTGCATAAACGAATATTTCTACAGACGTAAATCAACACCAATATTACCCTGGCTCAAATCACAAGTTTTGGCTTAAATTAAATAATTGAGCAAACATACAATACATATATAGGCTATATGACATAAGGTATAATCATTTAAGGACAGCTGAATATTACCACAGCCATAGCAGCAAAACCATACAAAGTTGAAAATAAAATCAATCTGGTAACTCTAGGTAACACCTGTATTGTGATTCACTGTTGCTTGCATTGATCATTTTCAGGTTTTACCACATGAACCCTAGTGTCCCTATTCTTGCCATGACATAAGAAAATATTCACAAAAAATATCACAAACATTTGCTGAAAATAGCAGATCTACAAGCTTGCAAGGCGATGAGTTGTGAGCTTGTAGATGGGTTATTTCCAGTGAAGACATTTGGTGTACTGTAGAGGGAAAAAGTGAAGGGGCCAAGTGCAGTGGGTGACCCCAGTCAACAAAGTTGTTATATAGGCTTTAAGTGGTTAAGAAACGAGAACAGTTTCCTGTATACCCCTTCATTTGTTCCCTCGTCACAACATTCCCTCCCTTCCTAACCATTTCACTCTCATAGGTGCCAATCACACAGTCTGGGCAGGGCAGGCCAGAAAGCGTTTTTGGAGATGCCAGCACTACCGCTGCATTTGGTTAATAAAGCTCTGAGATGAGCGGTGCACCTTGCACAAGAAAAAAAAGGTCAGAATATTTAAACTTGTATGCACTTTTAAAAAGTGCTAAAAAAATGGTGTGAGAGGAGTGTACAAAAACAATGGTTTAGCTGGTGACGCGGTTCTATCGTCCGTGTGTGTGATCACCCCCATAAGTCTGTCTTTCTAGTTTACCATATTTTTCCTTCCTTGTTGGGAAAGGAAGGCAGGAAACGTTACAAATGTGTATCCAGAAGAAACATAAGGAATTAAAGAGGGGAAGAAGTCAGGATATACAGTAATATCTAGTGCAGTAGCTACCACTATATTTGCAAACAAAAGATTTTCTTTGTGGAATGTAAACACATGTTGGGGACGTTTATCACAGCTGGAGATAGCCTCAACACATTATTATTGACATAGATTCTCTACTTCTTTGACATAGTACTTCTAAAAAATAAAGTGTTTTTGGTTGAGATCTATTGTTGTTCCTCCAGCCTTGACTGTCCATTTCTAAATCTGTCATTTGCAAGGAAGGAAGCATTGCCCGACTTCCATCTCTTGATATCTTGACTTTATATTCACGGTCAGTTGCTTGGAGTAGAACATTTTCATCTTTTCAGCGCTCAGAAAGATTCAAGAATGGTATGTCACAAATATTGGCCTCTCCTGGGATTATTCAATTATTAGTACCAAAAGGTCTTGTCTGAAAGAAATGCTTCTTGCAAATCAAAATGGCTAATGACAAGAGTCTGTCCACAAGGAGCAGTTCAATAGGTGGCTCAAAGCCTACCTGCTGGTGACAGTGGATCCTAAGATCGGCTACGCTAATGTAATGACTAATTTATATTCTGTCCTACAGTATGTCGAAAATAGCAGATCTGCTTGTAGAGCGGCTATTTTTAGTATAAATCAGCCTCAACACTGGAGATTGACTACTCCTGAACTTCCAAAAGCAGTTCTTTAATGAATTACGATGAAAATTGTTCTACTACTGTACATCGAAATATAATATATGAAAAGATATGAGAAGATGAAAAATCTTCCGGTCTAGTTCTACATAGTGCAAACATGATTGGGTCTCTTAAGACACTTTCTGCTCCTGGGTTTTCCCTTTTCCATAATTTAAACTTATACATTCATTGATTTGCATTGTCCTGCATCTGTGTGTGAGTGTGTTGTGGTTTTGTATATTTATTTTGTGCATGTGTCTCATGTTATCTGTCCAGTAGTATGCTGCTCTGTTTTGTAGTGTGTGTGTCCAGTATTACGTAGTTGCCTCATTAGTTGCCTCATAAAGAAGTATATAGTAGTCATGGACATACATTAAGATGGCAACTGGCTGGCCAATGATAAGTGAGATCCATACAGCAGCGTTGCCATAGTTACCAGTCAGGAAGTGACCCACAAACCAGGCCAGAGGAACCTGCAGAGATAACAGAAGATTACAGATCAAAGTGTGTGTATGTGCACAGCAAATCTTGTGCAAACACTGTACATAAACAAGACATCTGAGACTGTGTATAATAGCTAGTTGAGAGAGAGAGAGAGAGAGAGAGAGAGAGAGCATCAAGAAACAGGTGTGTGTGTGTGTGTGTGTGTGTGTGTGTGTGTTGTGTGTGTGTGAGAGAGAGAGAGAGAGAGAGGATTGTGTATACATTATATCGTCTGTCCAAAACTGTTACTTCTCAGGATGCAAATGCAAAAGTAACAGATCTACAAGCTTTCGAGCTTGTGGATCTGCTACTTTTGATGCATTTGTGTGACGCTGTAGTATGATCAAGTATGGGCGTTAATTTACGAAAAACGATATGCTCAGCATGACTCACCTGTGCCATCATACCCATGAAGGCCCACAGTCTGAACATCTTCAGAGGAATGCTTACCAAGTACTGAAAGACAAACAGAAAAGAGATTTTAAATCTCAATGATAATTTTAACTGGTTAAAAAGAAAGAAAGAGAGAAGATGAAATGGATGTAAAGTGGAGAAGAGACGGAGGGATAGGAGGAGGGAGTGAGACAAATATATATATGCGTACAGATTACAATAGGATACAATGAGGAAATATAATTATGTACGTGTGCAGCAAATAATCCATTGGGATATGATGCTCTCTCAGTGTACCTCATGGAAGAATGCAGAAGCCAGGAAGACACAAGTTTGCGCCAGAAACTTGTTCACTCCATTCCTCAACATGGGCTTATAGAAGTGCCTGTGACACACACACACACAATGACCTGTCCATCATACCATTTCCAATCCATAGTATTCATAGTGTAATAACAGTATAGAGTCTGGTACTCACCGCAGACACCACTTGTGAACTGGAATATTCCAGTTGGACCAGAAATAGGTGACAGACTCAGAGTTCCTGCATCAAAGACACAAAACATGTCATGGTTTAAAGACATTTTAACTACTGTTCCTACCTTCTTAAAAAAGTAAACATTACTTATACATTTACCCTTAAACAGATTTACGTGTGTGGATATGCATTTGTGTGCGAGAGTGAGAAAGTGAATATGTGTTTGTTTGTCTCCACTCACCACCAATCCTTGTAGAACTCCCTGTCTCCAAACTGCATCAGCTCTGCCACAAAATTCATGGAAGAGTGAAAGAAGTGATAGAAGAATATTAACCATATCAAATGGTTAGGGACCTAGTAGAGGGACCAAAGGAAAGAGAGGGGGGGAGGAGTGAAAAGCAATTTGAGGAGAGGAAGGTGCAAGGTAAAACAAAGACAGGCGGACCGAGAAAGAAAGGCAAACGTAAAGAATGATTGGGAATATGGTAAATGACAGGAGACGAAATTAGGAGTACAGTAGTGCATGATTTGCAGGTGGAGGAGAGGAGGGTGAGAGGAGAGAGAAGGTAGAAGGGAGCAATTTACTTCTATATTTACGATGTATGCAACACGTGAGCTTGCAGATTCATCTTCGGCAATCAACAGTCGTATGACAAAGTATAAATCTGCCTTTACAGGATTAAGGGGTTTAGACGGAATAATCAGAACCACAATGTTAGAACTAGATGGGGAGTCGATCTGGTGGTATTAACAGCATCAAGTTGCTGCCACTTATCGTGTATTAACACCAGGGCTTTACAGAGTAAAAAAATGTCTTCCCGGCACCCCAGAGCTCCTATTTTGAAGGAATCCAGGAGCTGATTGTCTTCTTCATCCTGATTTAGTCACCTTTACACTATATATTTTCGCCATCATGGTTACTCACAGCTAGTTTCAGCAGGCGTTCCACCATCCTGGAAAAGTCCATTTCCTGTCAGAGATGGAGAGGAGCACATTATAGATGAGACAAACATGTTCCAATTAAAGAACATGGCGTGATTATTAACATTACAAAATATCAGTACATGACATGAGACTAGAATATTGTTGTTTGTGATATGGCATACGTGTTGTTTTTTCCTGGTTTTAAAGCCTGCTTTACAGTAAAGTGATGTCATTTTCTGAACTTAATGACTGTTCTATTATTTGACTTTACCCACGTAGTTATTAGTGATGATTATTTATAAAAACAAAATCTCATTGTGTAAATGTTGTGAAAGCACCAATAGTCATCATCATCCCCAGATAGAAGAGGTATGGTATGAGGTAAAACATTGTCAACAGATGAGTCTACGCTTAGTGCATGAACATAACAAAAACGAATCTGAAATTTGTGCAAATTAGATCATTGTACAGTACATGGGAAGACAATACATCATGTAAATAACAATCCGAAATAGTGTGTGCGAGTGAGTGAGTGAACACCTGGAATGGCTTCATAGAATTCTGTATGGTAGGCACCATCCACTGAAACATACATACAAATAATATGTCATCAGCACTTAGAAGTTTGTAATGTACACATTGTACATGCTGGTATTGTAATCAGACCAACATTGATACAGAAATCAACATGCGTAATATGAACTGAATGTGTGCGCATCATTTATTCATTAAACCTACCTGTTGTATTAAACCCACCAGCAACTGTGTGAAGAAAAGCTGCAACAGAGAGCAAATGATAAAGACACACGAGTGTGTTTCTGTGTATGTGCATGGATGTGTGTGTTTCTTTGTATATGCATGGCTGCGTGAGATTCTGTGCATTCTTACCATTTCTAATAGTCTTCTTATTAGGAATCTCTTTCGTACTCGACGGGACCGAGGGAAATTGAGCTGATAGCAGAGAGTAGGGGCAAAGACAAAGTAGTACATGTCTGCGGACACACACACACACACACACAGTTAATATGCGCCATATTGGTGGGGTGACTGCATACAGTAGGTACTGTAGTTCAATGTACAGTAGTAGTAGTAGTTCGTATCTAAGGGGCTAGGCCCGTAGCAATTGCCCTGGCCTAGGCCCTTAGATAGCATTTTATGTCGACTTAGTACTTTAGACAGACTTATACCTCGTTACGTAGACAGCACTAGAATTGCATTTTATGTAGTCATAGCACTTTATAGTACACATGTATATTGTAAAATATATAGTATAGTATGTATAGCTTATACACGATTCATGATAACTACTTTTTATATATGTGATGTATGACATGCTTTTGTTTTTGCTTAAATGTAAGTCGCTCTGGATCAAGAGCGTCTGCTAAATGCCTAAATTGTAAATTGTAATGTCATGATCGTATTCTTTCTGGATTGAAATCCCATGTCTTTAAAAAAAAAGTACCAGTAACATTCCCTCTTCCCCCTACATATTAGACACACTCGCACATATGCTACTGGTCCTTATCTCCAAGACAAATTTCTCCCAAGAGAGTAAATAACCTTGAACATACTACACTTAATTATATAGAATATATATAGGGCTTAAGTGGTTAAATTTGTTGATGAAGCAAAGGTTGTACTGCAGCTGTGCATAAGTGTCGTGGTGTAAGTTGTTCTGGTTAACTGTGTCACCCTAATGCCTGCAATGTAAATACAACTTAGGCTTTATGTTAAAACATCAGTATGTTATGCTGTCACAGTTGCTGCTGAACTCAAGTAGGTACTTCTTATAGGCCTTCTGGTGGCGTGCACGACCAATGTGGTGCTGATCAGTGCAGCGGTTTGCACATTTATCTCTGGCACAATAGCATAGTGAATGTTTTTGTTCATGTCTTGGTCTGTCAGACTGTTGTCATGGTTACCGTACCTCGGTAGGTGAGGTTGCCCGGGTAGGAGACATGAGTGCTCACTGCAGAACCATTGCAATGAGCTACAGTTGGACCTGGAAAAACAACACATGCACACTTAAAGACAGCATCACTTCTACTCCATGTGTAGTTCAGAACCAAATATATTCATTACTGGTAAAACAAATATTTAAAGACAGGTTGAGTATTGGTAGAACCTGTACATGCTTCATCCAAATATTGTCAATCATCATCTGTTGCATGTGTGCTCTCACTGCTCCAAGATCACAGAACCATCCATTCACTCTCGTTGCATGGCAAATACATCTCAAAATCACACTTTCTGGACAAACAAAGCGATATCTAATTTAACATTTGTCAAGTTGGTCACATGGCCAAAAGCGGTTGACAGAACTGGTCGACATGTTCTGTTGCCCCAACAGCGGCAGAAACAAGCCCTTTTAACCAGGCTACTTGCACACACTACAACTCGCTTACAATTCGCAAACCTGGCAACACTGCTCTGTGTTCTCATAGGCCCACCAGGCCCGCCCCCACACTCCTTTTCAGTCTCACAATCAGCCATCTTGCTTTTCAGGCCCCTCGCAGGATAACAGAAAGAAGGAAGGGGAGAAATTAGTGCTTATCTCTTCTAAATCCCTGTATTTACAAAATAAAACACTCAGCGAATCCCTTAGTTAAATCAACATTGTTCATTGTCAATACTTGGATTGGGCCGAAAAATTTACATTACACGTATAGCTTTTGCTATTTTCGCCTGCCAGCCCACCGCCGACTACACACGCCTGCACACACACACACACACACACACACACACACACACACACACACACACACACACGCCAACTACGTTCACTTAATGGGGCCAGTCCTTCACAGTGACACACGCGTTAGATGAACCACGCGACCGGGATGGTTTCTACCCCTCAATGTCGTGCATTTGCTGCGCCCTTCTAATGCTGCGCCACGCCTACTCTATACTGCTCCATGCGACTCGAACAGCGTCAGCAGCAGCAGCTCCGAGCCTCCGTCAGAAAGGCTGCCCACAGCACTGCACAGCCCCACACCCAAATGAATCGAATGAATGAATAAGGCGCTTATATCGCTTTTGCTCAGTGGATGGGACATTTACATTAAAAGCAATCGGATGGACGCGTGGATAACGGCATGGCTGTGTGCAATCGGAGGGAAAGCTTCCATAATCCATATAGCTTCCATGCTAGCTGCTTCAGACACAGGGGAGGGGAGGGAGAAATAGTGCGAAATAGCGCTTATGCAACAATTACCCTAAAACACAAACACCTCAACTCGATGTCATTGTGAATAAGAATTTCGAGCGAAATAATAATTTTTGGAAGGACACTTTCACCCAGTATCAAGCTAAATGTGGAAGCCGTGTGTGTCACACCAAAACGGGTGACCTATAGATTCCTGTAACCAGCCTCTCGCACTGCCTGCGAGTTGGCTCCGTCTAAGGCTCCGTCTCATGAGCAAATTTAGAACTTCCGGTCTGAGAGCTAGCAGATTTAAGACATCCGGTTGCTTTCAGAATAAAATAAGGTTATTTAATTCGTTAATTAAATAATTTTTACATTACATTATTAGTATTATTATTACATTACAGTTATTGTAAAGACACACATTATGTTTCTGTGTAAAAATAAGTAATTAAATAACATAAAAAAGTGATCTAAATGGATAAATGCTATTCACTGGAGTGCATGGACTTTATAAAGTGGACACTGGACAAAAGACGGCTCCGCCAGGCAACTATCTGGACATACCCACGCGTTTGGGAAGATGTCCTCTACCACCCCACAGTCTCCGCTAAGCGGGAGAGGTGTAACATTCACAGCAGCAGAGCTTCTACTGGGGTCAATGCAAAAAAATGTACCGTTTCCGGACCCAGAATGGACACTGGACAAAGAGGCCTCCGCGAGGCAACTATCTGGACATACCCACGCGTCCGGGGAGATGTCCTCTACCACCCCACAGTCTCCACTAAGCGGGAGAGGTGTAAAATTCAGAGCAGCAGACCTTCTATTGGGGTCAACACTCAAAAAAGTGCCGTTTCCAGACCCAGAATGGACACTGGACAAAGAGGCCTCCGCGAGGCAACTATCTGGACATACCCACGCGTCCGGGGAGATGTCCTCTACCACCCCACAGTCTCCGCTAAGCGAGAGAGGTGTAAAATTCAGAGCAGCAGAGCTTCTACTGGGGTCAATGCAAAATAAATTACCGTTTCCGGACCCAGACTGGACACTGGACAAAAGGCGGCTCCGCGAGGCAACTATCTGGACATACCCACGCGTCCGGGGAGATGTCCTCTACCACCCCACAGTCTCCGCTAAGCGGGAGAGGTGTAAAATTCAGAGCAGCAGACCTTCTATTGGGGTCAACACTCAAAAAAGTGCCGTTTCCAGACCCAGAATGGACACTGGACAAAGAGGCCTCCGCGAGGCAACTATCTGGACATACCCACGCGTCCGGGGAGATGTCCTCTACCACCCCACAGTCTCCGCTAAGCGAGTAAATGGGTGCTTATATTTCTATGTGAAATGTGGTGATGCTGGCATCACAATAGATGCCAGCATCACGCTGCCTCCGTCTAATAAGCACATTTACAACTTCCTGTTTGGAAACCCAAACAGATGCTTCTGACATTTGCCTGTGCGTGCTTAATCGTTGTACTTCTGAACACATTTCCCAAATCTCAGTGATTTATCCACACATCGCTGTGTGTGTGTGTGTGTGTGTGTGTGTGTGTGTGTGTGTGTGTGTCGCGTCGCCCTCCAGCTGCAATTGCGAGTGTGCGCTGTGTGCAGGGCACACTACTGAGTTTAAAACCACAGCTGAAACATGAATTGGAGTCAATTCCCGCAATTTCCTTCTTCCCATATTGCGCTGCAACGACACTAGGATTGAGCCCCCCGAAGGGGGGCGAAATTCTAGTCTTCCCATATACTATAAGCAAGGCGGGGTCGGTATGTCTTCCCTGTAGGTCATCATATTCATGACATATTGATTGACATATGGAGGCATGGGTGACCTATCGATTACCTATGACAACAGGTTCTATCATAGGCAACACAGCCATTTAACGGTTTCTATATTTGAAGAATCCGCTTTGTTTGCATTATGATGCAATCTACTCACAACGCTATTTCCGGCCAATGTTTCCCCCAGTATAGGGATGAGAGGGTTCAAGTGGTTAATGTAAAATTTAAATAATAAAGTCCCTATTACACAAAGACTTGGCAGGCCCCCCCTGCAGTAACTCTGAGGACCGGACCCCTGATCTGGACCACTGGCAGGTCTGAGTGAGTGCATGTAGCATTCCACCACAAGATGGCAGTAGCGACACTGGACTGCAGTTCAACTGATGGAATAAATCTATTATGCTAGAGCTAGACTGTCTGTGCACTGCAGGTACATCTGCCAATCAATATACTGGAATTGTGTTGCATGTGTTTCCATTTTTACCCCTGCTAAGTGTGTGTGTGCATGGATATACTTACATGAGTTGGAGCGTGTCAGTTTCTTGGCCTTGGCATGTCTGATTTCTCTGCACCACCCGTTGGTGTCTTTGTAGGAGTACAGCTTGAGAAACAGCACAGTGTAGACTAAAAGAGACGACACACCACCCACTGAGAGAGAGAGAGAGAGAGAGAGAGAGAGACAGACCGACAGACAGACTCAAATTGCTTGAACCTGGGTTTATGCACAAGAGACGGCATCATGTAAAATAGTTTAACATACACCAAACGTGTGTGCAGTCTGTGCACAGAGAATACCCGGCTTGTAGATCTTTTAGCTCAGTTTTAGGGTCAAAGAAAATATAAGTATAGTAATAATAAGTGTGTGTGTGTACCTGGGGTCATGGATGTCAATATGAGTACAGTAGCTGCGGGAAACATCAGTATGGTAGTCAGGTTAAAGAGGTGTAGCACCAATCCTGTTTTTTCTGAGATGGTACCCTGGAAAGAGAGATGGAGGGCACAGATCAATAGAATATATCGTCGCTGTTGGGTTGTATGTAATCAAATCATTACTTTATAATTTATTTTAAAAAAAGGAAAAAAGAAAATAGCTTTTATTGACAATGTTGTATTACGATTTGTTTTTGACAGTGCAGGCGCTAAGGCACCTCGCAGACATACATCCTTTAAGGTTTTCCTTACCGTTAGTCTCTGATCAATTAATCATTTCACAGTTTAATCCATTCTGTGTGCTCTATTCCAACTTTCTTTAAGGGAATCCCATTTAAATATTCTATGAAGCCTCATTTAATACTTCATTGTAGACAAACTATTGTAGCATTGTGAATGTGTTAATTTACTGATGTAGACTCTTGGAATGTACAAATCACATTGTGGTGCATTGTGCCATTTTTGTTGCTAAGATTAAGCATCATTGAGAAATGTTACCACAGCCAGACGTCTCTCCAAGTACAAAGTTGCCATGATGAACACATTGGACCCTAGAGAGAAAACAAAACAAAAACATTGAATCAGCATAGACCATAACAAGTCCACTGTAATCATATCTTGAGTATTAGGCTGATGCCGATGTAATGTATAAGAAAAGTTATGTAAAGTTTCTGTAGTGAACACCCACAGAGCACTGTGACACAAACAATTAAAATGCACTTAATGCAGTCATTTAAAAACTTTATCTTAAAAAGAAATGCAACAGTCCTTATCATCCTGGTTGTGTGGGGTTCGTTGGCGTCATCCCCATGTTCCCCACTTACCTTAGGGTTAGATAAAAGGGGAACATAGAACCTGGGGAATATAGATGTGCTCCTGGTTTGTTGTTGAACAACATTCCTAGACCTTATATAATAGGGTCAATCAAGTTGAGATTAATAACTAACCTAGTGGGAGGGAACCAGATGGTAGGACGATAAAGATAGTGGTGGAGGATAGCCGCCGAACGTGGGAGAACAGATGTACTTGAATGTCAAAACCTTGAGGCAACATTCTTAACTGTAACTGCCCAGTATTTTCACCACGTATCTTCACCACACTTGAATGTCAAAACCTACAGGCAACATTCTTAACTGTAACTGCCCAGTATTTTCACCACTAGGTTTACAAGTATTTTGTCATAATTATGACTGAGTATATTCATTCCATAGTAACACCGGATAATGGATATTATAATATCCAGTGCTCTTGCCCACCTGATTTTTTCTATGAGAGGCGAGTGGGCAGGTACACCTGCCAAGTTGAATTGTGTTTTTTTTCTATGCGAAGCATATTCACGCATCTATTCATATGATCCCATGGCATGGAACCAAGAGAGTATGCAGGCTAAACTGGTGCCTGTGTTTGTTCCGACGTACTAACAGTCCGACAGGCATTAGTCCGAAATCCTACCAAAATCCCTAACATAACCCTAACCGCACGCCACAGGTGATGTTTAACCCGCCACGGGTTAGTTTTAACCATGTCAGGAGCCACAGGTGATTTTTTTACCTGCAGCACGGGTTAGTTTTAACCATGTCAGGAGCCACAGGTGATTTTTTTACCTGCAGCACGGGTTAGTTTTAACCCGCAGCAGGAGCCACGGGTGATTTTAAACTGCGTCTGACTAATGACAGTAGGACTGTTGGTATGTCTAACCAACGGCTTAATGGCCTCACACCATGTGAAAAGACCTTATGCTTATGAATGTTATGCATCATCCTATTTTGGTACAGTTTTAGGCACATTTATGGCTTTATTGTGTGTACTGTAAAGGGCTGTCCACACCAAGAACGATAAGCATAACGGTCGGTAACTATATCATTTTACAAATCGCTCTAATATAACTTAAAATGAATGGCAGCGTCCACACCACAAGTATAATGACAACAACACTGGCAAATGATATCATTGGAATCACTTTCAAAGAAATCTGATGAACAATAGAAACACTGACAGCCAATCAGAATCCCAGTACAGGGCAATTCAACACACTCGCATTCAAGTTTGCAACTTTACACGTCATCTTAAATCTTTGTGGATGCTCACATTACCATCATTCTCGGTGTGGACCCATAACTGTGTGGGTAAAAAAAGATTGTCACTGAGATACAGCCCTCCTGTCACATCAGCCTAAATACAGGTTGAATGAACACTAGCTGTGAAAATGATCCAATCTAGCATTGAGATGAAACACCAAATTCTATGTTTTAAGCATCTGTTAAATCCAGTGTACTGTAGTAGTGTACAAGGCAGAACCTGATTGACCTGATTTCATGATTTTTTTGGTTTTTTCTCTCTTCGGTTTGTTTCTCTGTCAGTTTTATGTCCCCCACTCCCCCCCTGGGATAGGCACAACAAGCCATTGGCTTCAGCCTAAACCCTTTTGGTCTCTACAAAAAAAAGAGAAAAAAAAACTCGACGAAATGAATACAAACATTTTTTTATGACCAAAATAAAACTGAACTGAACTGAACATCTTAAGGATTTTGCAGTCTTTGACAATAGACAACACCTGTTGCATAACGTTTGCCATTTCCCCGTCATGTCTATCAGGCAGCAATCGCGTCGTTTCCAACCTTGAATGAGATGGCTGGCTCCAAGAATTTTTGAGCTTTGCTGGACCGACAATCAAAATGTTTTTTTCTTTATTCCACACATTAAAAAACAATCACACCTGTGTGAAGTGAGGGGCGCTAATATATTAAAGTCTAACTTGTGTTGATTAGGTGATTTAAAACAAATGGTGCCAACACAAACATTAAATGCCATTAACAATAAAGAGTAGTGATGCACGGAATATTCGGCCGCAGAACATATTCGGCAGAAAATGGCTAAAAATGCATTTTCGGCCTATTCGGTTTCGGCCCGAATAGGCCGAAAATATATCTAATTTACTAAACAAACTTTGAACTAAAGACGAACATTAAAACTGTGTATAGGAGGGGCTAGCGCCCCACAATAAACATAACATAAAAAAACGTTTGTCAGAAGTTATCAGACATGGACCTACAGATGTAAATCATGCCCTGTGAAACATTGTTCATTTGGGAAATACAGAGGCATCAAAGCAAGTGTTCCATACCTATGATCAGGCAAGCTGCCGGCCAGCTATAGGGGTCCTTTAAGAAGAGAGAGACTACTTGGATGGGGTCAACCAAGATCCCATACCTGGGAGGAGAGAGGGCAAAGGGGAGTTCTGGAAGCTGTTGTTAAGGAGGCTTTCAGAATATTGATACCACAGAGACAGATTTAAAGGGATATTTCACTTACAAATAAAATAAACATTAAAAAAAAAAGTCTGGACTGGGCCATGGCTCAGGGGTCCAGGCACCTAGGCTGGTAATCCAGTCTGGCAGTGCGAGTTCGACTCCTGACCCCGACGGCCTTTACTGCATACCCCCCCCCCCCCCCCCCCCATTTCCTGTCAACCCACTTTCAATCTATCCATCTACAAAAAATAAAAAAATAAAGGCAAAAGCCACAAAAAAACCAATATCGGTAACTATAGAGAACCAAGGACGGGTGTTTTCAATGAGCACATCATGGTTAAAATGGAGTTTGAAGTTACAAACATATGTAACATATGTAATATCCCTTTAAGTGTAGAATATAACATTAAAGTACATGATATAAGTAGTCTAGGAGAGGAGTTTAGAATAGGATGGGGAGAGTGGCGATAGGAAAGATGGGAGATAAACATATAGCGGTAGCTTTGACACAATAATACTCACTTTATAAGGTTCTCCAAGAAGAGGCGTGCATTGCTGAGCACCTGAGACAAAACAAAGCATAAAGTTCAAGATTAGATTGTATACCAAAGTTCAAAGTCTAGACTCTAGTTTTATCACATAGGAGAACCAATGGTGTGATGATCAAGGTCGCACAGATTACATTTATTTTTATGGCCCTTCTTGTGCTGTAAACTGTGAACTGAAGGATGATGTGCCACCACCCACCGAGGGCACCAGTTAAGAAACACGAATTAAGGGCTGAAGTTTTTGCATTCACTTTTACTCCAGTGACATCACTGGAGTAAAGGTTTCAGTGAGTACAAATACAGCTCTGTTTCAGAGTCATGCAGGAGGCTGGATAGATCTATATATGGCAACTAATACATCTGTACTACAAATAAATATACCGATAATGTCTAAACTAAATGATCAACCATGTAATAATTTGAGGTTGCCCTTTTCACTGATCCCTAATTCCTGATGCTCTTGATCTTTTTTCAGTGTACACTACTAGTAAAAGTAGAGCATGTGTTTTAATTCCTGGTCATATTAGCATCGTGACTTGTTATCTACCCCTAAATGGCTAGGAGGATGAGGTTAAGGAACAGAACTCATGTCATGTCATGTTGCATGTCATACAGAAAGCAAGGAAGCACATAAAGGAACACAATAAGCCTAATGCTTGGGAGTCGGGACCCTTATTTTAGCTCCAATAGAGGACTGTCTGGCTTAAATAACCCCTGTCCCAGTGCCCTACTGTCCTGAAGTTGGACAGAAGAATTGCAAAACTCTGGTAGAGATCCAGATCTGCTTGGCAATAGGCCACTGAAGCTGCATGACCATTACCAAGCAAAGTCTGACTATAGAGACTGGACTAGTAGCAAAGCTTTAAAATATTTCAGGGAAGAGCTCCACTCAACAGACTAGGGAAATAATGTTTGCTGTCAGCTCTTAACTTCTCAGCATATTGACATTTTGGTACTCTCCATCCATGCTGGTTGGCTCAACATTTATCATGCCACAACTAGCCTGAGCTAATGTGTTAGGTTTCTGGTCTAGAGGGGGCGGGTCGTGGCTGAGATTTGCACACGCCCTGATTGGTTCACCGATCTGTCTGTCAGCCCCAGTCACTCCTCTCCCTCCTAGTGCAGCACTATGTCACATAATTTGGAGTGACGCCCAACCGGAAGAGTTGACTCCCACTTCTAGACCAGAGCGGCCAATGCGTTTCCCCAGGCTTTCATTTTTTGCGCAGATGAAAATGAAAGCCTGGTTGGCTATGCCACAACAAAGTAAACCCCATATTCCAAGATTCTATGTGCAATTTACAGGAAAAAGCAAGGCCCTGCATCTTGCTGTGTGGATAGATGCATATTTTCACTGCCAGTTACAGTATAAGGGCCGATTCATACTCCTATTTTAGAGCCGAATAAAAGTCGGTTCGGCGCTGTAGAGCCTACAACGTGACGTCATTTGAGGTTCGGGGGGGGGGGGGGGGGGGGGGGGGCGGGTACCGTCCTAAAGTCGCCTCTTCGGTGCTACTGAAAATTTCTGACGAGCCGAAATCATTTCGGCACTACAGCGCCGAAACAGTGATAAAATAGGAGTATGAATCGGCCCTAAGTCTGTAAGATCTGCACTGGCACAGTACAGCTAAACAGACAGGTTCACTTTATTTATGACAATGACGTTCACTGTATGTCAACAAAGTCAATGTATCAAGCCAGTGAAAATGTGACAACTCTGTCAAACCTTATCTGAAATGGTAGAACTGGAATTTAAAATTAATGGTAATGCTGTCAGTGTTTGAATAACTGTTAACTGCCCCAATGCAGGCAGATATTTTGATAGTTAATTATCAGACATCTCACAGTGATAAGATGCACACAGGTTTAAGTGTGTGTGTGTGTGTGTGTGTGTGTGTGTCACAAGCAAGCTATCAATATCAGATTAAACATCAAACACAGCATGTTGCATCACAACTTTATCAACACTAGTGAAACCCAGAAGAAACTGTGTGTGTGTGTGTGTGTGTGTGTGTGTGTGTGTGTGTGTGTGTGTGTGCGTGTGTGTGAAGGAGAGGAGGTGACAATGTATGAGTCACTGTTCCTGTTGGTTTGTGAGTCAATACTACTCACTATACAGTATAACCTTAACCCATGTCTAACTAATGACTAGTCTAAACTAAGTATGCACCCCCACTCCATGGAATACAGTGTGAGAATGAGGGCAAATGGCAGAGGGGGAAGGTTTCAACATCTCTTAGAATTCACAGTTTTGGCACATCTGCGACTCACATACTAGGGGCGTGAAAGAAGGGCCAACGTCAATGTGCCGCAGTGGTGGGTGGTTGTACTACTCACCAGCATAACAACACACCAGTTGAGGATCCCTCTGTAGTTGCTGTAACCACTGGTGGAGCTGAGGAGGGACTCTTGAAGGACATGACAGCTACAGGCACACACACGCACACACACACACACACACACACACAGATTTGGTAAACCTTTTAGAACATAATTGGCTTACATTCATTTCATGCGATAAAATCGTTTTGGCCAATGTGCACACACACACACACACACACACACGTTGAAGGTTCAGAATCATACCGATTTTTTCCCCTCTCTCGGTGTACTAAATCTCTCCACTAAACTGACTGTGTGAACTTTGGCACAGTGTTAGCGTTAGACTATCAAATGACGTGCCAGCAGGTGACCGGCTATTGCCTTGAGGAGCCCTTGACCACATATCATTTATTCGATTTGATTATGGCTGACTGCCGGACTCTGGAGACCCATGTTTCATGTCCTTGTACCTTCCTGACCTCAGCTTCCTGTCTCTCCATTATTCCTGTGTCACTTTTTTCTAAAGTGTAGACAAATAACAGAAAGAAGATGGGAAAGAAGGAGTATAGGAGAAAAGTTAGGGAATGGTTGGTGAAGGACGAAAGAGGAGCAATGAGATGATAGAATGTTGGAAGGAGGAGGGGAGGTGCAATGAGGAGAGAAAAATGAAAATGAGGAGATAAATGGAAGGTCAGATGTCAATCATGTCAGAGACACAGACAGACAAGACTCAGGGGTTTGTGTGATTTTGTGTAATCTTTAAACCCTATTTACTATTGTACCATACTACTGGCTCACTGGCAGATGAGGCTACGCCTGTCCATTCAACGCTCCTCACCCTGTGGGTAACCCCAGCTCCAGGCACATTGATAAGGGACCAGAACCAACATAGGGACATGGGGGTTAGTTAATGTGGTTAGACTTCATGTGGCTTCTCTCCATTTGACAGCTGTTAGGAGACGAGTTTCGGAGACGTACGTGCCAATGGAAATGTAGGCAACAAACAACCGAGAAATTATGAAATATGACACTGCTGTTTCGCAACGTGTTGTACACAGGTCAGGAGGGTGGGGCAGGACCATTTTGCATTCGCAAAGGTTTTGGACATTACAAATTCTGTCCAGACTATTTGCATTCATAGCTAGCCTGCATAAAGTGATCACCTCAGTGGCATGGTAAAATACCCAAATAACGCAGTCGCACACCCTGTACTTCATATTTTATCATAAAATAATCTTGTCTGACTCTCTCCGACAAGAAATCGTATTGCATTACATTTCTGACAGTAAGTTGTAGACTTATCATCCCTAACCTATATCTAAAACAATATATTTCTACACTGCTGGTTACGATGTCCAGTACATGCATAACAGCACTGTTTTGGCTGGGGTGTGATTTGTCATCAGTGTCTCCTTAACTAAACAAAGTAAGTATTTGTGCTGACAGTTTATAGACAAGACTACATTACACTGTACTGTTAATCCTACATGGATTTATGTTGAGCTATTGAACATTAGTCAGCATAGTATTAGTCAGCAAATAAAGGATTTCATTATCTACCATTAAGGGTCTAGTTCCCAGAATTATGTATTTTACATGGACAGAATACTGGACTGTGGGACACCACAGTAATCTATTTTTAATTTGATTGCAGTACAGCACTTTGGTCAGCCTTTGCTTGATTTTACAAGTGCTTTATAAATAAAAGTGACTTGACAACTTGGATTATTTCAACTAGAATTTTAACCCTCCAGCAAAGGGTCATCAAGAAAACTAAACATGGATGACATTTCCAATTTTCCATAACTGCAGTCTGAACTGGAAACAGGTCTACACACAAACACAAACACATGGTTGATCTATTCTGATTTAAGAGTACATAGCAGTCCACTCCACTTATTTAAACATCCTGGTAGTGTTGTGTTGCGCACACACACACACACACACACACACAACATGGGAGGCTGCAGGTTCAAATCAGGACTGGGTGGGAAATCTGGGAATACATGACATGAGGCTCTAATTTACCTCAATCCAGGGCTCCCAAGGTCCAGACTAGTACAGTGAATAACAATTTAATCAGAAGCAACTCACAACAAGTTGTAGCTCTGGTCCATAGCTGAACAAGTTGCAACCAAGGTTTTGCAGGTGGAGCGAGATCAATTCGGTTTCCAACAAATCTTCACACACCATTAGGCCAGCCGCCAAATATATATTTGGACAATAGCTTCGGATTTCAGAAGAACAAGCCCTAATAAAGTGTAATTTACCACAGCGTACGGAAAGATTTGCTCACTGTCAAAGTGCAAGCCTAGTTCATGAAACCATGATTTGCGTGCAGAATAAAGCGATCTTATCAAGGGAACCATATTGCTGTTGATTTATGATGATGGATCATGTTCTCTTAATCTCTTGACATAAATGTTTAGCCCGTACCGTTTGTGTCGTCGTGCAACTTTGTCTCACACCGAAAATACGTAGCTGATCTATGCGTATGCCGCGCGTTGTGAACTTGTAGATCGGCTATTTTCGGTAGCAGCAGCAGGGGCTCACCCTAGTCTCGAGGCGATATCTTCCACGTTGCTTCTCTCCTTCCACGGACTGCGTGGTGAGGTGGTAGCCGGACTGGGATGCTGCTGCAGCAGCTCCCTCTCCGCCACCTTCCCGTTGCTCGACTGCGTCGTGGAGGAGGACACCACGGCTGCTGCTGCTTTCACTTTGTGATCGGCCGCCCCAGCGGCGTGCGGTCTGCTGCTCCCGTCCCCTTGTTTCGAATGTGTGCCGCCGACCGTGATGGTTCTCCTCCGGCGAGGGGCGGAGGGGAGTCCCGACATCGCGGCTCTGGTGTCGCCCATTTCAGCCGGTGTTGCCGTTATCAGTTCTACCTGGTGGTGGACATGTTAAAATGCTGTGTGTGAGTGTGACCTGAAGCTTCCCACTGTCCCCTCCTCGGAGTCGGCACCCTGTGTGTGTAATGTATCTGCTCTGCTGTCGAGAGACTGATTGAAATGATTTGACGCCGCCACGCCGGACGAGTTGTTGCCAGATTGGAGGGAAAGAACGCCGAGGTGAAGGAAGCCTTGCAGTTCAGAACTTCAGTTGTAAAAAACTGGGTTGCCAGGTTTGGTTAGAAAACTGATATCCCCCTACACGGTGCTACATTCAGTGAGTAGACCAAGTGGTGCACAAACTGCACATGCATGTGTGGCAGTCTGACTGGTCAGAGGCCAGGACCTCTGGTTCTCAACCTGTGTGCCGACCCAGTCCCCCAGGGGCCAGGGGGTCCCCAGATGATTAGCTTAATGTGCAACATTGTTTTCTCACTCAACAGTAAACAAACCAACTACAGTAAGCGTCTCACATTGATATAGGACAACTTGGTACTGTAGCCTCCTATAGGGGAATATTTCTCATGTTATTTTAACAGCCTTAAAAACACATCTTGCGGGGGCACGGTGGCAGAGTCGGTAGCCTAGCTAGAAGGCCCTGGGTTTGATTCCCGCTGGGGACGTTGTGGGCGCTGGGGGCGTGCTCTCTCCTCCGCGTCATCAGTGCCCACACCCGAGGTGGGGTTGGCGAAAGGGCCCTCCACTCTGTGTGGAGTTTGCATGTTCTCCCTGTGTCCCCAAAAAAACAAGCAGTAATCCTGGTCTCTAAACTACCTCCCCCTGGCCAGCCGGGGTGCCTGATGGAGGGGAAAGAAACTGGTTGGAATAACATGTTCCTTCCACGTGCTATGTCCAACCGGGGACCCCCCCTGTCAGATGAAAAGAAGCAACTTGGACTAGTCCTCATGCATAGCAGGAAGCATGAGGTCAGTCCGCTGCCCCCCCAGGTTGGCAGAGGAAGGATTTACATTACATTACATAATTGACACTGGGTGGGAGGAAAAATTATTTAAAAAAAAACCCACACACATCTTGAAGAGACAGCTTTACAACAGCTTTACAACTAGCTTTACAACAGAAGACTATAAAGGACATTTGAACACTGATGCTGCTAAAAAGGTGAAAGAGCTCTACCACCAAGGGGTAGTTCACCAAAAAAGCATTTAAATCATGAAGCCTTGAATTCATGGAAATTTGTTTTTGTTTATGTCCATTCCTTAACCAATATTCCAATAATATTTAATGAATTGAAGTAAAGAGGACGCCAAGGCGGAAAGAAATAATACAATAAATAAACATTTGACCGTGGGGTAATATATATTTATATAATGTAGACAGTTTGCTTCATATTTGTTTTCTTTGTCATAAAGCCCCTTTGAATGTAAGGAGTGGAAATAGAGAATGGAATGCATGTACAATCAAAAGAGTAAATAGTGACACCGTGTGGCCAGGGTGGGTCATCATAATAGCAAGCCGACGGGCACGTCCGAGACACACGTCTCACACACACGCACACACACACACACACACACACACACACACACACACACACACACACACACACACACACACACACACACACACACACGGTCAGTCGGTCACGGACATCGAAACAAAACTTCAATCAAGGTAGATTGATCCGCATAGAGCAGAACCAATAGCATGTACGGGTTTAGCTAGCGTCACATTTCTAACCAATCAGAGTAGCAGACTGCCTCCTGTTCTTCACGCTAGACTGTACTTGTCAAAGTCCCACTGCCAGACACACACCAGACCAGACAGCTGTTCTTTGCGTTTCAAGTTGTGTCTGTCTGTTAACTGTTTGAAACCTTACTGTCGTCGTGCCCGAGATCGTATGGCACGAGATCGTAAACACTGTGGTTGAATACGGACCGTTTTGTCGGTGATGAAAAAGCCTAGGAGACATAAAATAAAGAAGACAAACGCAGGAGGAGGTAACGTTAAGGAGAATGGCAATGGACCTCCTGTCACAAGAGGTAAAGATTGGTCTGACACTGTAGTCTGCCTCTGACAGTATGTTAAAACGACAGATGATCCATCTATACCGGTATAATGCATTATGCAACCCAAACTAAATTAGGTTTTTTATTATTCACACTGCTCGCAGAAACGTGTATACTTTGCGCTGCGTGGCGAAATATAAAAATTATATGGTCTTAAAGAACTGAGTCTCCTACTCAAGTCAAGTGCTCGCGTGGCGAAATGTCGGCCAACTTGGAAGTAGCAATTTGAACTGGCAGATAACTGAAGAATACGTGGGACTTTTCCATGCGATTTCAGTTATACTGCCAGGCCTACACACAGATGTTAATAACTTAATCTTTGCTCCATGAGTGTACAGTAGGCTACACTGTACATGTACAACATGGGACCTAAATGAACATTGTCACATATAGGGTCCATAATTTGGTTCCATGACCATATAGTTCCAGAATACAGGAATAACCTGAATACTTGAGCTGTTTAAATATTTAATTGTTTCATTCATTCCGATCTACATTAATACATGTACTGCACAATATGGTTTCATACCAGGAGTGCAGCTGCAGCAGCTGGACAATAACCCCTTTACTGTCATATGTAATTGTTGGCCAGGAATTCTGCAGAGCTGAATGATATACGTCTGTACGATAGGAGGGTCCCTGACTGGACAAGTTTTCATTCAGAGAATCTTTGTTCTTGTCTTTTGCAATTATACAGCTATTCCTAATTCCAGTCAGTATTGATTGATATTCACAGGGTTAGGGTTACCCTGACCCTACTGTGTGTGTGTGTGTGTGTGTGTGTGTGTGTGTGTGTGTGTGTGTGTGTGTGTGTGTGTGTGTGTGTGTGTGTGTGTGTGTGTGATTGACCAATACCTACTGCATTCCACCAATATGATAACTTAAACTTACACGTGTGTATGCTTGCTCAGTGCAGATGATTAACAGTTTCTATTGATAACGTATGGTGATCTCTCCTGCTGTCCCTCTCACTCTTCCATTTCCATTTTGTCTTTGTTCACCTGCGCTCTTCCTCCTAATAATTCTGCTTTCCATCCACCTCTACTGTCCGTCTCCTCCTTCCTCCACAGAAAATGAGTCTTGGAAGAACCGAAAGTTGGTTGAGATACACCAGGCTTTAAACAGGTTGGCAGCAATGCTCACATTGTGGACAAAATATAGTTAGTTACTGTATGCATGATGCTATACCTGTACTATTATAGAAGGTATAATATTTAAACTAATGGTATTATAATTTTAATATAATATTATTATCAATATTATTATTGCCATGGTTAGATATAACTATGACAAAGATAGTCTGTGAATGAATGCATTATACTAGTTTGTAACTAAAGGTTAATGTTGTCCATGTCAGTCATATCCCCATCACTTTATTCAGAGTGACTGTTACATTAACCCATTCACTGATGGCAGAGGCAACCATGCCAGACACCAGCCTGCTTATCAGGAGTAGCTATAGGGGCTAAGTGTCTTTCTGAAGGCCAGGAGGGAAGTGAACCAGGATACTTCCCGTTCCAAGACTCTACCTCCTGAGTCACTTTGATCTATTGCTTTCTTCACAGAGTGCAGTATGTTTTCTACTCTATATTATGAGGAAACATTTTCTATATTTATACTTAAGTTGGGTTTTCACTACAGGTGTTTCATTCAGATTGATTCCAGATTCACTCTCCTGAAATTCTGATGAACAATCTAGTCTGTACAGATGCTTGGCTCAGATGATCTGGAAATACAGATCCCATCTTGACCATTTGTTCACAGACCATTTGAATGCAGCCACAATAATATCAAACATGTTTGAAACTTCAAGCTCAGCTTTAGATATACAGCTTACTCTCATCTAGAACTCGTCTCTCATTAAAAATAATTGGTATGGTATAATGAGCTAGTGTGTTTACTGTCTTAGTGTCTAGCATCACCCACTGATGCTAACAGGAATATTAATGAGCTGGCCTTTTTGGTGAAAAAGCAGAAACAGCTTTTTTCCACTACTGTGCATTGTTATCAGACAAGAGTTATCTTAACTGTCTCCTCCAGCTTTGTCTCAGGGAGACAGGGTACAATCTTCAGGAAGCAGTCCTAATTGAAATTCAGTACAGATGCCTTTGCAATAGCCAAGTCTAAAGGTCCTTTCAGACAGGGAGCGAGTGACGCAGGCGTTGTCGCCTGGATCAGCGACATTTCTGATATACTAGGTCTGTTCATTAAGTGTACACAAAACGCCTGTGAAAAGACGCTTGTGTAATCGCACCTCAACTTCTCTGCGTGTTCCAAAATAAACACACGCCTCTCATTGAAAATGTATTACAATGTGTATGCCTGGATACACAGCAATAAAAAGAAAGGAAAAATAATAGTGTTCATTTAACTCTGAAGAGTGTACCAAATACCAATGGAACCAAAAGGACATGTAATGTGTATAATGAAGTTATATGAACACAAAAGACACTTTGAAGACGAAGAGTGACACTGATATGATTTTAATTTTTAGTGATCCAGTGGACGTAGAGGCCCTCAGAAGAGCAGCCTCCAGTGAGGGAGGACTGCTCGCTGATGACCTGAGACGGAGAGTCTGGCCCAAACTGCTCAACATCAATGTATATGATCTACCATATAAACCAGGTTTGTAAAATAAGCTACCATATAAAACAGGATAGTAATATAAGCTTAGCTTACATTATTTTGTTCTTACTTACTGCCTGGTATGTTTTTTTTAATGTATTGTCTAGTGCCATTTGAAAAATATCTTTCTATGAAAGGTGTCCTACAAATATTACATCATTAATAAAAAACAAATAAATGATTTAAATACTGTATGTATTTGCCATAGCTCGAGATGTGCGGGAAAACCACAAGGACTATAACCAGGTTCTCCTGGATGTCAGGAGGTCAACAAAGAGGTTCCCTAAAGGTAACAAACGGCTCAAGTCTCATTTAACAAAACAAAACAAAACGAAGGTTTTTAAAGGGCTGAGACAGAACAAGCTGTCTAACAAGTGTGCACGCACCCTGAATGGTAAATGTCACTCCAAACACTGCTCATAATACAGCTGACGGTTAGCTGATGGCGCTGTTCTGTGCCTGCATGCGAGTAAATAATGGCTCTTTACCATAATAATTTTATACCCCCCTTTACATCAAAAGTGAATATCGAGAACTGACAGATATATGTTCTGTCTCTATCTGACCACAGAGATATACAGTTGCCATCAGTGTCTGAAAAAACTGTCATTTTAGTTTGTTGCTTGCTGTCTGACTACACTCTTGCTTCTGATTGTTTAAAGCTGTGTCTCTCATGTCCTTCCCAACCCAAGGCATGCCAGCAACAGAGAGGGCCGTGCTCCAGGAGCAGCTCATTGACCTCATGCTGGAGATCTTAAAGAACAACCCTCAGCTCCACTACTACCAAGGCTACCACGATGTCGGCGTCACCATCCTATTGGTGGTTGGGATCAGGCCGGCCGTCGCCATGCTGCACACGCTGTCCAATCACCACCTCAGGTTTGGCGTTTGGACTATTGTTCTCTGTGCAGAATATCATGTTGTCCATGCCGCTTTTGTTTTATTGCAGACATTTCAAACACGGCGGTGTCGCATGCGGCGTGCAGGTGTTGCAGACTGAAATTAGCAGATCTACAAGCTCACAACATACTGTAGTGCGATGCGTAGAGAGCTTGTAGATCAGCTATTTTCAGCGAACAAGTTTTAGTCTCAAACATGAGTGGCATATCAAACATTAGTCTCACTCACGCTGTCTGCCTCTTTCTCACTGCCTCTCTAGAGATTTCATGGATCCTACTATGGACAGTACTAAACACATTCTAAACTACCTGATGCCTATACTGGAACGGGTGGACACAGAACTGCACCACTTCATGGTCAGGTACAGAAACGTGTGGATCCAATGACAGATAAATGAACTGTTATGTGAAAAGTTGTTATTGCTGACCACCAGATGGCGTCAAAGTTCTTAAATCCGCATGTAGGCTCCCAATGAGGCAGTAATGTTTTATAGATGAGAGATTTTTAGAGTTGGGATGAAAAGATTCAGGTTATTTGAGGGTTTAGGGGTTTGTTTTACGGCTAGTGTGATTCTTACACACATTTTAGGGTTAGGTGTGGTAAGGTTAGTGTTAGGATGGGCAATAATTAATAAAAAATGGTAAGAAAACTAAGACATAAGAATACAAATGTGTACAACTGTACACGTTGCCTTAATGCCTTTTGATAACTGAGCTACTGAGCTGGTTGGTTATAGTGATGATGAATTAGGAGCTGAAGTTAATTCTATGTGTAACTTTATTTTTAGAGCGGAGGTGGGAACTATCTTCGCCCTGTCCTGGCTGATCACATGGTACGGCCACGTCTTATCAGAGTTCAGACACACGCTCAGACTCTACGACTTCTTCCTAGCTTCACATCCCCTCATGCCCATCTACCTCGCCGCCACGGTAGGGCCATTATTGATACAGAAGAGTGTGTGTGTGTGTGTGTGTGTGTGTGTGTGTGTGTGTGTGTGTGTGTGTGTGCACGTGTGTGTCTAAATCTATACATTAGGATGAAAGGTATTGTAGGTACTGTATGTTGTTTGCAGATGCCAAGTATCTTATTTAGACAGATGCTATGTTATAAATTTACCTGCTAAGCTACAGGTCCTACAAACATTAGAAAGTACCGGTAACTACCTATCCTGCAGTCTATAGCACTCTATTTACTTCACCCTGTCATTTGTTGACTAGGGTTCATGCTGTGTGCTCTGATCTTGCACTTTTTTTAAGCCGCTCTGGATAACAACATCTAATTGAAAGAGAGAAGGGCCGTTAGGGAAACAAGGAGAGGCATTGGCCTTTGTTGTACGGCTCTGGGGCTCGCTGAAAGAAACTGATTTTCAAAATCAGTTATCTACGTTGTATTAGGCCATACTAAGGAAACAGGCTAAACGAGATGGTTTATTTTCTCAGTAATTGAGGATTTACTGTATGTACTGCATGTATGTACTGCACACGCACAGAATGAGCTCTTCGCTAAAGCCCTTAGGGGACAATCATGCACATACAATTTACAATTACCGGTACAATTTAGGCATTTAGCAAACACTCTTAATCCAGGGCGATTTACAGTAAGCAAGAACAACACAAGGTAAATACACAGAAATAGTCATATAGGATCAAAAGTAAACTAAGAACCTAACATCTGTCTAACATAAAACTATAAGTATACAATACAATGCTATGTCTACAAAATATCCTATCTAAATTACATATTTTAGCCTTTGCATACGCCTGCGAGGCCTGCCGCGAGGCTAGGGCAAGTGCTACCCAAGTGCTACGGGCTAAGGTGGAGTCTGAAGAGGTGAGTTTTCAGACTACGGTGGTAGATTGGGAGTGAACCTGCAGTTCTGATTGCAATGGGGAGTGTCCCAGATGAGTTTGTACAGTATGCACAATAACATGCTCACACTACACTACACACTACAACACGTTTACATGTACACACACACACAGTAAGGCAGAGCATTGTGAGGTAACAGGGTTAATTTGATCGGTTCTAACGAAGAGAGGGAAAAGGGGGATAGGGAAGGAATGAAGAAAGGGAAGGTCAGTGAAAATAAAGAGGAACATAATGGAGAGAGAGAGGAGGTTAGCGCTAGAGAAAAACAGGGAAAGGAATTAAAGGCGGTTTGGGTTTTTATTTCTCTTTCCTGGATTGGTCTTCTTCTCCTCGCCTCTCTGACACGACTGTGTTGGCAATTTCACAGCTGGAGACTCGATTGTATGTGCGCGTGCGATTGTGCGTGCATGTGTTTGCACATCCCTTTGTTTTGTGTGTACAGTATGTGTGTCCATGTGTGCTCGCAACTGATGTTGTGCGAGGTGTTTGTGTGCACGTGCATGCGTGAGTGCGAGCGAGGGGCTGGGCAGAGGCAGCGTTCTCTTTGATGTGTGTGTGAAACACCAAAGGAGAAGAATGTAGTTCATGTCTCCTTCAAGGTTGGCACGTCACACAGCGTGTGGGTTAACTCTTCATCTGCCTGTTATTGGGGCTGCTTAGCTGTCACTAGTGAAGAGGCAGTCGAATCTTACTTCATATTTCTTCCATGTTTCATTACAACACACATCATGGGGGTAGGGCGGCCTATTATGTTTTACTTTCCTTCACTTCTGTAAAATCTTCCTCTCATGCCCTTTCCTTGCCGCCTCTCCTCAACACAGATCGTCCTCTACAGGGAAAAAGAGGTGAAACAGACAGAGTGTGACATGGCCATGGTCCACCATCTTCTCTCTCGCATCCCTCAGGATCTTCCATATGAACTCCTGATAGGTCGATCCCAGGCTCTGTTTGACCAATACCCTCCCTCCTTACTCGCCAGGCAGGCAGCGCTGCAGTCTGGGTGGGTGAGGAATCACACCTACAGTATGAACTGCTTCACTTGTCAACTAACGGGGCACTTGCTTTAATGATGCTAGACTTGACTGCGAATCATGATCTAACAGATTTAGAACATAAAATGTTTTATTTCACAGTTCAATGTTCAATGTCATATTTATTGTGCATGCTGCCAGCAGGCTAAGGATCTCAATTCCCAACAAATTTCTTTAACTATTTCAAGTACTTTATAAAAAAAATTGAGGGATGTATCAACAATTTTGCAGCTGATGTGATGAGAGACTGAGAGAGAAATGTTATCTGTTTATGCAGGTCGTGCTTGCGTGCTGCAGGCAACACTCACTTATACTTCCTTTTTGGAATGCCTAGTCATTCTTTTGAGGCTATTTTAGAGAAAGTAATGCAACAATAGAAAGATTCCTGTCTTGAACTCGCAAGATAATATATATATATTTTTTGTGACATTTCGGTCCCCAGACCATCGTCAGGTCAATTTGTGAAAGTAACACAAAATGTAATGTAATAACTTAGTAATAAGCAATACATTACTCCACACAGACAGCAATATTGTAAAGTAAATTATTACTTTAAAATATAACTTTTCTAGTTTAACGTAATTTACATACTGACCATGGGGGTGTGCTGTAGAATCTATAAAATCACACACACTCTCTCTCTCTCATTCTAACACATGCACGCACGCACACAGTCTTTCACACACACACGCACACACATAAGAACACGCACACGCAGAGTACAGACACATGATCTTCACAAGTCTTCTTATTGTTCTGTCTCGCTCGGTGTCCTTCCTTCTGTGTGATCCAAAGTCATTGCTCAGGGCAGGATGTGACATCACTGACAGGAGGCCTTGACTGACAAACGAATACCAGCGTCCCATAATGCATCACCCTAGACTTCCTGTACAAAGGAACTGCTGAGTCAGCAGTTCTCTCTCTCTCTCTCTCCTCTCAAATGTCTGTTAACTCGCTGTTAGCGCCCCGTCTCGCTCTCCACCCTCCACCAGGCACCATCACTCTCTCTCTCTCTCTCTCTCACCCTTCAGTCTCACTGTCTCCGTCTGTCTATACCGGTGCTTCTCAAAGTGGGGACTCCAAGGATCCTTTAGGGGGTCCCCAGCAAAATGATTTAACCCATTTTGGCCTGAGATCAGATTCTAAAAATGTCTTCTACATCCTGACAGTTTTCTGAAAAAGCTATGTTTCTATGTCAGTCGTTCTTCGATTTTTCAAAAATAGCAGACCTACAAGCTCGTAGCGCGCCACTCGGTGGCGCGCTATGAGCTTGTGTATCTGCTATTTTTAAATAGCTAAAGCATAACATAATGCTAACACCAAAAGGGGTTGCCGCCCAAAATGAGTTAAGAGAGCATCAAAACGAGTTTAGCCACTATATGTACAGCGTCCAACAAGGTTATTATAGTGTTTACTTTATTTAAAATAAAAATCAGTTGGTGTTTGGAAGTTTAGTTTATTTGTTAATTTTAATTCGTTTTAGTGTAATATTAGGATTTGTTGTGGCTAAGAAAAGTAGGCGATATGTGGTGCGTTGTGAGCTTGTAGATCAGCTTATTTAGTTGGTTTTAGTTAATAATACTCTTTTTGTAAAGCCTCATTTATATATTTTTTCCAGTTAACTAAAATGAACAAAATAACGTAAGTAAAATTAAGTAAAATTGACAAAACATTTTAGTTCTGTAATTAATAATACCTGTGCTCTCTCCAGTCTATGCATCAGAACCTTCCAGTCGTTCCAGCTCTCCACTCTCCACCAGAGACCAGACTCTGTTCTCCGACGGCAAAGGGAGGCCCAAAGCACCAGGCACGGTAATATCAATATAACTGGAGTCCTCGCTAAAGCCACGCTATACAATGTTGTTTTGAAGTTGCCCAATTTCTATACTATAAAATCTTATTTTAAATGTAGTCCAGAATATTCACATTTCTGATCAAGTGTGCCATTGATTGATTGATTGAAATTTTCAATTTCAAACGAAAGCACAAGTCAATACAAAAACTGCTACTTTATAGATGAAACCATGATAAAGCACTAAGACTTATTTACAACAGGGTCCACCATTTTCAATTCATCAGAGCATTTAACGACGTACAAATATACACTTCTATGAAAAAACACGAAATCATCATATAGAGAAAGGAAAAAAGTACAGTATGGGTGGAGGTGCCCTTTGAGAGCAGTTTTGAAGGAGTCAAGGGAGGAACTTCTAGCTTTTGTGTATGTAACAAATATTTACAACGGTGGTGGTGTTTGCATTTTAAGGAGCCATAGTTTCGGAAGTTTCTGCCCACGGACTGTCTGTATGAAAATTATTATTGTTTTCACTCGGGAATTACACTAATTATCAAAACTTTATAAAGCATGGCTGTAGCATTAACGGAGACCAATTAAGGTGTACTGTATGTTTATACTAACTATTACAAGGAGCCTCCATTTGCATGCTGTGGGCAGCACAAGCTCCACTGCATTCAGATAATGTTTTCTGCTCCGTAATAACGTTTATCGTTATACATATATATCGTTGACCCCTCCTTGCTTTCTGCTCCTAGCCTCGGGACGCCCAGGCCTGCAGCCAGCTTTACAGAGGGACGCGGGCCCCGTGTGGGGACAAGGAGGGCGAATGGTTAAGCTGGCAGTGTGGGGGTTGTCGGCTACCCTCGGGGCAGCCGTGTTTGCCGTGGCTCAAACCGCCATGGACTGGGGACCGGAGGCATTGCTGCAACTGTTCTGACGGGAGCTTGGATGTAAACGGAATCACAGACAGCGTACACACACACACACACACACACACACATTTCTCTGATACATAAATATTTACATACACAAAGGCTTGAAGTTCCTGTCATTGGTGAGAAGAAAGGAGAGGGAAGAGGAGATAAGCGAGGGACTTGTGGCAAACAGGTGGTTGTCACTTATCCAGACTGAACATATGGAGACCACTACTCAGCCTCAGGGTGTGTGTGTGTGTGGGGGGGGGGGGGGTTGGGTGCGCGCACGCATGCATCAGACCTGAAAAATGCGTTCCACATTCAGGTTAATGCGACTGACATGGTTCTGATAATGGCCGTGTGCGCACTGCGTGCATGCATGTGTTGACATACATGGACCATCATACAGGTGCCATAATTAACTTGCATTTTGAGTTTTAGGTTCATGACTAGGTACTAGTACTAGTTTTTCTTTAACTACTTTAGTTATATTTGATGTGCATCCTTTCTCGACAGGTTTCTAGGTGTGCAGGTTTAGTCTGAGAACACTACGTACCTACAGTACCCATAGCCAGCACGGTTACACCGGAACACAAATTATTCAGGAGCAGGGCTTTCCCGCTGAAAGCTTTCAGTTTGGGGGAGAAAGGATAACAATGTAAGACAGACGGGGAGGAAAATAGAGGATAGCCATTTTGACTGTGGACCACTGGCATAGCTAGATTCAGACAATTCCATCAATTTAGTCACTTGCACAATGTGACTCGTAAAACAAACCGTACCATAGTATGATAAATGCTTTATGGATATGGTCGATTGTCCCTATTTCACTACAGTCAGACAGGAACATTACACACTATAACATGGCACCATCACGTAGTGCATGGTTGCATTGGGTTGAGTTTTGCAGGGGGTGCATTTTCAGATACTGTATCAGATTTGTTATGTTTTCTGCAGCACTGGTGGCAGTCTTCCAGCCCGCCACTGCTGAACGCATGTAGAGGAAACACTGGACTTATTGAAATATTTAGCAGTTTGGTGCACCGACATCCTCCCCTAACAACCGTCAACGGGGTTATGTGCCCTCAATTTTGCATAATTCTTTGTCTTTTCTATGGTGGCATTAGAACAAAAGCCTGGTTATTTGAAACAACCAAATATGTAGTGTATGGCACATCAGCTTACTGTAGTGTACTGTATGTTTGCACTGTGCAACCTCAATGTCATATTAGTATGTTGAAATTCTTCATGCTTTTTACCACCAGCTCGACTTGACTCTGCTCAATTTACTTGATTTTCCACTACCAGATCAGACCCCATCGATCATATTGGCAGAGAACCCTCTGTGTGCTAATAATACTAACACTGTTTGGAAACGATCCTTTTCACCTGCACAGTCCAACAAAATCAGTTTCTGATGGCAGGTGATATGGGTCGATCTAAATGGGCAATACCTCATTTTATAGCTCTAATTCTCTACTTTAATATGAAGGGAAAAAAAGTTTATATTTTTATGATAATGTTGGGTCACGCAACGGCTAATTTATACGTTTTTCCATCTTGATGCAAACGCGTACAGTAGTGATGATTATCTCTTACCAATCACTATTCTGCAATGTTTTCATGTCAACTTTTGGCATGCAGCGGAAAAGTGCCTTATGAGACAAAAGCTTTGAAAATGAGGCATACGGTATTGTATCCCATGTACCAGTTACACATAACATAAGAATAACTGCTGCCCTCCTCTCCCTATGGCAATTTGTCTGTCCTCTGTACCCTTGTGACACTTAAATTATGAAAAATGTATAGGTTTACTTTCCACTGGTGTCTAGCAACAGCAGCTGTCAACATGGGTTTCATGGCTTCACAGATTCTTCTTGCCTTCCTAATGCTCTGTCATCAGATTGACAGAGCAGATTGTATTGTATTTACACTCCATTTGCATTATGTTGGCGTGTACAATTTCCATCATTTCTAATTCATGTTAAAGACTGCATGTGGCCACATACACACGTACTGTTTTATGCAGAATTAACCCTACCCTATGTACATTTATTGATATACTCTTAATTCTCCAACAGGACAACTAATTTTAGGGCTAGGCTTGACATAGGCTAGGCTAGGCTTGACATAATTGTGTCATTGTGTTCTATGCCAGTAAAAACAAAAACTAGTCAAACTAGTATTTGGTCAGTCGGCTATTAAATTAATCGGTTACTGTAGATGTATGGTTTCTAAGAATGCTGAGGGTTAATCAGTCAGTCAGCTTATTAAGCTGTAAGGCCATGTATCTACTGGAGACCTGTAAAATAAGTGCTAGGCACTGTTTTGTCCTACATTTCCTATTATGGAAAGGTATCTCTGTCAGCACTCTTGACCCAAAGCAGGGACCTGACCTTAGCAGAAAGCACCAACCTTTTCTCATGTTGAAACAATTACTACTTTGAGAATCAGCACACATCAATGTCACTCTAGGGTTCTGCCAAACAATAGAAGTGAAGCAGAGGCATTATGTTATGCTTTAGCTATTGAAAAATATTGAAACATAGCTTTTTCAGAAAACTGTCAGGATCTAGAAGACATTTTTTTAATCTGATCTCAGGTCAAAATGGGTTATGCTTGATGCAGATAATAACAGGCCAGTATTGGGCACTAAAAAGTGGTCAGTACGTCAATAGCCTCTAGTCTAAAGCCAGTAAGTCAGCCAGTGACCAAGTCAGATGACTTGAAACCTGCATAGGGATTATTTTTTCTTCTTTTTTTCAAGGCTTACTGCTTTGTTGTGGATATTTGCTATTATGTCTTTATTGGGCTATATCGGCAACAATGTGATTGGCTATTTATTTGATTGTCAAAGATAATTGTTTATGCTATTTATGCCAAATATTATGGGCAACATTGTGATTGAATCTCTGAAAAGTGTAAAAGAAACAAAAATCTGTCTGTATGAATATGGGCCTGCACTTACTCACTGAGAATGAGGTGTGAGTTGATGATGATAATTCTGCAATACTAGAGTGTTTATCTGATTGCCCGCACGTGTCAGATTTCTTATAAGGAATGCCTTTTCCTTGTATCTTTAGCTAGTATCTTCTCAGTCAGAAAAAGACTATCCATCCAAAACATAAATATGCAGGGAAAGGATGCGATTGATTTTGGTAAACACAATTTAAGGTGCTACTGTGTAGCTGTTTTAGTGCCATATGTACTGTATACTGCATACACACACTTTTGATTGATTGACTGAAGTATTTATTGACAATTTGCAGAATTACAGTACATTTCAAACCACAACTCTATACAAAAACTGTTGACTGTGAGTGGACGACCATTGTAACCAAAGCATTACACTTGTTTACAATAGTGCCCACTATTTTCAATTCATCAAAACAGTTAGAGACGTACGAATATAGCCAAAAACAGGAGGTAAAAAGGGGGAAAAACTTGAAGCACCAAATAGCCTAATATTGTTTTAGTTCTTGATGCTGTTAACAAGAGAAAATTAGCAAGCTAGCTACTGTACGCTAGTTTATATTGTTTGACAATTGTTTTGCGGTCGTAACAGAAAAACCAAAAACTAAATTGACATTACTGGGATTTCATGATTAAACAGACAGTTTTCATTTCTCCTTTGGCTTTCTTTTTTTCAGATTTATTTCTTTTTGGCATTTCTATGCTAGCTATTAGATAGGGCTGTGTAGACCAGTGATACTCAACCTCAGGCCCACGGGCCACATCAGGCCCGCGGGACCATTATGACTGGCCCACCAATGAAAATCTAAAAAAAATAAGAAAAAATCTGAAAAATGAAATAAAAATAAATAAATCTGAATGAAGTTATCTTTAATTACATTATTATAAGTAATACTATTAGAGTTGTACTATTACTCGAACGAAAATAAAAGCTTGGGGGGGGGGGGGTGGGGGGGGGGGATGCAATGCAAATGAAAGACATATACTGTGTATCCCTATTCCCTGACATAATTTTATAGCTAAACGGACAGAATTCTATTTTATTTGAATGATGAAACCCAGCTGCCATTAATAGTTGGAAATGGAAATTGCGGAAATTGCGGAAATTGTAATTGCGGAAATTGCGGAAATGGTGGAAATGGAAATTGCGGAAATGGAAATTGCGGAAATGGTAATTGCGGAAATGGTGGAAATGGAAATTGCGGAAATTGAGGAAATTGCGGAAATGGTAATTGCGGAAATTGCTCTTCACTTATAGCTATCTATTTTCAGGTAGATTGTTTTATTTTACTCAGTCAGCCATATCACTACTCATTTTTTTTCATGAAAAAGGTCATAGCTGGGTAATCTATTTTCAGGCAAATTGTGTTTATTGTATTTTATTTTACTCAGCCATAACAATTTATTTTCTGTTAACCAACTTGCTGGCTGGCAGGCAGGCAGACAGCTACTCATAGACAGGCAGACAGACAGACAGCTACTCATAGACAGGCAGACAGACAGACAGCTACTCATGGAGAATTGGACAGGCAGGCAGTCAGACAGCTACTCATAGACAGGCAGACAGACAGCTACTCATGGAGAATTGGACAGGCAGGCAGACAGCTACTCATGGACAATTGGACAGGCAGGAAGGCAGACAGCTACTCATAGACAGACAGACAGCTACTCATGGACAATTGGACAGGCAGGAAGGCAGACAGCTACTCATAGACAGACAGACAGCTACTCATAGACAATTGGGCAGGCAGGCAGGCAGACAGCTACTCATAGACAGACAGACAGCTACTCATGGACAATTGGACAGGCAGGAAGGCAGACAGCTACTCATAGACAGGCAGACAGACAGCTACTCATGGACAATTAGGCAGGCAGGCAGACAGCTACTCATAGACAGGCAGACAGACAGCTACTCATGGACAATTAGGCAGGCAGGCAGACAGCTACTCAGACAGGCAGACAGACAGCTACTCATGGACAATTGGACAGGCAGGCAGGCAGACAGACAGCTACTCATAGACAGGCAGGCAGACAGCTACTCATAGACAGGCAGACAGTAAGACAGCTACTCATTGACAGACAGACAGACAGGCAGGCAGGCAGGCAAAGAGCTACTCATGTTATGTTATTATGTTATTATAACAGCTACTCATGTTATGTGCAATAATTTGTGCAGTTATGGAAACAGCTCTTTGTGTTTATGCAAGAAAATGTAACACATTTATTTATTTACATATTGTGTGCATGCACATTGTACTTTGATACATTTTGCGAAAATAAAGCAATTGAAAGAGAGAAGTTATCAAGTATCATTAATGTCGTAATTTTATCTACTGGCCCCTGGCCCCTTGCCATTTTTGTAATGTGGCCCACAGGTAAATCTATTTGAGTATCCCTGCAGTATTGAAAGGTAGAAAACTAATATGACCAAAACTGTTACTTTTAAGCAATCAAATTAAAAAACAACAAAACTAGCAGTTCGACAAGCTAAAAACGCAGGTGGATCTGCAACTTTTGATACTTTGTGTGACGCTGTAATATGATTATGATCACGTAGGCAGGGTATTCATTTTATGAAAAAACACAAAAAGTAAAAATATGGACATAAGAGGTTTCTACCCAAAAGCAACGATATATGTTCCTTGTACAAACCGGCCGAGCCGAAGCCTCTTAAAACTGGTTTTAACTTCAGGATGACCAGGGAGGATTCTAGCTGGAGTACATTTTTTTGTTTTTGTTTTTCAAATTGCTTTGCTGCCTTTTATGAAGCATCACCTCAGGTGTGTTGTTCACACCAAAACGCATTGTACCTGTAAGATTGTATGGGAATTTCAGGCACGTTTTCTTTCTCGTCATTGTGATGACAATGGTAATGATTTGGAACAAGCATCTTTGAACATTTCAACAGTTTTCTTTTTCTATTGCACAGTATTGACAGTACACACACAAATCCTATGGTTTTCCTAAACTGTGTGTTGTCTATTACACAAAGTCGTAATAAATTCATGACAAAGAAAATTGCTACTTAATTGGCCCTTTTTTTTTGCACACACACACACACACACACACACACACACACACACACACACACACACACACACACACACACACACACACACACACACACACACACACACACACACACTCAAAATGGGGATTGGGTAGCTGTCCCAATTTTAGACGGTTTTCCTCTTGTGACTACCTTTCGGTCTGAGAGTTGTCATGATAGAAAAAGCAAAGTCTTTGGAACGGACAGCACCACCAGTGAACACACCTCTGAGATGCATGCAGTCTGCATGTGTATTATGTAGCTGTCAGTTGTTTCTCAATTGCAATTTGCCACTAAAGCAGATGCAGACCCCTTGGAGACCTGGGGTTAGAAATGTGTCATCTGTGCACAGTATGCATACGTGATCATACTGTGTGTGTGGGCGTGTGTGTGTGTGTGTGTCTATGTATGTGTGTGTATTTGCGTGTGTGTGTATTTGAACGTGTGTGTGTATGTGAGAGAGCAGTGGGCTGCACATCTGTCTCTCTGACCTCCAGGGAGGATACTAGATGGTAGTGAACGAAGGCGGCGAGCGGGAGATGTGAAGCAGAAAGTCGAGGGTTAAACAGACAGAAGAGACGGTGAGGAAGCAGTGGAGGATTGGGGAAGCGTATTGTGGAATATATGCCGTCCATCTGGAGGGCAATTTTATGAGGGGGAATTATGAAGAGAGCCGAGATCATCAGAAACTCTACTCGTGTCCAGTAACTTGAGTATTTATAATGAGGTCTAATTAGGGTTGAGAGCAGGTGCAGTGGGGGCGGTTCAGGGATGCCAGGATTTACCCCCCGAGCCTCATGAAGGTGTCATGGGTCAAAATTAACAGAACATCTGCAGTGGTTACCCTGTTAAAAAAGAAAAGAAAAATCATGCCCCACTTACACCTGCTCAGCTTTCCTTTAAATCTCAATTAGTTTTGGACAGCATGTGCGACTCACACTTTATTCTTTAATTCTTTTGCAACCCATTTTTTGTACAATGTAGAAGAAAATTCAAGTACCTCAAATGTGTACTACAGTACTTGAGTTAATGTACTTACTGACAGTAAGTTACTTTCCACCACTGCTTGAGATAGGTAGTCCACATGAAACATATAATGCGGTTGTTTTTGTTAAAGTTATGTTATCATGCATTCTGTATAGACCTGCGTCAGTGGCCTTGTGGTTAGAGTGTCCGCCCTTAAACTGGGAGGTCGGGTTTTGATCCCTGGTCGGATCATACCAAAGACTGTAAAAATGGGACCCAATGCCTCCCCGCTTGATACTACTTTTTAAACTGAATGGAAACAAGACCACAAGGATTTTTTTCGCTGATAAAAAAGTTCCTTTTTGACTACATTTCTGCCTAATAAAGTATTCAACCAATCAACGCCCTGGCCAACGCTTTGCACGTCCTAGACTCTTAAACCTCCTAGCTCACAAGCTGTGGAATAAACTCCCCCTTTCAGTCAGAACTGAACAATTTTCCGCCGCAGTCTGAAAACTCACCTCTTCACCACTAGCACTTATCTCTCCTTGAATCTCTTCTTGTCACTTTTGTTACCCTCCCGATACGCTAGTTTTTCTGATGATGATGATAAGGATGATGACATTGTTCTCTTTGGACTCTAATTACATGACTACAGTATATACCTTGTTTGTTGGAGTAGGCTACATACTTCTCTACTTGCCTTACTCTGATCTCGCATTTTTAAGCCTAAATCTGCTACATTTCCAAAGCTGGATGGACAGCTTACAACAGATCGACGTGTTCTGGTCATCCATATTTCCTGTTTCAAGTACAAACTGTGATGACAGGAATGGCAGAAATATATTTGCCCGGACACAACTAAAATATCTCCTGTTCGCTTTAATATTGCCTCAAACATGACAGAGCAACAAAAAAACTAAACAAAACAAGATGGTGTGGACAGGACCTCCCTGTTTATCTCTCGAGTCATGTTGCTGACATCACTCTGCCCAAACAAAGAGGACAGTAGATCTGAATTCACAAAATGTGAATAACAATATGGGGAAAATATTCAGGAATTTGCTTGCAAGACCAACCATGGACAGACACTCTGACAGACTTGTCCCATAGGAGCCTATAAAAACATGACAAAAATGTTTTCCCCGTTGCGGAAAATGTCCTCTCCCACTCCCAGTTCAGTTCTTCTCCTTTACAACCATATATGTTTCCTGAAGTCCTCATCCATAACTGCCTGTTTCTTTGACCAAAGCATCTCTTTGTTTCTGCATTAATTCCTGAAGGACATCGGGTTGGTGAAGAAATGTATATTCTTAGAGATCTTCTCCTTTTCAGCCATATCTGCGTGGTGCAGTATAGTTGATAATAGAGTAGCGTTGGGGAATTAACCAAGATTATATATAAACCGAACATCTAACCGACTCATGAAGGATAATCCATTCATGGAGAAGCAGTTTGATTTATTTTTCATAGCCCTACTCACGAAACAACACAAAACAATTCCAATAGATTTTTTTATAATCAACACTGACTGACCACTTAAGGCCTGTATTATATAATCATCTCCATGCAGCCCTATAGCAGAGTTCTCTATTCTCTTGTATGATGCTGCTGAGGTCCTGGTGGCTATCAGTGTGGAGCACATTCCAGTGCTCTGCTTTCTGAACCATCTGAATGAAGGGAGCCTGTTTAAGTTTAAGTAAATATATACTTTGTCTTACAGCAGGTCTTGCACACAGAAACTACCAGATCCACAAGCTCACAACACACCACCGACGTGGCGTACTGTGAGCTTGTAGATCGGCTATGTTTGGCGCGGGGCGCCATCGTACAATGAAGTATTTATAAAGCAGGATCAAGAAACTATGCATGTTGTGTGTGTGTGTGTGTGTGTGTGTGTGTGTGTGTGTGTGTGTGTGTATTCAGAATCTCTATAAACAGTAATCTCTTTCAGATGCCAAAATGTACTTTTCGTTGCTGTCGGGTAGAAACCTCATGCAAGTATGTCCAAAACTGTTTACTTTTCAGGATTCAAATACAAAAATAGCACAAATTGCCAAGCTCAAAATGCTTGTAGATCGATTTTGTTTTACCACTTTTACGTGAGACTGTTGCATGACGAAGTAGGGCGTTAATACAAGCAAAAAACCGATAAAGAAACAAAAAAAGTTAAAATATGGAGATAAGAGGTTTCTGCCTGACAGTAACTTTTTACAGCAGCACGCTGCGCAGCTCACCACGTCTACTCTTTGGGAAGCAATAACTGCAAAGTCGATTTAAATTAATGTAATGCGTGTCATTCCTTCTCTGCACCTCCCCTGTGTCCCCTGACACTTTCCTTCTGCTGTATATTGTCTACTAAAGCAAAAAAGAATGCCTTAAAACAATATACAGACTGATTACTGTCACAGTATTTTATGACACTCCTACTTTATTTGATAGTATTGTACAGAGTGGGAAGAGAGAGATATATAATGATCAGATAAGATCCGTTAGAGAGAGTGTGTGTGTGTGTGTGTGTGTGTGTGTGTGTGTGTGTGTGTGTGTGTGTGCGTGAATGAGGGGAAGATAAAGAGAGAATGACTTTTATACATGGAGAGGGATAGTTGTGTGTATACATTGTGTGCATTTGTGTGTGTGTGTGTGTGTGTGTGTGTGTGTGTGTGTGTGTGTGTGTGTGTGAGAGAGCGCATTTGTGTGTATTTGTGCAATGTGCGCATGTGTTTTGCGTTTGTGTGTGTGACTGTGTCTGTGTGTGACTGTGTCTGTGTGTGACTGTGTGACTGTGTGTGTGTGTGTGTGTGTGTGTGTGTGTGTGTGTGTGTGTGTGTGTGTGTGTGTGTGTGTGTGTGTGTGTGTGTGTGTGTGTGTGTGTGTGTGTGTGTGAGTGTGTGGTCGGTCTTGTATCTATCTTTGCAGAAATTCCTACAAAGTCGGTGACATTTTGTCACTTCTCGCGTCTTTGAACTGGTCAGAAATAGCAACAGTCACATAATGTGATTGGTGGAAAAACAACTTAAGCTGATAGTCAATTCAAGACTTGCCCCCCCCCCCCAAATGAAATAAGACTCAAATAGAGTTTGAACTAATGTCCTCTCAGAAACTGTGACAGACTAATCACCCACATGCACACATGCATACACGCATGCACATATGCACGTTGTGCACATGCGTGCACGCACGCACGTACGTACGCACGCACGCACAGCCTCTGTTCTTCCCCCATACTAGCCAACAAAGTCACTCTCATAAGTACACACACACACACACACACACACACACACACACACACACACTCAAATGGACCAAGATTAACATTGATTTTGCAATATAAATTGGGGTCCCAAGAGATAGAAATGTCATTAAAGGTTCCGTAGCCTATAATGCATGTCAAACTGGGGGGTCCTTCAAATTAAATGGGTTGAGAATCACCGCTATAGAGCCGTAGAATTCTTCTCTTATGGGGGTCTCTGGCATATCTTTTCAAATGGGGGTCCGTGACGTGAAATAGTTTGGTTTGGGAACCACTGGGTTATCTCAGCTTGTGCATGTGTTGTGGTGAGCACCATGAGGGCATGCTTTAGGAGTTAGGACCCTGGTTCCCAAATACGCTGGGTCGGGAGTCGAGACACATTTGTGGGTTGCGGACACTATATGGGCCACGAGTAAATATCCCTTTCTTTTTTTCCCTACATTTTGTTTTGAATTTGAATTTATAAATATTTTTCAAATATAATTCCAAAAACAATGCCGTTCATGAATACAAACGTTCATGAATACAAATTGAATTAAATGATTTTTCAAAATAATTTCTAAATTCTATTAATTAGAAAGCCACTGCTTAAGAAGTACTGAAAATAGCCGCTCTGTCCAAGTGATAAATAGAAGATATTTCCATGAAATATGAAAATGATGATATGTGCAGGTGTACAACAAGCAATACAGTGGAAGGAGGAGGAGGAGGAGGGAAGGGAATGGTTAGAGGAGACAAAGCAGTGAGCTAGTACATCATTTGGAGGATTTATATCAGGAAGAAAGTGACTGTCTGCTTGTGACGTGCGTGTGATGTGTGTGGGAGTGCATGTACGTGGGAGTGCATGTATGTGGGAGTGCATGTATGTGAGAGTGCATGAGAGTCTGGGAGAATGCATAAGTTTACATAAGAAGGCCTAATGACTGATGCTTCCCTTCAGTGTGCCTAACCGTGCAGTCTGTGTGTGTTTATGGGTGTCATGTAAGTTGCATCAACTGTAAGTTGATGCAGTCCAGCTGTGTGTATACTGTAGATGTATTGTTTGTGTGTGTGTGTGTGTGTGTGTGTGTGTGTGTGTGTGTGTGTGTGTGTGTGTGTGTGTGTGTGTGTGTGCGTGCGTGCGCATGTGTGTGTGTGTGTGAGAGAGAGAGAGAAATATAGTGTGTGTATGTGCCTTGAGTGTGCGTGTGTGTGTGTGTGTGTGTGTGTGTGTGTGTGTGTGTGTGTGTGTGTGTGTGTGTGTGTGTCCTCGAGATATCCTACAACACAAAGAAGAGAGTACATCATTTGGAGGATTTGCTATCAGGAAGAAAGTGACTGTCTGCAGAAGGAACTTCTCCAAAACATCCAACTCAGAGATCTGATACCCTCTGCTGGTGTCCAAAACGTGAGATTACTTTAACCTTGTGTTCATTAGAACAGTTGTTGTTTTTCAGAAGAATGTTGCGAGGGGTAATATAGAATGTTTTGTAGTGTCGTTGTTATTCAGTCAACTGCATTCGAATCCAGCCCTCATGTTTTGCTCTTCTGTACCAGTTGCAGGGCAGACACAGAGTCTTAAGATGGATGACACGCTGGGAAATGGCACCAACTCCTCCATTCTCTGCTTAGACAATCTCGACAATCGCGACCTAGAAATGACAATCAGCTGTATCCAGTTCCTGGGTCTCCCCATCAACAGCTACGTCCTGTGGCTGATACTGAGCGGAGTTGGTGGAACGATAGCCTCAGAGTTATTTTATCTCAACCTGACTGCATCTGTGATTGTCCATTGCCTGACGTCTGTCTTTTACATTGCATGGCTCTTCACAGGCAACTGTATTTTAAAGAGCGTTTGTTACTTTGGTCTTTTTATGTTCCTCTTCTCTGTCCCATCATTCCAGTGTTGTATCTGTGTGGAGCGTTACCTAGCCGTGGTCCACCCTGTGGTATTTCTCAGGTACAAAGCTCTTCGGTACAGGGTGGGTTGTTGCTGCGTTGTCTGGCTGATGGTGCTTATAGTCAGTTTGTTATGGTTTTGGTCAGAAACTGAGTTGTTTTACATTTTACTGGGATTTTACATTGTGTACATTTCTGTGGTGTCTTTCTGCTGCCTCTCGGTCCTCAGAGCTCTGAAACAGCCTGGACCAGGAGAAGGACAGAGGGACAGTGGCGAGGGAAACAACATGAAGAGCAGGGCTTTTAAAATTATTCTGATCAGCTTGATAGTAATGATACTGACTCTAATGAGTTTTATTCCCTTTTGTCTGACAAAACTACTGCATTATTCCCGTACCATTGCTATGTGTATCACATATACAATAGGCATTATGTCAGTGTATGTTCATCCTTTGCTCTACATCCACAAAGCAGGGAAACTGCCTTTGCGGTTTGCGTTTGTCAAACGCTGAGGAAGGCCAGACAGGCCGTAACGCGTACGTTTTCAGTCTCAGAGGTAAATAAAGTAATGTAAAAGGACATAATGAGTGCTGGCATTTTCTTCATCTCAACTTATATTTTCGAGTCTTGCACCTTTTTGTTTTTTTTGTTTGAACCTGGAGTGCTGCGGGTTGTCTGCTACGGCAGTACTTCTCTCACATGTGATTTGATTCATTGTAAACAAAGACTAAAATTAAACCATGCATTCGCCAGTCATTCAGTCCTGTTACTTGTTCATGAACTACTTCACTATTTCTTTTAATTTATATTTGTACAATTATTATTGTGATGGAACATGAAGCATTGGAGGATCTATTGAGGAAAATCTTTGTTGCCGTCTGTTGTCTGAAACATACAGAGAACCAAAAACATCTCAAACTAGCTCATTATGTAGACAAAAACTGGACTTATTTGGAATTATCTTAGAGAAGAATTTCATGTATCAAGCCTAGATTTTCTTTATTATTTGTTTAGAATTGAAAATGTGTATTGTGTATTTTTTATAGAACACAAAACAGAACTTTCAAATTTGTACATTAATTTAAGTATTAAAAGTTAGGTGCGCAGCAGTGGTGGAAGAAGAACTCACATGTCTTACTTTAAGTAAAAGTACCAATACTACAATGTAGAAATACTCTGTTACAAGTAAAAGTCTAGAATTCAAAATTTACTTGAGTAAAAGTATAGGCACCAAAATATACGTGCCTAAGTAAGCTAAGTACTCTCTCTCTCTCTCCGTCTCTCTCTATGCTTGCGACTCCATGCATGACAGGAGATTTACTCTGATTGAAAGGAAAACAACATGCTACTGTAACTACTTGTCTAACCCAATGCAAATTCATAATAATAATAATATAATATAATATAATTCATAATATGATATTAACATATAATAGTTTTCAATTTGGCCTTTGTATTGTGCACACTAATAGGAATGGCCTTATTTAGGCTATAATAGGCTGGGGGGAGGGCTACCATTGCCAGGGGAAATAAAGGGCCAAGGGCCGGCGCTGATGAAACCCTGCCAAAGTTTGGATAACGACTGTTCATGTGATGAATATATTTTCATGGATTACTATACTGTATATGAAAAGAAACATGAAAATGCACACACACACACACACACACACACACACACACACACACACACACACACACACACACACACACACACACACCTTTGCGCACTATTATGCTCAAATTGCACCTTCCTAAACTACATTTGTTGTACTGTATAATGAAACGTAGCCTACTGTGAAGTTGTTCACCCAAAGTTCACCTAACGTCGCTACTACAGGAAAACATGCACACATGATACTGTTTTTAGCATTTATTTGCTCTTTTTTCTCTTATCATAAGAGTAAAACAAAGGGATAGAATACCTGTACTCAAGATGTAACAATAAAGTACAACCTTGAAACAGATATTTTAGGGAGAATAAATTATGGAGGTCACCATCACTGCTCGACACCTGCTGTGGACGAAACCTGCAGTGGCAGTGGGTGGAAACTGGAAGTCACGAAACCAGAGCAGCCGACACGCAGTACAGTACGTCAACACCCTGTACTTATAATGTGACACTACTCTCTCTCTCTGTCTCTCTCTTGCACACACTCACGCACAAACGCACGCACGCACGCACGCACGCATGCACGCACGCACGCACGCACGCACGCATATGCACACACACGCACGCATATGCACACACACGCACACAGACTTTTTCTCTTCCTCTACCCGGTCTCGCTATATGATAGACATATAAGAATGAATGAGACATTCTCAACCAATCACTCCACAGCGTTCTGGATCATCTGTCAGCTTGGCCATTAGGCTGCCAACTTCTTGACATTTACCAGCAAATTCATATTTCATACATACACACGCGTGCACGCACGCACACGCACACGCACGCACGCACACACACACACACACACACACACACACACACACACACACACACACACACACACACACACACACACACACACACACACACACACACACTCTCTAACATACACACTCACAAGACATACTCCCACTAAATGTCCTCACAAATTACATCCTAATTGGACAATACTTGTGAGGACCTTTTGGTTCTCACAACCAGGAGAACAAGAACACACACTCCCAGTCACTGAATGGGTGTTGACATTTGCCTGTACTTCATATATTTTGCACTAGGCAATTTAAAGTGAAGGACACGACTTAAGACAGATAGATCCCAGAGAGAAAAAGAGAAAGAGAGACAGTGTGTGTGTGTGTGTGTGGAAGAGAGAGAGAGAGAGTGCCTTTAGACAGATAGATGTTATTCGATCATAAACATTTCTCACAGCCGCTGAAGATACTATTCTCTATAGTTTGTGTGTGTCGCACACTCACACTCACACACACACACACACACACGACTTACAGAGTCCATCCGACCGTAAAATTTGCTTGGAGGCTACTGTTAGACTCCTCTCTGCAGTGTGTGTGCATGTGTGCGTGTGTGCGTGCGTGCTTACTTGCGTGCGTGCGTGCATGCGTGCGTGCGTGCGTGTGTGCGTGCGTGCATGCGTGCATGCGTGCGTGCGTGTGTTAGATTATATATGTGACGATAACGATTTCAGATAATGGAAGCGGTGGTTGTCATACTAGTGCTATGTCCCTGAAAAAGATGTCATACCATGTTCCCGAAAACAAGTCCTACTATACGGTCACTGAAATGATGTCAAGCTATATGTCCCTGAAACAATGTCACACTATTATATCTTCTCCACCTCTGTCGAGCGGAAACCTCATATGTCCAAAACGGTTACTTTTCAGGATTGTTATTTGAAAAAATATCAAGTCGTATAGAGCAAAATCGCTTTGCGCAGCGTTTCGAGCTTGTGGATCTGCTTCCTTTGATGCTTTTGAGTGATGTTGTAGCATCATGTAGTAGGGCCGGGCGTTACGTTTCCAGGAACATTTTGAATATGGAGATATGGGGTTTTCCGCCTGACATCAACAATATACTATATGTCCCTGAACAAATGTCATACTATACTATCTATCCTATCTATCCTTCAAATGTCATACTGTAATACAGTATGACCTGAATTGATGTCAGCATACTGAAATAATGTTGTGTGGAGTGTATGGCTATGAAATGTTCAAATCATTAGTGGTCCCATACTCCCAGTAATATTTGTTGTTCATGTGTAAGTAGCATTATCATATGACGTGGTTAAGCCATGCAAATATAAAAAGAAAATGTTATAAATGTAGTCACTTGCTAGGACAATACTTTCCAGGCATCTGTTGGGATGTTATTTGAAAGTTAAGTTAGTTAATTATCGGATGACTTCCCTTGCTCTTTGTTATTTTGTCTTGTTATCTGTGGATGCGTGTCGTCTCAGACTGTACTCAGACTGTATTGAATGTTTTGTCAGATTGTTATCTCTCTCTTCGTCACATGGAGAGCTATTTGCTCTCCAACTTGTTTGTTGCAGTGCAAGGTTGTTACAGTACAGTGCATGCGTAACCAGATGTTTGACTTGAGATAGAATTATAATGAAGCAAAAGACATGCAATGCTAGAATTTGTGAATTATTTAGTATCGTCAAGGAAATCCTATTCGTATAGTAGCAAATCACATATAGAAATATCAAATATCTCAAGGCACTTGACATGCAGAATAGGTGTAGCGACTCTTCATGGAAGGCCATACAGTACAATCTTTTGTCGCCAAAAAAGAAATAAAAAGTACTTGTCTTAAGACAGAAAAAACATGTCATTTCAGAGTATAAATGATCTGAACCCAAGACCCTAAGCCACATTGAAACGTGCCAGCGGGGCCACAGACAGAACTGGGTCTTTAGGGGACAGAACAGAAGAGCCGGGGACAATGAGGAGGGAGGAAAGGGCATGTAGGAAGGGACAATAGGTCAGTCCCCTGTGTCTATGCAGCCGTGAACAAGCACAGGGACACATGCACGCACGCATGAACACACACACACACACACACACACACACACACACACACACACACACACACACACACACACACACACACACACACACACACACACACACACACACACACACACACACACACACACACACACACTGTTGAAGAAGTCATTATGCTGTATATGGACCAGGCTCCATTTGAGCTGCTACTAATGAGGCCCCAGGGTTCTCCAAAGACTCTCAACCCTTTTACACTTAAACGTTTCACTTAACGTCACTTTGTTACTTTACAGTACCTCTCACTTTGTATACCGCTGGGTTACTTTACAGTACCTCTCACTTTCATGTACAAGAAAATAAATAATTGTTTCAAAAAAGATGTATTTTTTTTTTTTCTTGAAAGTGATAATCTAAGAGATTGTTCCTTTCCCCCCACGGCAACGTTCTGCAGGTGTCTAGCCGTCTAGAAACGGTGGCTGAAACCCTTCCCGCCCAAGTATGCACATGTGAACGTACATCTCAGTCACCAGCAGAGACTGTTTGTAACATAGTAAGCACTTTCTGACACAGATATATGTATGCACACGTGGACATACAGTAAACTAATACAACAGTAAGGCGCCCCGAGGGCGGGAACGTGCACGCATCCACCTGGGTGACAGCAGACTGCTGGGCGAGAGCTGGCGCTTTGGCATTGGGATAACAGTGTATACACCTACGTACACTACGTACACGCACATCAAGAAGCTGTTTCTTAATGCCCTCAGGTCTGTCTGCTCAGCACACTCACAGGTGCACTGCTAATAGCACACACACACACACACACACACACACACACACACACACACACACACACACACACAGTCACACACACACACACACACACACACACACACAATGCCAAGGCAAGTGTGAAGTAAGACAATCAAAACTAAGAAATGTAATAAAAAGAGAACAATAAAGGAACACACGCACGCACACACGCACGCGCGCACGCACGCAGCAGGGGCCGCGAAGTCAGCATGTACCATAGGAACATACGTGTGGTGCCTGTTAAATGTAGTGGGGTATGTTCTCTGATCCTTATCACAAGTGGTTGGAAAATAGATTGAGAGAGTGAGAGAAAGACAGAGAGAGAGAGAGAGAGAGAGAGAGAGAGGGGGGGGGGAAGGGGGAGTTCATCCAGGTTCATAAGCCTTTATGTTTGATTAATTGTCTTGCAGCCACAATCCAGACAGCTCACCGCATAAAGGACTACAACAGTCACACAGACATCATTTCTTTGTCGAAACAAAGACAGGCCTTTCACACCATTGTCTTGCAATTATTATGCCCTGCGAAAATGTGAAAATGCAAAGATTTCTCACTTGACAACACTGTCAAGTGTAGTAATAGGCCTAATCAACGGTCTCAAACATTAATTAGCTACACCTGCTGTAGACATGCAGGTCATTTTTGGAAACGGGTAATTTATTTTTGGCTTTTTGGCTGAATTAGTCCTGTGGTAATAGTGGTATTAAAGAATGGGAGAAATAAACAGACCATGTTGGATGTTTGCAAAGATATGTTCTTTGAGACATTCGATTAAAGCAGCATTATGTAACTTGTTACTTTTTTTTAAACAACTATAGCATATTATGTCACAAACAAATTACAAAGTTGCATGTTTAAGGCAATAACAATTATCCATCCATAAATGTATAGACTCAGGGGAGTCTATTAGTCAAGCCTCAGCTAGGGGCTTGACTAAATGACTGTATTACTACAGTATGTATAGGTGGAAGTTTCATCCTGGGATTTGCCCAGGCAGAACTGGCAGTCAAAGCGATTACTGGCCAATCACAGCGCGTCCTCGCCAGGCATGCTTGCAGAGATTCTTGGGTAATGAAGTCAAAGACGTTGGCTGCATGCCATGTTAATTGTGTCGAAAGTGGCCACCCCAAACTACACAGTGCTGCTTTAAATTCAGAATATGTGGAGTCAATCCAATATGTTTATTTTGCATTGTTGTACTCTGTTGTATTATCATTTTTGTTATGTTTTTGTACGTACGAAAATTATTATTCTTTTTTTTTTTACTGTATTTGAGTATCTGTTGGGGTGAGTGGGGAGGGAGAGGTATGTTGGGAGTGTATTTATGTGTGTATTTATGTAGACACATCCATTAAAGCGGGTCATGTTTGCATGTTGTGGCGCCACCATCTCGCAACCGTTTCTATACTTTGCGGTAGTATTTTCTACGTAGTCATTGGCCATGTCCCCCAACCCCCCCCCCCCCTTCATTTTTATTTACCCATTTATTTTGTATTTTGTATTTTATTTCAGTTATAGTTGATTTCATTAATATACAATTTGTGGTTTTTGCATTGTATTTCAGACTTTTATATTTTATACATGAATGTTGAGTATACTGGTGTGTTGTTGGTTTGTCCTGTATACTGTTCTGTGACTGTCATTGTCATGTATCTGTTGTCTGTCCTGTCTTATGTACAAACTTCAATAAACATATAACTTGAATAATGTTTGCATGTTGTGGAATTGTTGAACAGCTGAAAACTAATAATATATCAGTATTCTGACATTAACCTGAGGGCCACATTAAGTGAAGGTAGGGGCCACATGTGGCCCGCGGGCCGCCAGTTGCCCACACCTGCCTTAGACACACAGATAGTCCTCACTACGCAGTACATTTCTTAAATAATCATACTGTATACAGCACTGTACACAATACTAACCATACGATACATATACAGCACTGTATTTAATACGAAGCTCTACTGTCATCCACAAACACTATATTCTATACATACATACATACACATTGGTCACATGGTATATAACAGATGGCACATGCACACACTTATGCAAGCACGGAAGCACGCATACGGACGGGCGCGCACGCACACGCACACACACACACACACACACACACACACACACACACACACACACACACACACACACACACACACATACACACACACACACAAAGATGGAGGGAAGAATGGCATGCCATCTGGTGGAGGTTCGTCCTATACTGAATACACCTTTTTAGTTTCATCTTGTTTTATTTTTGCCTAAAGTGATGCCTTCCATTTGTTCCTATCGGAAGTGTGGAGGCAAGTGGATTGCTGGTAAGCTCGGCCCTAGCAACCAGACATACCATGTCGACCCTATTCTGATTCTGGTAGTGGGATGTCAGAATAGTATAGGGCTTGGCTTGGTTGTTAATCAACTGTTAACAAATATTTAATAGTCATTAGTCAGTAGTTTGCTAATAGCTTGTTCATGATCGACGAACTAGTTATAAGGCATCGTTTTAAATCATTTAAATCATTGACAAACGTTTAACAAGTCATTCATAAAGAATTAACTAACGGTATGTGGATGATCTATTAACTATTTATTCCAAAGTGTTACCGATGTATATTGCATTGGATGACGGCGTCAGCTAAATGGCTGAAAAGTAGGCTACATGAAATGGAAAATGGATGAGATCCTGTTGCATGTCAATTCGTTCTCCCCGACTACCCCTGTAAGCTCTACATTCATTCAGCTAGCCGTGACATCTTCTGGCCCGCACAGAAGGTTAGAGACTCATTTGGTATTAGTTTAGTCTGAGGAATCAGCAAATAGAGCTGAAACATCAATTAAACTTTTAGTCTAATTACTATTGATTTTGCCGGTAGGATCACACCGAAGGAGAGTGTGGGCTGAATGTATTTAGATTAAATAATGCTGTTCTTGCTCACGGTACACTGGGCTTCTCTAATACTGGTTGGAGAGGCAGAGGGGTGGATATGGATATCACACACTCACACACTCACACACTCACACACTCACTCACTCAGTCTCACATTCTCACAGTCTCACACACTCACACTCTCACACACTCACACACTCACTCACACACACAGTCTCACACACTCACTCACACACACACTCACAGTCTCACAGTCTCACAGTCTCACTCACACACACGTTCTCTCTATACGCATTCCAAAGATGACTTTTCTCGTCCTTCATCGCCCTTCCTCTGCCTCATGTCTGCACCTGCAGTGTTCTGTTCTTAGACCCCTCTCTCTACCTACTTATCTCTGTCATCCGATACTTCTATACTCTCTACTCCCGCCTCTTCTATGCATCTTTCCATTTGTCTCTCTTCAACTGCAGAATCTGCCAACTCACCTGATCTCAAAATTGTGAGTAGTGTCGCGTGCGCATGTGTCACTGTGTGTGTGCGTGCATGCGTGCGTGCTTCCGTGCATGCGTGTGTGTGCGTGTGTGTGCACACTCTCACATGTGGCCCTGACTAGCTTTGTTAAGTCATGAATCTTCTACCCACACCAGTCAGCACAAATATACGTACTCCTGTCACACACGCACACGCACGCACGCACGCACGCACGCACGCTCTCTGTAATAAAACAGCTCGCTGTGCTCCGTTTTGCTTTGTTGATCTTTACATGCCAGCACTGCAAGCGAGTGGTAGAAAAACAGAGGAAGTGAAACAGAGAGAGGAGAGATGTACAAAAAAAAAAAGATGACAGAAGGGAGGGTATCGTAAAGAAAAGAGGGCTAGAGAGAGAGAGAGAGAGAGAGAGAGAGAGAGAGAGAGAGAGAGAGAGAGAGAGAGAGACAGAGAGGAGCGGAGCAAGAGAATGACAAGTAGACAAAGAGAGAATTGGTGTAAGGCTTTAGGAAAGGAGAGAAGATGAGGGAAGGAAAGACAAGTCGTGGAGGAGCTGGAAGGGTGTGAGAGGAGAGAAGCTTATCTCCCTGGCCAGGCCCCTGAGAGGCCATTCTGCAGACCTCACTGAGGGGAGAGGGAGGGAGAGAGAGAGAGAGAGAGAGAGAGAGAGAGAGAGAGAGAGAGAGAGAGAGAGAGAGAGAGAAAGGGACCATGCATGGCAATTGGCAAGGGCAGAGGAGGGATGCAGGCAGAAGTCACACTGCAGACCTGCACAGTTTAAATTGGGAATGTTTTTCTAACTCCGGATTTCACTACTGAGAGAGAGAGAGAGAGAGAGAGAGAGAGAGAGAGAGAGAGAGAGAGAGAGAAATACACAGAACAATCCTCACTGTTGATTTAAGTCTGAGAATGTTACAGATAGAACCAAATGGATTTGGTTTGGTTGCATTTGGAATCCTTAAATGGATACATTAACACTGGAGTTTTGTCATTTGGTGTATGTGTGTGTCTGTGTGTGCATCCGTGCGTGCGTGCGTGCGTGCGTGTGTGTGCGCGCGCGCGCGCGCGCGCGAGTGAGCGAGTGTAAACGGTTGCAGTTCCTTCGAGACACAAATAGAGTGAGTTCATGTGTCAGATGTGTGTGTGTTTGCACTCCTTTTGATCGCATGCCATTTGTCGTTTGGCTGAATGTGTGTGTTGTGATGTGAATACATGTTGCAACGACATCCAAAAGGCACATTATTGGCTGAGTGTAAAAGCAAAGGTCACAGATGAAAGGTCACAGGGCCCAATCGGAAACGCAACTCCTATACCGTTATTGTTGTCTTTTGTACCCATATAAGATGTCAACGCTTCAACCTGTAATATTATGCCCCTGGATTCTGGATAAGGGACCCTATATTCTTTTCCAGTGCCTTACTCCTTATCCCTAGACTTCTTTGCCTTTAGTTTTTTACTTAATTTACTATATTGAACATTTTTGAATAGTTAAAAGAGCCTAAAATCTACAAGCTAATTGATGTTGATCGGCTAGTTGAACAATTTTTAAATGTTTTTCAAAATAGTTTAAAAAAAAAATAAGTTCAGGCATAAGGGGTAAGGCAAACGCACTGACGAAAATAGTGGCCCACATTTCTACTACATTTCTACTACAAGACAGAATCCCTGCTTGCTTGGCATACAGGGAAGATACTGCGCTTATGAGCCTCAGGCGGGACTACTTGTCAACCAGTATGTGTCGTACAGTACACCCAAACACTGCAGGTGTGCTATATTCTATTCTATACCACACAGATCGATTTTATTCATTACATTAAGTTCAGGATTGCCGCTTTGAGATAAATGCTCGGTCACTTCTTTCACCTTGGTTTAGTAGACCTTGCTACGACATGAAAACAACAAACCTCACCGCCTGCCTGACATCATGGCGTTCCACTGATAACAAAACTCCGCCGGAGTGTTTGGGACTTAAAGGTTTGACCTTGGACAAGGTCACAGTGATGGTGGCTCCTGAAGAAGAAGAGGCGGGGCCTGTTCCTTTGTTACCCCACCCGGGGATTCAAACTGGTGACCTTGTGGTCCCATGATGGACGCATGCAGTGCGTGAGTGCATGTCTATATCCTTTAAGGCCTCTTTCTGTGCAAAGTTCAGGCTGTCCCAACTCTGCAGTACATCTGCAGAGAGTTACAACATCCTCAGTGATCGTTTATGTATTTGTACAGACAGATAACAACAGATAAATTAACACTATTGTCCACCTTCCTGCAAATTCTCACATCTTCCATAATGTGACACCCTCTCTCTCTCTCTGTCTCTGTCTGTCTGAAATAACTTGCTCATTCGCTACTCCCTATAGAGCGTCGCAGTCCCACCCCCTTTCATGACGACGCCAGGCCCAGGAAATGATTCCCAATGCATTTTTCCCATAGACATTTCAAAAGGTATTTATTTAAAGACGGTTACGCCGCGGACAAAGCCAACTCGAATCGTGACAACAAAACAATATTTTGGACCAAACAAATAATTACAACGAAGAAAAACAACAACAAAAGTGTTGCCGTTTTATCTTCTTTGTAATTATTTGTTCGGCCCAAAAAATTGTGTTTGTTGTCATGATTTGTCACGACAAGTGTTGGCTTTGTCCGCGACGTAAACGTCTTTAAATAAATACTTTTTGAAATGTCTATGACGAAAATGAACGGAGAATCATTTCCTGGGCCCTGGTAGGGGGCGGGACTGCAACGCTAGGATATAGGGAGATGACTATATAGTGATCTCATCAGATGAAATAAAAACACATTTAAATTCAGACACCAGCTATACTTGAGTATGCCACATGCCAGATAAATGTCAGAATCTGTCTGTGAGCTCAATGCATGATGCAGTATAGGGTTTGCATTTGTGACTAAAGGTTGTAGTACCCACTCTTAGCAATACGTTGCTAATAATAAGATGAGTCCACTATAGGGTATAATCACGATTCACAATACATTTGGATAGCATTACAAAGTGGGTTAATCACTATACTGCGCACTATGGTCAATGGACAGTATTTTGGCAACAGCAAATTCTCTCTCTCTCTCTCTCTCCCTCTCTCTATTCCTCCCATTCACATCCTCACCGCTCACCTTCCATGTCTCTCTTTAATAAACAATGCAAGCAAAAAAAAATTAAATCATCCAAGTATGCACACCAAGGGGGTCAAACCAGTTTAGCATGCACATTTTTGCTCATCCCGGACATGAAACTCAGCCGTCTCGTGTACTGCATGTCTTGCATGTCTAACAACACAGCAATGCCTTCAGGAAATATAAATGCGATGAAACAAGTAATCAGATTATCGGAGTCATCTTGATAACCGATTGCTGCTCAGCTTCCTAAAAGGAAACTTCAAAGATTCTTGAAACAATATGACAGCTTCATGGGGGGGAGGGGGGGGGGGGGAGTTGACTAAACAAACGAACGAAAAACGCTGACCCAGTCGTTCTTGCGCTCCCTTGATGCAACCCCCCCCTCCCCCTCCCCCTATACTCCTTTCTCTATTCATCTGTTCATTAAGGTCAACATTTTTCTGTGTGTGTGTGTGTGTGTGTGTGTGTGTGTGTGTGTGTGGGGGGGGGGGGGGGGTAGATGAACAGATGAGAGATGAGAGAGAGAGAAATGAGACATGTGGAAGAGGGTTTGGAGCTAATTAGGAGTGTAGGAGGTGAGAGAGAGATAGAGAGAGTGAAAGAGAGAGAGAGTGAAAGAGAGAGAGAGGGAAGAGGGGGTAAAGAAGGGAGAGACATAAAAGTGAGTGGGCAGGTGAATTGGTTCAGCTTGCTCCCTGGTGTTTAATACAAAATCCCCCCCCCCCCCTCTCTCTCTCTCGCCCCCTCTTTCTCTCTCTGTCTCTCTCTTTCTCCCAGTCGATTGGTTTTTCTGTTTCACACCTCCACTATCAGAGGGGACTAGCCAGATGGTTGCAGGTGCATGTGTGTGTGTGTGTGTGTGTGTGTGTGTGTGTGTGTGTGTGTGTGTGTGTGTGTGTGTGAGGGAGATAAAACTGGGCAGTGCTGCAGAGGCAGAAGAGCATGACTAAGCCTCAGGACACACACACACACACACGCACACACACACACACACACACACACACACACACACACACACACACACACATGTACGCGCATGCACACACACACACACACACACACACACACACACACACACACACACACACACACACACATGTACGCACATGCACACACACACACACACACACACACACACACACACACACACACACACACACGTGTGTACACGTGCACATGCACGCTGAGGTCCACACTCAAATTGCATTTTCCAAGTGTAGTGCTGACCTGCCTCTGTACTGCCCAGATAATTTCTCAACCAACCAGGTGCATAAAGATGGCATCCTCTTGAAATTCAGTCCCGTCAGCCCATCCCACAACGCCATGCCACACTGTAAAACCCAGGAGTGTTCCTTTAACTCAGAGAGCGTAACAAATGTAACCAAATGGACCCCGGCGTCGGGTCCATTTGGTTACATTCGTTATACGCTCTCGGAGTTACAGATGGATGAAGCATAACACTGATGATTTTACTGTGCAGTGTGCATGTGCTTCTACGATCCTAACATACAACACTGGCTAACTTCTTCACAACACCCCCGTGGCAATATCATGCAATTATAAAAAAATCTGCCAACAATTAACTCCTGAAAATGTGCCAAAATCCACAGTGTAATGTAATCCACCGATCAGCACTATAGAAGACTGCACAACAGAGGAGGATGTGTTTCTATTATAATAAAGATTACAAACACTTTGAGATGCTGAGTCTGTAACAATGTTACGTCAGCAGAAAAATAAACAAGGCCGAGGGCTATACGTGATACTTGAATACTGCACCGTTCAACACATTGTCATACAGTATATACAGTAGCCTGTAAACAGACCTTTGAACCGCGTGCACCTCTGTTGTACATAGAAAGGAAGACCATTTGAAGCCTATAAGCAAAATAGTTATGCATAAATTACACACCAAGTTTTTTTTTATAACTAACCCTTGACAGTAAATCTATTAAAAGCTGGCAACTTTGAAGAAACTCTTGGACTGACTTTAGTCCAAGACCGATAGAGTCAGGCGATACCAAGATTGCGTCCAATACCGTCTAAAAGTATTCTTCAGATTGCACTTAAGACTGAGACAAGTAGCCTACTACAGCCAGCCCTATCCTAACCCTGGCAGTAAGTCATGCTTTATGACCTACAGGCTACACAACCACTCATCCCATGGCATAGCTTAGCATTGCGCTAGAATCCAGTTGAGTTGACTTGAGTTCAGACCAGTTCAGTTTAAAGCGTGTAAATCAGTGTTGTTGATGTTGCTAAACTCATCTGGTTGTGAAGTGTAGCAGAATCAATTACATGGTTAGCTGCTCCCAATTAGACTAGCCTGATCAATGTCATCCAAGATCACTGCATAATCGCACACACGCGCGCACACACACACACACACACACACACACACACACACACACACACACACACACACACACACACACACACACACGCACACACACACGCACACTCAGCATAGATGATTTGATAATTAAATCAATCTGAACAACTCGAGCTTCACTAATGAAGCACAAGAGATGAAATTCATCTGAGAATGTGTGTGTGTGTGTGTGTGTGTGTGTGTGTGTGTGTGTGTGTGTGACTGTGAGAAATGTGTGCATCTGTGTTTGCCTGTGTTTTTGACAAATGCATGCATGGCTCATGACTGTTTGTCTTGTGTGAGTGTGTAAGTGTGTGTGTGCGTGCGTGTGTGCGTCTGCACGTGTGTGTGTGTGTGTGTGTGTGTGTGTGTGTGTGTGTGTGTGTGTGTGTGCGTGCGTGCATGTGCGTGTGCGTGTGTTTGTGTGTATGCGCGTATGCGCGCGCGTCTCTGTGTGAGTCGTGGATGTTTTCATGTTAATCAGCAGTTCAATGTGACGTACTTGCTTTGCTTTTCTAGTTCCCATCTGAACACGGGAAGAAAGAGGAATGAAGAATGACAGAGGGAGTGAGAGAATCTGACAACAAAGGAGAAAGGAAGGAGAAAACAGAAAGGAAGGAGGTTTTCCTCTGGCCCACATTAGCAGCTCTGATCAGTCTCATTCTAGCATGATGTCAAACGTCAGCGGAGCATTGAGATGTAACCTTCCTAATAATAGCAGAGATAAAGTTGCTTTAGTAGAAAACAAACAAGGCAAACAAAACAAGTAGCACCTTGAATTTGTCCATAGTAAACAAGCTCATCATAGCCAATATGTAAACTACAGGTATATGAACACTAGTATAGCCTATATCCATATATTCAGGAAAAATAGCAGTTATACGAGCTTACAACATGTCTTGCTGCAACGCGTCGTGAGCTTCTAGATCTGCTATTTTTGGAGAAAATATGTGGTTTGGAGGAGAAAAAAAGAAGCGCATGAAGCACGGGACAACGTGGGACTAGGGGTTTAGGTGAAAAGAGATACTTTGCCAATCTAAAACCAATAACAAAGCGTGACAAAAAATACCCTGGACCGTCGCTGTATTTCTCAGGGACATGTTGGCAATTGCAAAACGATGATGTCAAACCCACTGTCATTCTGCATACATTCCATATGCTCAGGACTCAGGAGTATATTCAGTGCCGCCTTCGCTTCGCTTTGTACCTCGCCTCTAAAAACCTCAGGGACGGTTCCGCTAATTGAACATTATATTTTCATCGTAGTGTCAGCGGTTACTATTCTGTCTCCACTCCTAGCTGACATTGACAATTATGTGCACTGTAAAATCCTGAGTGTCCATTTAACTCTCACTCTCCGTCAGTGTTAAATGACCTCTCAGGAGTTTACAGTGTACTGCCCTGTGAAGAACAAGGCCGGCTGCCTTCACTGAGAAAGTCACAGCAGAACGCATCGGCACTTGATGTGATGAGGCAGTGGTAAAAATGCATGATAATGAAATGGTAGTGTCATGTGCAGTGGTGGAAAGTAACTCAGTACATTTACTTAAGTACTGTACTTTTTTTGTACTGTACAATTTTGAGGTACTTGTACTTTACTTGAGCATTTCCAATTTCAAATACTTTTAATTCTACTCTACTCTTTGAAAACCTTTTTTTATTATGACTTTTGATTATTATTACAAAACACACATGCAATGTAGAAATATAAAGTATGAGGCTGCAACAGGACAGTGGTCATATTATGTTAAGTGTGAACTGATGTGGATAGTTGATCACAGCACTTTCGACAGCACTCTTGTGCAGTGTGTGACAGCAGTGTGTGCCTTTTCGTGCAAACATGTAAATGCATTTTCTTTCTCTATGTGTGCTGCTCTGTGATCTAAGCAATGACAGTTTGATTAAGCTAACAGAGATGTCATTCTGAATGACATCTGGCTTGGTTCCACCTCTACAGGGTGCCTGCACGCATGCGTGTGCGTGCGTGCGTGCTGGCGTGTGTGCGTGCGTGTGCACGCATGTGTGTGTGTTTGTGTGTGCGCGCTAATCACCAGCATGTGGGCTTGCTCTTTGTAACGCGCTGCTGTAGCGTAGAACATAGCCTAATTAATGACATGGCCCATCACCATGCTGATAAGATGATTAATACCGTGATTCATCACCATGGCGATACCGTGGAAATAAAGCCATTCATTCTACTGATCAGATGACACAGAGAGAGACAGAGATAGAGAGACAGAGAGACAGAGAGACAGAGAGAGAGAGAGACACAGAGAGCGAGAGAGAGAGAGAGAGACAGAGAGAGAGAGAGAGCAAAAGCGAGAGAGAGAGACAGAGAGAGACAGTGACAGAGGAAGAGAGACAGAGAGAGAGAGACAGAGACAGAGGAAGAGACAGAGAGAGAGAGACAGAGAGAGAGATTGAAGGACTGAAGTTGACGATTAATTGTCACTAATTGCAATTACCAATTGAATCGTGTTTCTGGTATTGAACATTGGAACATATGAATAAAGAGTAAATTCCTGTTTGCCTGGTAACCAAATAATATACAGATAATTTTAATAGCCGATCTACATGTGTTATGCTATGCTTTTCTTTTTAATGTATGAATATTTTTCGTTTATTCAACAATTATGACGATTATGACAAAGTAATTGTGATTATAATTGCGATTAGACAATTATGTAAAAGTTGTGACAGGCTTACTGAACAGGAGAAAGGGAAACATTCAATGAATGCTAGAGAGGGAAAGAAACAGAGAGAATGGAAGGGGCAAAGGGCAGAGGAGAGAAGAGAGCCATGGGGGAGAGAGAGTGAGAAACGCACGCACGCACGCAGCACACACACACACACACACACACACACACACACACACACACACACACACACACACACACACACACACACACACACACACACACATGTACGCGCATGCACACACACACACACACACACACACACACACACACACACACACACACACACAGCAACCTAAATGCCTCGCTAAAACATGCAGTAAACAGGCTCATCTAAACCTGCACCTATGTCACCATTAAGGGAAGTGCAGTGGAAGGAACAGAAAGCTGTCTCCTTCAATCTGTATTTTCAGACAAGCAGCAGCGACTCTCATCAGACTCACAACCTGCTTGTATCACGCTGATCTGCTTTCGGGCAACCTGCAGGGTTCCCAATGAATATACGTATTATGCGACGATCTTGACAATTGCCAGGTGTTAAGAATAGGGAGGAAAATACACTCACGCACGTACGCACACGCACACACGCCCCCATACACATACACACACACTAGAGTTGTCATCACCAGAACTCTGTATTCTTATACATACTCTCAAAACTCCAAACCACCTGACAGAGAAATTACTAACGTTGAGAGGTTGCTGTGCCACCGGTGGAGCCAATTAAAGAGTGCTCTTGATTTCTTTATCATAATATAGTTGTTCCCCGCACTGCATTTTAATTACTCAAGTAATGTTTAAATTCCGCCCTTTCACTTGTAACGGAGTATTTCTACATTGCAATTTATAACGTGTAACATATATCATGAGTTATTCAACACATGCATGTGCCTGTTGATGATATAATATCACAGTCACAGATTACTACGCATCTCTCAACCATATGACACTATGAATTATCCCTGTATAGGGTAAGATCCTGTGCCTAACGCGGAGTGGAGAAAATAAAATAAATAAATAACAAACCCTAATGTCAAGCACTGACATGTCATACTCGACCCCATATGGCTATAGTTGCTCTCTCACTACTGTATTCATCCAGCTCCAGCTTTTTACCAAAAAAGAAAATAGGACTTTAAAAAAATTCCAAAAAGGTAGCACATCCAAAAATTAAATAAATGGTGGACAAAGTACTCACATTTCCATTTCTTTATTGGCACATACCAAAAAGGAACGCTTGCGCGTTTCGGCTATGTAGCATTCATCAAAGCATGTGTTTTATCGTATGTATAGGCTACCATCACTAACCTGGGGATTCCGTTACCCCCCCCCCAGTCCTCCTGACCTGCAAGCACACGCAGCAGTGAGCCATAACAGAGCCTCCTACTACTGCCATGTCAGAACCATCAACAACCCCAACGCATCAATACGAGAGATGTCCTGATCGGACTGTGAGAGAACCATACCCGAGAAGTGAGAACTCCTGCTATGACACCTGCATTCTTTCCCTTATATCTATCATTAGGGCCAGTCCTATTCTTACAAACACACACACACACACACACACACACACACACACACACACACACACACACACACACACTCAACCTACTGCATGCCCCCTGACCCCATTATCCGGTGGAGCATGACGCGTCTGAATTCTGTACATTTTACATCCTATGCATAATGCATATTTAGAGAGACTCCTGCAGATGGAGTTTCACAATGGAGTCGTTTATTCTTCTTTTTTTTTATATTGTTTGCCTCCCGCGGAACATTTCAGGTCTCGTCAGCCACGAGCCATTTCAAAAGGACTTTCATTAGCGTGGGTTTCCAGGGGAGAGAATTTTGGAGTTAATGCATTGCACTTGTGACTCTGAGCGTGTGCAAAATGTAGCCAAATGGGCCCGCAAGCCAGGGTCCATTTGCACACTCTCGGAGCGTTAAGTGAACACTCAGGATTTTACTGTGTAGCCTTGTCAAGGAATATTTCAGGAGGAAGGGGGAAGGCGTGTGGGCTGCCGCGTAAAAGTGTCAAAATAATAACTTCGCTCCCAGGAGGCCGACACTCAGTCTGTAAGTGTGTGTGTGTGTGTGTGTGTGTGTGTGTGTGTGTGTGTGTGTGTGTGTGCAAGCAATGTGTGTATTCATGTGTGAGAATGGCTTGTGTGTGTGTGTGTGTGTGTGTGTGTGTGTGTGTGTGTTGAATGTGGGGGTGCGTCGTCCAACACTCCGGCTCCATTGCTGGGTGTGGAAACACCAGTGTGTGTCTGCATGTGATGTGGTTTGAGTGAAAACAGATTGTTTGCGATGGCTAAGTATCGTCTGACAGATTGGTCCGCGATGACAGGAGGCCCTGTGGCTTTCACACAATCTCTGTGTAACTGTGTTTGTGTTTGTGCACGTGGGTGTCCATGCGCGTGCTTGTCGGAGGGGTGGTGATTTCCTGCTACCGAATGTGTTGTGCACTACAATCCGTGTATGTATATGTCAGTATGATGACTGTGTGTATGCATGACAGCATGATTGCATGTGTGCGTAGCCTATGTTTGTTTACGTTATATGTCATTGTGACTGCATACCTGTCTCAGTATTATTTTATGCGTATGCATGTTCATTCAAACAAGCTCACAAACCAGTTTGAAATCAAGACCGGGGTCAGACAGGGTTGTCTCTTATGTTTTTACTAGTCATTGACTGGATTATGAGATCAACAACAGAAAACAGGAAGAATGGAATCAGGTGGACATTATGGACACAGCTGGATGACTTAGATTTTGCAGACGACCTGACACTACTGTCACATACCCACCATCAGATGCAAGACAAGACCAAAACACTTGCAGAGACTTCTGCACAAGTAGGACTTAACATATATCAAGGAAAAACCAAGAACATGAGGATGAATAAGACCAGTGCAGAACCAATCACACTAGGCGACACCACGATAGGAGAGGTAGAGTCCTTCACCTACCTGGGAAGTACTATCAGCCACCAGGGTGGTACGGATGCAGACGTAAACGCAAGAATAGGCAAGGCAAGAACAGCTTTTATACTTTATACTCAAGAACATCTGGCGCTCTAGGGAGATACAGCAAAAAACTAAAATCAATGTTAAATCCGTCCTGCTCTATTGGGCAGAGACATGGAGAATGACAAACACCACAATAAACAAAGTGCAAACATTCTGCGGAGAAAATGTCTGAGGAGAATCCTGAAAATTCACTGGCCGGACAAGATAAGCAACAACGATCTCTGGATGAAAACTAAACAACTTTCCTGCAACAGAGGAAATTGGACAAAGAAGATGGAGATGGATCGGGCACACACTGCGCAAGCCAGTGTCAAACACCACCAGACAGGCGCTGACTTGGAACCCTCAGGGAAAGAGAAACAGAGGCCGGCCCAAAAACAGCTGGCGCCGGGATCTCCAGGCAGACACCAAGAGGCTGGGATGCACCTGGTCGCAGATGGAGACGAATGCCAGTGACCGAGAACTCTGGAGGACCCTTGTCGACGGCCTATACCCCAGTAGGGGTGTCAAGCGTAAGTAAGTATATACGTAAGTTCATTCAAACCTTTATTTATTCTCGTTTTGCATTTGCAGTGTCGTCGAGATACAACTTAATACAACATTTTCAAAGCAATAAACAAAAAGCAGAACAGAACAGCAACATTTCCTCATCGTGTGATGTTTAAAAACAGTTGCAGACGCATGTGTGTGTGTGTGTGTGTGTGTGTGTGTGTGTGTGTGTGTGTGTGTGTGTAAAAGCCTTGCATGCATGTGTGCAAGCCTAGCATATGCGATTTGACTCACCTGGTCTGCAGCCTGCATGGCCTCCCCCATTACATCTTGCGAGGAGGAGAGGCTCATTTATCTGTTTTCACCCGACCAAAGGAATCATGCTGCATCTCTTGCAAGGTCTGGAAGGTTTTTGATCATCTCGCCGCTGTGGAGGAAGAACACAGCGGGCTAAAACTTGCCATTATTCGTCGCGCTTCGGTGCTTTTTGGGATAATGAAACTCTCGTTTTCCAGCGTCCACTAGGCGCAGCACTGGAAGGAATAAAGCTCTCGGTGTGCACCGTAGCAAACCAATTAAATACTGGATGCTCAGAGGTAGACACGTTTTCACACAAACAGCAGGTTAGTCAGCGGGCGTGTGCAGAAGACAACAATGTGTGTGCATTGTTCTTCCGAGAATCATAAATGCATCAAATGGCTTTTCTGTGCCATTATACTGTACATTGCTGACATCTTCCATACATCTTCTTCTAATAATATTATGGGCAAAGCTATATTCTGCTCCTCTATCCTCTCCTATACAGTCCTACTGTACATCAGCATGCGACTCTGACTGCTGCAACAGCTGGAGCTATGCAAAGATTTCCAGACGCAGGAGAAATGCACACGTCTGGGACCTGCTGATGGCGTGCGGGGGTGCACGTGTGTGTGTGTGTGTGTGTGTGTGTGTGTGTGTGTGTGTGTGTGTGTGTGTGTGTGTGTGTGTGTGTGTGTGTGTGTGTGTGTGTGTGTGTGAGAGAGAGTATAGAAATAGGAGCATATGCATGCCTCACAGTGTGTACTGTATACGTCAGAGAAAGTTCATAATATCTATCGGTCTATTTGGAGGAGAAGGTGCTTTTTGTACCCATGATTTACTTTCGGTGTTGGTAATATGTTGGCTGTGAATAAGTTAATGTGTTGCCTATATTCTGTACATTTAGAGCTTGTTTGGACTCAAGCACTGAGACACATGATGTTTCGAGTGCGCAGGATATCAGAAGCAACTGAAAATATTTGTGCCCTTGATAAATGTGGACTCAAATAAAGAAATTTAAATGTGTGTGTGTGTGTGTGTGTGTGTGTGTGTGTGTGTGTGTGTGTGTGTGTGTGTGTGTGTGTGTGTGTGTGTGTGTGTGTGTGTGTGTGTGTGTCTGCGCGTGCGTGCGTGCGTGCGTGCGTGCGTGCGTGTGTGTGTGTGCACACATGCGTGTGTGTTTGCGTGTGCGTGTGCGTGCTGTGTAAGTGCGCTGACCCAGTTTGTCTGCCATGCAGGAACAGCAGCTTGTGCAGCTGAGCGGGATGTGCATTTTTTAACAGCAACAGCTTCCTGAGCGCTGCAGTGAACCCACCAAAGTCCCCGAGCTGGCACAAGACTTTCCCTATTACAAAGCTATGCATTATTATAGTCAGGTCAATTTTCAGATATTTTCCTTTGATTTTCTGCAATTCAGCAACTCATGTCACAGCATTGGCAATCATCATCAGGTGCCGCATTTGTTATGTTTGATTCATACAGAGTCGCCTGTCAGAAATAGCTCATGTAGGAGCTTGAAATGCGGTGTAGCAGCTTTTTGCTTCTACGGGCCGACGGCTTGGAATAAACTCCCATTACACCTTAGACAGGCAGCCACTGTAGACAGCTTTAAAGCACAGCTCAAGACCTATTTCTTCACTCTTGAGCTGCATTTCATGTCATGAATAATACAATTCTATAATAAATAAATGCTATAATAAAAATATATCATTATTGTAAATCAGATATTTAAATCAGATATTTTTGGGGAGTGACACCATCACACTGCAGTGAGGGCTTTACCCAAGTTGTGGTGTGCTTGGATAATTGGGAGTGTCACTATAGGGCATGGAAGCAAGATCCCACATTGCGATAAACAGAGAGAAGAATGCCACTCTTGATTATTGCTGTTTTAGCTGCTTCGCAAACTACCAGCTGCGGATGTCAGAATGACATTGTCATAGCACGGCAGCATCGTTTTATTCCCAGCGGTGCTGCTAGAGGCAAAGATGAGGGTTCCGACTGCAGAGAACAGACACAAGTTCATGAAGGCACCACTGCAGACTGCAGCCAACAGCGGAGATCGCCCGCTTCATCCAAACATACACCTACATACAAAAAGCTATTGACGCCATACATCAGGGGTTAAAGGTTCAAGTCCTAATATTCGTCATATACTGTACATTGCTGTAGGCAAGATTTGTTCTCCGCATTTGACCCATCTGGAGCTGTGAGCCGCAGCCCTGCCGTGATCGGGAATCATTTGTAGTTGATCTAGGACTCTATTTCCGTCCATTCTAAACCCCTTATCCCTTTGATCTACAGTAGGACTCTATTTCCGTCCATTCTAAACCCCTTATCCCTTTGATCTACAGTAGGACTCTATTTTCGTCCATTCTAAACCCCTTATCCCTTTGATCTACAGTAGGACTCTATTTTCGTCCATTCTAAACCCCTTATCCCTTTGATCTACAGTAGGACTCTATTTTCGTCCATTCTAAACCCCTTATCCCTTTGCCTTTTTTTGCTATTTTGAAAAACATTTTTGAATAGTTAATAACCAATCTACATCGACACGCCGTGAGCTTGTACATTTTATTTTAACAATTCAAAAATGTTTTTTGAAAAAAAGGCAAAGTAGTTTAGGGATAAGGGGTTTAGCATGGACGAAAACACAGCCCCTAATACCCCAATCCAACCCTTGATGCTGAGTCTAGAGAAGATGGTGCAGATGATAGTGGCAAGCTACAGGCAGACTCGAGCAAAGGTTTTGACCCACAGGAGTGACCCTGGCGGCCCCCTTTCTGTTTATTGTGGCGATGGACCATGTCCTGAGACTCGCTACCTGCAGCAGCACTCAGCAAGGACATCCCATCACAATCACAGACCTTGAATATGCAGGTGACATTGCCCTTGTCTCGGACACGGCATGCAGAGAAAGGAAGGGAACAGTAGAAATGGAGTGCAGGGAGATTGGCTTCAAGCTCAATGCCAAGAAAACAAAAGTAATGGCATTCAGCAAGGAGGACAGAACCATTACTGCCAGCGGACTGGCTATGTTCTAAATCCCCAGATGTCTTTCCATCACCGGTCTTCAGTGTTGGGTTTCTAGGCTGTTTATACCGTGTCAGGTTGAGGCATGGGCACAGTAAAATGCAACATGCCTCAAGTGGTTTAATTAAAAACCCAGCAGAGAATATATTTTCAATATATTAGGGTAGCCCATGAAGGAACTGTCTGCTGTCTGTCTCATCTCTCATTTCCTCTCCTCTCTATACTCCCACTCCACTCTTCTGTTCTCGTTCTCTCCTTGTATCTCTCTAGTAATGGTACCATCATGTATATTCTATGAGATATAAAAGCAGAGGGAAGTGACAATCGCCCAAATCAAGTGGCACAATCCCTTCATGTGGATATGTTCCTCTATGCAGACTTTACTTTCCCGGTGGACCTGCCATGTGGGTTTTCTTTTACCTGTGAAGTTTCTGCCCTTTGTGTGTTTTTTGCACCATACTGTATATCTAATCTCATGCACAGACATATACCATTGTGCTATAAGTTTTGCACTTTAAAAGAACTACATGCATAATGATCCTAAGAGGGGGGAAAAAAGAATAATAAAAAAGCCTGGTGTGGCCTGGGCTGCGGTGGCTAAGCGGTCCAGGCACCTAGACCGGTGATCCAGCCTGACGGCGTGTCATGGGTTCGAATCCCGAGCCTGTCGGCCTTTGACGCATGGCATCCCCCATCTCTCTCCCCCTTTCCTGTCCAAACATTACTGTACCATATCAATAAAGGCAAAAGCCAAAAAAATATCTTGAAAATTTTAAGAAAATAATAAAGCCTGGTGTCCAATCCAGGCCTGATACATACAGTAGCTGGCTGTAGGCACAAAAACCTCTTTACACATGTAAACCAGTGACGTGACAATAAAGTTGATTGTTGATACTTGATTTTTGCTGTGTGGGCGGACGTGTTTATCTCACCAAAAGAGAAAAGGAAAGGAGCTGTGAAGGAAAGGAATGTGATGCTCTCAACAGTAATTTCGTGTCATTACATCATTCATCTTTCCTCTCCTTGGTGTATGCGTGTGTATCGTGCATGTCTCATTATGGGCAGTAATTATGTTCTAAATGCGTGTACGTGTGTGTGACTGTGTGCGTGCGTCTTCTGGCTGGCACCAAAAAGTGCATTTGAAGTAGAGACTTGCTACTGTAGTATGCACAAAGCAGCTTTGAAGGTAATGGGGAGCCACCCAGCCTCAACGAGCACGCAGTATGAAACTATAAGCTATACGACTCACAATATCCCCTCTTCTGGGAATATTAACTTCTGTCTTCAGCAAGAAGACTCCTGGTGCCAAAGTGTAAATGAAACCGCTTGAAGCTATATCGTTGTTCCACCCTCCACCAAGCTGCTAACTCTAATGCTAAATCTTATTATAGTAGAGTAAATAAGTAGCCTTGGGAACCAATGGTTTCCTGAGCCATGGCCCTCGAGTCAGGAGCCTACCGGTATCTCCTGTTTCTGCAGCATCACCCCCCCCTGGACATGACGCTGGTATGTCGCAGGGAATTAGCCCCAATCCAACCCTTGATGCTGAGTGCCATGCTGGGAGGAATTGGGTACCTTCTTCATATGAAAGACGGCCAAGTCTTTGATATGACTTGGCCGTTGATTGAACTCCCGACCTCCCAATCTCAAGGACACCACAAGATCTGGTTAGAGTAATAGCGCCTTCGAGTGCAATATTAAGCACTTGGCACTTCACATTTACATTTTTAATGTGTCCTTTTTAAGCTTATGCTGTCAATGTTAAATACATAGTCATGTCTATTTTATGTTTAACCAAACTTGGCAACCATGGTTCATGTTTTAGGATGTTATTAGAGAAAGTAAAAGATGAGTGTTAATTTTTTTTTCTTTCGTTTTATGGATTTTAGCTGTTTTTGACAGGGGGCATTCGAGCATGGGGCTAAATATGTATTTTCTTTACAAACTTCTTTGTAAAAATTATTTTTTTATTATTTACTATAGTCGTACTAGACCCCAAGAAATTACATCAGGCAGTTTGACACATTCAGTAGATCCCGTGATCTTTTGTGGTCAAATATAATTTCTTGGGGTCTAGTAGGACTATAGTAAATAAAATAAAAAGAAATCGCTATAAAACAAAAACAGCAGCAAATGAAAAATAATTAACACTCATCTTTTACTTTCTCTAATAACAACCTAAAACATGAAAAAAAAAACTAAAGTTGTCCATCAAGTGGTGACAATGTTTTTTAGGTAAAACAACTGTCTGCTTGTCATGCTTCTGTGATGTTTTTTATGTAAAACAACTGTCTGCTTGTCATGCTTCTGTGATGTTTTTTATGTAATGCAACAGAATATATAGCACTGTGCCTGTCATGAACCAACCAGCACACAAGGTCCCCAGTCCCCACACCAAGGCAGTGGGGACTGGGGAGCTAGGGGCATCACTGTGCCCAAGATGACATTGACGTTACGTTCTATCTAGATTGGCTCTGTATTCCATTCTTGCAGTGTTGTAGGAAGTACTCCCCATGTTTTAGTCAAATACAACATATACCACAAAATGACTTACTAAGACAAAGTACAAAAGCTTTAGAGAGAGAGAGAGAGAGAGAGAGAGAGAGAGAGAGAGAGAGAGAGAGAGATTTGTGGACCATAAATACTGCTCATTAATAACTTAAAGCCATATTTCATACTTCCAATATTCAAAAACATCTACAAGCTGTGACGCATTGTGAGTTTGCAGATCATGCCATGTGGAATGTTCTTCTCAGAATAGGGATGATATAGGGTACAAGTGATTAGTGAGTCTATAGTGACAAAGAAAAAACACAAAGATTTGGGTCCAGGACCCCTATGGTGTAAACTGTTTCCATCAAGAAATTTTTACTCATCAGCTAATTAATTTCAAACTAATTCCCAGGGTCTGCACTCTGCACCTACCCTTTGAAGTGTCTTCAAATGATATGAGCCATATGACCCATACAGTACCACCAAGTTGTACAACAATAGTGCAGTTGGCTCTGTGTTGCATAATGTTCTGGGAATGCTCCATTAATTCCAGGTTTTGGAGGTGATCTCAGTGCTCTGTGATGTCATTATGCAGGCCTCAGTATTGTGGCCAGCACTCTTCACCGTTATTCGTGGGAGGTCCTGTGTACAAGACTACAAGGACTGAAGGTATTATATTAATATTACCGGGTGCAACATCATGGTGTTGTTTTCACCTTGTGTATTATGTCTGTGGACAAATGTCCCAGCGATTGCACCACATTCATGCAAGATAAAAACCCCTGTATTTATATTGTTATCTAATAACCTTAGCTTGACAAGTCTGGTTTTGTACGTGTGGGCCAGCTGGGCCTTACCTGTTGTTATGGAGTCACTCTTAGGAGCAGCAGCATAGGTAGCTCCCTTGGACAACTCTGCCTCTGACAACAATGTCAAATTTGCTTTCACCATATACTGTAGTTCATTAGGTTGTTACACTGTCACACAAGACAATACAAACAGTACAACCAATCAGGGGAAAGGGAAATCCACTGTACAAACAGTCCCAGAGTACATCCAATGGCAGCTACATCCAATGTTACCAGGAACGGTCTACTCTACCACACCATTCATCCATGTCTCCATGTTACATCTCTTCAGAGGGGTTCTGAGAACATTCCTGTTACTCTGTGAATTGCTCTCAGTCAGTTCTCATGTCCTCTTTCCTCATACCGCACATTTGTTCTGAATTCATGCATGACTATCTGCTGAGTCTCCTCTGACTCTTCTCTGGCACTTAAAGTCACACAGCTTTGTTGTATATGCAATTAGTGGCCCACTTCTAGGATCTGCCCACACAGTCAATGACAAGTCAGTCTAATAGCCAATATGATTTGATATAACGTGTGTTGTACAATATTGATCATTGCCTCTGAGATGTAATATTCAATATTCAAAAACATCTACAAGCTGTGACGCATTGTGAGTTTGCAGATCATGCCATGTGGAATGTTCTTCTCAGAATAGGGATGATAGGGGTACAAGTGATTAGTGAGTCTAGTGACAAAGAAAAAACACAAAGATTTGGGTCCAGGACCCCTATGGTGAAAACTGTTTCCATCAAGACATTTTTACTCATCAGCTAATTAATTTCAAACTAATTCCCAGGGTCTGCACTCTGCACTAACCCTTTGAAGTGTCTTCAAATGATATGAGCCATATGACCCATACAGTACCACCAAGTTGTACAACAATAGTGCAGTTGGCTCTGTGTTGCATAATGTTCTGGGAATGCTCCATTAATTCCAGGTTTTGGAGGTGATCTCAGTGCTCTGTGATGTCATTATGCAGGCCTCAGTATTGTGGCCAGCACTCTTCACCGTTATTCGTGGGAGGTCCTGTGTACAAGACTACAAGGACTGAAGGTATTATATTAATATTACCGGGTGCAACATTATGGTGTTGTTTTCACCTTGTGTATTATGTCTGTGGACAAATGTCCCAGCGATTGCACCACATTCATGCAAGATAAAAACCCCTGTATTTATATTGTTATCTAATAACCTTAGCTTGACAAGTCTGGTTTTGTACGTGTGGGCCAGCTGGGCCTTACCTGTTGTTATGGAGTCACTCTTAGGAGCAGCAGCATAGGTAGCTCCCTTGGACAACTCTGCCTCTGACAACAATGTCAAATTTGCTTTCACCATATACTGTAGTTCATTAGGTTGTTACACTGTCACACAAGACAATACAAACAGTACAACCAATCAGGGGAAAGGGAAATCCACTGTACAAACAGTCCCAGAGTACATCCAATGGCAGCTACATCCAATGTTACCAGGAACGGTCTACTCTATTACACCATTCATCCATGTCTCCATGTTACATAACTTCAGAGGGGTTCTGAGAACATTCCTGTTACTCTGTGAATTGCTCTCAGTCAGTTCTCATGTCCTCTTTCCTCATACCGCACATTTGTTCTGAATTCATGCATGACTATCTGCTGAGTCTCCTCTGACTCTTCTCTGGCACTTAAAGTCACACAGCTTTGTTGTATATGCAATTAGTGGCCCACTTCTAGGATCTGCCCACACAGTCAATGACAAGTCAGTCTAATAGCCAATATGATTTGATATAACGTGTGTTGTACAATATTGATCATTGCCTCTGAGATGTAATGGATTAATGTATAAAGTTTAGAGAAATGGAAGCTAGAAGTAAAGTAAAAAAGGTACCTCAGAATTGGTCTGTAAAAGAAACCCCACACACTTCATTTTGTCGTCTATTAAGGCTTTTGTGAACACCCCAGACAGTTTTTAAGTTGCTTGATTCAGTATTTAGATATTTGATATTCATTTGATCTGCCCCGCCCTCTTCCTAAACAAACCCATTATAATTTCAAACTCCATTTTAATCATTCATTTTTTTTGTTATCATATTGAGGGTATGCACATGCATGAAGTGAGTGGCAAAGTGAGTTTAACGTCAACGTCGTTTAATGCAATCAGATAGTACTTTTCTGTTTGGATGTATGGGCTGTCAAGGCCAGAAAGTAGTTTTTTGCCATTCAGTATTCGTTATTGATACTTTTACTTACTAAATGTAGTACTTTTTCCAGCACTGGTACAGTAAGTATTAAGTACAGTAGTAAGGTACTTTAGGATCTATATGCACATCTGTCCCTGGGGTGTTTAAAATAAAAACTACACTACACACCCGTTTATTGCTTGGGGTAAATCTGGCATAAACTCTGGTTTAATTTGTTTTTTAATTCTTGCGCTGATGTTAATGTTTTCATTAAAACCATTAAAGAATTCCTCAGGAAAAAAACACCCTCTTAAAAACCAGCGTGTGTGCTTATCTTCTTTTCTCCTGTGCGTGCATGCATGAGCATGTGTGTGTGTGTGTGTGTGTGTGTGTGTGTGTGTGTGTGTGTGTGTGTGTGTGTGCGTCTCTGACTAACTGATGTGGCCCACAGGGAGATGCTATTTGGTCAATGTGAGAAAATGCTGATGTAGCAATACACACGTGCAATGCACACACACACACACACACACACACACACACACACACACACACACACACACACACACACACACACACACACACAACCTGGTATTCTATTAATTAGACTGACTGAGTCTGACCTCGTGACCTCAAGGTCACAGAAAGGTTGACATGGCAAAAAAAAAAAAGAATTGTATCCTTACAACAATTATATGAGTAATTATTAACAACAGGGAAATAGCCAATTACGTACATCACAAAACGTCAATACATGCATACTGCTTGTACCGAGTGAGTGACAAATAAAACCCTCTAGTATCTGGAATATGTTTAATTCCTAGTTGAAAGAGAAACCGTATACTGTACACATCACAGTCATGGGTGTTAACCCTGAGAATGTACAAATGTCACCGACTTAACTTTTGCACTCTCAGAGTTAAATAATTTAGATCGGAAGGACCTACTGACGCGGTGATGCAGTGGATGTGTTGTGGGTTGTTTATTTATTTAATAGGATGGTGGAAGGAGGGAGGGTTGGGAAGGGATGGGAGGGAGTTCAAAGGGGTGATTGAGTTCAATTAAGGTGATTTTGTACGGCTTGAAATGCATTTAACTGTTTTATTGTTGTTTGGAAAAAAAATCAATAAAAGTTGAATGAGAAAAGAAAAACACTAGTCCAGACTGTACTGCGCAGGTGGATGCTTTAAAATATTAAAATCTGGCAGATGAATGATTATTAGAGTTAAAGCGGCGCTACTGTCACTTTTTTAATGAACATAATGTTTTGTTCAATCTGTACGAGTGTATGTTAAAGATGGATTGCCGTGATTTTTTTTCCACCCTAAAACATGGTCATCAGCTCTTATTGTTATATAAGAGTAATGGAAGTATTTGTTAAAATGTTGTTTTTATGTGGGCACGCCCACCAGTTCATTAAGTATGCCTGGTTTGCCTGGTGGATGGTGATGGGTGGTGATCCACCTGAACTGAAGCCGCACCCACAGCTGTAGTTGTATGATAAAGAAGTTGATCTATTGAAGATTCTGACCTTCAAAGTACATAATTTTTGTTTTGATTGTATTGCTGTATTGTTGTATTGTTCTTTCTGCTTTGGCAATGTAAACGTATGTTTTCTCATGCCAATAAAGCCCTTTGAATTGAATTGAATAAAGGGGGAGGGGTTAGGGGAGGGGCTGATAGTGTGGTGTCACTATAGTACTGTTTATTTCATTGGCCCGTTTGACTGTCAAGGGTTCAGCATCCAGGAAGAAACCCTAAATACAAAATGAATACGCCATTGCACATGAAAACTACTCCAGGGTGTCTAATGAAGTACTGTCACCTCATAGACACATGAAAAACTGGAAAACAAAAATGGGCACTCCATCTTTAATACAATGTAACTTATAGAATGGGGTTGGTTGTGTTTTGTCTCCTTGCTCTTCTATGGAGGTGTTTATAGATCATGTGTCTAGGTACAGTACATGACCTATCCTATTCGGGCTAGAAGAGTAAAGTTACATAAAGGTTTTAACAAAACTTTGCTGTTGATTTAAAGGATTTTTCCTTTTATTATGCTGGTAGGCTACTCACTGTCATGCCACTTCAATCATGTACGTACTGTATGTTTGTTTCTTTGTCCACATAACCCCAACAACACAGATGGAAAAAATACTACCTATACCTTTAAAATTAATTAATTTACCTCAAAAACTCACAGAATCACACGCTCAAGCAACATATTGTACTACGTATGCAAATATATATATATAAGTACATTAAGTGCCAACGTATACTGTCGTATGCTCTCTCTTGTGTGCGCCCATACACACAGAAACACACACACACACACACACACGCACACACACACACACACACACACACACACACATGCGCGTGCGTGCGTGCGCCAAACAGAGCCGTGTGTACGTCTCCTGTTGGTGTGTCCTGCAAGCGTCCTGTAAGCATTTTAGTTCCCAGGTGGACAACTAATATACTGTACTGCTCTACTGCATGTGTGTGCGTGTGTGTGTGTGTGTGTGTGTGTGTGTGTGTGTGTGTGTGTGTGTGTGTGTGTGTGTGTGTGTCAGAGTATGTGTGTGTAGTTGTGTAGTAGAAAACAATGTCAGCTCTTTTGTGCCTGTTAAGCCTGAGTTACAGTTTCTTAGTTAGCTTGGGAACAATTTGCTAGTTAGCTCAGGGACAGAGACATGCTGAGAAGTCACTACGCAGGCAATTGGTTAAAGGGGCCATTTAGATTTTTCTCCGAAGCACATCTAATATGGCCAACTCCTCTGAACGTTTAATCGTTCTATACTGATACCTCAACAGAAAAAAAGAAAAACATTGACCTCAGCATCATATTACTGGAACTCATTGGTTACAGCGGTTTCCTTTCACTAGGATGTGGGATATATATATATATATACTCACAAAGGCATCAATTGATTAAATGTTAAAATCATCGTGAACTGGCCATCCATTATTGCCACCACAAACGCATACAGTAGTAATGAATCACTTCCTTTTTCTAGTTTTATTTTCTTTTAAAGCAGTGGTTTTCAACCCTTTTCACATCAAGGCCCATTATTTAGTCAGCATTTGAGCCATGGACCACCATGTGATGAGATTTACAGCTATATCTTCATGCGCCTTTTTAAAATAGTTAAAATAGCTGATCTACAAGCTCACAACGTATCAATGTAGATCAGCTAGTTGAACTATTTTTTTAATGTTTTAAAATAGTAAAAAATGGCAAAAGAGTTTAAGGATCACGGCCGGCGTCACGGGGGTGCCTGGGGGTGCAAAGCACCCTCAGTTGCAAAATGTGCACCCTCAGTTTATGTTCTATGTAAAGTTATGACAATATCAAAAATAACAAAATTATATTCAGAATATTATAATTGTCATAGAGATAACAATAACAGTATCAAAACACTCCGTTTTACCCAGTAATATTATATAGCCACATCCAGCCTATCAATTGCTCGTTGTCGTTGCAGCGCAGCTCCAGTCTAATTCCCCAATTTACAATTACCTGCCTGCGCAGGCAGTAGCCTGTTATTCAGCAGTGGCACCGTGACCACGGACAGTTTAGTGATTTTAATTTTCACCCTTTCACCTCGTCCTGACTCCTGTTGTGTTTTGTTGTGGAAAGTAAAAGCGTGCGAAACAAATTAAAACAAAGTGATTCAAAGACCGAAGATCTGCCCTCTCCTGGCTCTAGCTGTGGAAGAACTCCACCTCGGTAAGCCTAAACTAAGCTTGCCATCACACCACACACCCACCGCCGGTTGATTTGGGGACAGAGAAGCCAGGAGCTACAATCCTACCCAACTCGAATATTTTTCAATAAAACAGCTAATTTAGCATTAGCTGGTTTGGGAGGCTGGTGCTGCCTTTTGCTTTCCATGTCGGACATTTCCTAATTATTGGTAGGCTGCAATCTACGACTGGTTCAGTTGGAATTTAGCTGGCATATTTTGTTCTGCTGGTTTTATTTGTCATGTCTGTCTGAAACAGGCTATTTTAGGCTATGCTATAGGCTTAATTCTTTTTCACTATTCTATTTTTTGTATCATTGTAGCAGTAGCAACAGAATGGTGAACTTGGTGAAGGAATGGCTGTCTTTTTGAACGAGCGAGATGTTTGCGCCTCGATCTCTCTCGATCTCTCTCTCTCTCTCTCTCTCTCTCTCTCCCCCCCCCCCCCCCCCCCCCCCCCCCACTAGCTGCTGAGCTGCGCGAGTCAGCGCCACCATGGCCACATTGACAGATGTATAATCTTGAACTTATGTTGGTTTAGAAAATGTTGTCCTGGGTCCTGGCTCACTGGCTGGGCTGCAGTTCAGGCGATCCGTTTATTACAGTGCCGGCCCTACAATTTGGTGCCCTAGGCAGGATTTTTGGTGTCCCCCGGGGTGGGGGGCCAATTTGGTGCCCTAGGCAGGATTTTTGGTGTCCCCCGGGGTGGGGGGCACAGAACACATGAACTGACATGGGGGATGTCAGTTCAGTCAGAGGGTGTGTTGTGATGCCCCAAACTTAGATTTGTCAAAACTTAAAATTTTGAAGGAGCTTTTTCAATTAATGATATAAAAATATGTATATATGAGTTAAAAAAAGAATGCATGGTTGGTCATGGCACCTAGGCAACTGCCTGTTCTGCCTATTCTTGCACAGTGCTTTATGCTTTAGAAAATGTGTCCGACCTGGCTGTGGCTGCAGTTCAGACAATTTATTTTTATTGATTGATTGAATACTTTATAACAGATTGCATGCAGTAGCATGCATGTAGGCTACACTTAATTCAATAAATGCTGCGGCTGCAGTAGAAACAGACGGAAACTCAGGTTTTTGATTGATTGATTGAATACTGTATAAAGAGTTTGCAGATTGTAGCTATACCACACTTAAATTAAATAAATGCTGCCTATTTAACAGCAGTAAATATTTCAGCATTCAGCTATGCATTGTTAAATCATTCAACATGGCAACAGGCTGATACAAGTTTTACTAAATGTGCAGTGCAGGGCTGCGGTCACAGACAAGCCATTCTTATTCTGTAACAACCGTCCTACACTTCTCCAAACCCCTACAGTCCACAGCGCCTTCTGGAGGCACTTGTACAGTTATCACCCCGTTTGATTTAACAACGCTATAGTTGTATGTTGAAATAAAATAACACTATTTCCTGTGCACCCTAAGAATTTTCATCTGCACCCTTAGTCATTTCACCCTGCAGCCGGCCCTGTTAAGGATGAGGGTTGAGGGGTGGCGCAAGATAGGGCCCATAGCCTCTCACACCCAAAACTAAAGTACCCTATTGGCCTGAATATGAGACTACGTTTTTTTCCAATGGGAATATCTAAAAAAACTGGGTTGTATTATAATCGGGGACTAGACTATTTGACATTCAATGTTATTTTTCCACAAATGAGTCTTGAAAATTGCGGGTCGTCTTAGAGTCAAATACGGTATGATTCTGTTTTCGATGGATAAGATTTTGTCTACAATTCCATGCTTTTGGCAAACGTTGATCGAGAGAAGAAAAGGGTCCCGCACACCGTCTTTCACTTATAGAGCAGAAGTTTTATTCAGATGACAACGTTTCGGTCTAAACGACCTTCATCAGGTATCTCAAGGCAAACGTTGATCAAAATTTGAATTCTTTACATTCTCTAATTGTGTACAATTCTTGTAAATGAAGTAGTGCAGATGTTTCCATTTGGTTTCATTTTACACTTTCAAGAGTTAAAGATCTGTAAAAGGGTCCATTTGGTTTCCAACTCTCTGTCATTTAGCTGGGAACCCCCCGAAGGACCACTGGTGGTCCCTCAAGGACCACTGGTGGTCCCTCAAGGACCACTGGTTTAAAAACCACTGTTTTAAAGCACGGCCAAAAGTTCAGCCTGCCTAGAACAGGGTTTGTCCGTGCTGTACTGTAGAGTACAGTATGTACTGTACGTAGTCAGAGTTCACGTCCTTACTGTAGGCTACATTATGTGCATGGCATAAACGAAGCATAAATCAACACAACCAGGAACTGCCTGTTGAACTGAAAGCGCCAAAGTTGTATCAGATAAATTATGCATGTAAGAACTTGCGCTTTCGTACTTACAGCTGAAGGGTCTATAAAGATATAGCAATTTAGGCATTTAGTATCTGCTCTTATTCAGAGCAATTTACAAAGTGCATGCAAGCTCAGAGTAAACACCATGAACCCTAGCCAACTGACAGGGGAATGAGTGGAGTAAGAGTCCTAAGAAAACTAATATGTGCCACAAAGTAACTACAGTACTAGCACATAAACACACAGTAACTCACAATAATAGCCAACGATTGGACAGGATGGCACGCCATTATTATATATTCTATATATTTTTGTGTGTTTGTTTACCGGTATGTATATTAGATGGATAAGAAAGTGTACCGATGCCGTATAGTGAATATATGCATAGTCAATATGACTATAGTTCTCTGTGCTTTGGGGAGAACGGGTATGTTTTGTTGCAGTTGGTTCCCTTCACTAAAGCAAAGAAAAGACAGAGAGAGTAAGGAGGGACAGAAAGAGAGATGGGGCAGAAAGACAGCAAAGACAATGAGACAGAGAGATAAACGAATAGAGGACAGCAAGGGGACAGGAGAAGGGGGGAGGAAGGAGAAGAGGGGATAGAACAAGAGAGAATGCGGAGGGGGAAGCTCTGCGGTAGTTAGAATTGATTTCTCAGGGAGCAACGAAGAGAAGCAGGAAACTACTGCTGCATCCCCTAGAGCACCCTCTGATGTGCACACACACACGCACCTGTGTGCACACACCTGCACACCTACACACCACACACCTGCACCTACAGTACACACACACACACACACACACACACACACACACACACACACACACACACACACACACACACACACACACACACACACACACACACACACACACACACACACACACACACACTGGGGCACAGTGCTGAGTCTGCACATGACGCACTCACTCCACCTTCTCTCTCCCTCATGCACGCATGCACTTGCCCGCTCTCTTTCCTGTTCGGACCCTTATTTGTTATTTAAACACACACACACTCATTAAGCACTTAAACCCCATAGTTAGTAAGGAATACTCAGAATTAGTGGGCCAGTGTCGGCGTTGTACACTTAACACTTTTCATTCCTCTAGTATACGAAACCTCTTCGTTGAAAGCAGCTGATCCACAAGCCTGTGGTGCGTTGTGAGCTTGTAGATCAGCTATGTTCAGCTATTTGTTCCCCCATAATTAGGGATGCTGCATGTATAGGGTTCAAGTTACAAACATTCCTCTGGAGACCTTATGCAAACCTGCCGGCCCTCATGGACTTAGAAAAAGTGTGGGAATAAACAATAGTTACATGACTTGAGAAAGACCAAATACTTTTTAAGTTTTCACCCTCTCAGGTAAATTTGTATACGTCCAAACGATTCGACATAAGTTAAGATAAATAGATAATAATACATGCTCTTTCTCTCCTGCCTCTGCAGGTGTCGGGGTGTCCTTTAGCAAGGCACTGAACTCGACGCCTCTCCAGGGAAGCAGCTCAGTGGGCACTGGCAGAACACTGAGCGTCATACCGTGAAGTGCAAAGCCAGACATCGCTTATTTTTTTTCTTTTTGCTAATGTGCTCAATCAACCTTCCCAAGATAAAGGTTATGATTATGAACATGAAAATGGAGCCCCACCCTGAAACAGAATAATTCCAGCATGAAGCACGGACACGCATGCATGCACGAAAGCACGCACAAACGCACAAGATTGTGTACAGTGCACACACCCACCTCCAAAAGAACGAGTCATTCTTCAAAGTGGAATCAACAGTTGAGAGAGTTTGTGGGTAAAATGTGAATATGGATCATGGATTTATTTTTGCCATGTAAGCTTAATTTCTCTCTCTCTCTCTCCCTCTCTGCTAAGAGGCGTTGCAGCACAACAGACCTACTTTTACCTTCCTCTCCTATACGTACCTTCAAGTTGAGCCTGCAGAGCCTGCTGCATGCCGTCACACTGCCATGCAGCCGTCAGTAGGTGATCGGTAGCCTTGTTACTGTAGAAAATAATAATAATAATAATACAAATTTACAGAAAAAAGGGGCGCTCTTATCATCGTACATTATCATACATCATTCATGTCATTCCGGCCAATCACAATTTGCGTCCTCACCTCAACGTTTGTGTTATGCAATGTTTGTGTTTACACTATGTTTGTGTGTAGGACAAAGTTTGTGGACACACACCAAAAGCTGGACAAAAGGTTGTTTCAATATATAACAGCTAAAGTGAGTACCAGAGTGTGCAATTAACTCGCATGTATAAATGAGGTTTAACGTTGTACTGTATGTGGTGTTTGTCTTTTATTGAAGGTTCAAATTATTATGATTTATGTATGGTTAGATTAAGATAGAGAAATACTATACATTAAGGACTGGATATGCGGGTGTTTAGTTTACTAATGGGATGTGGTATATGGAGTATCAAGTATCAAATCAATGGGGTGTGTGCAGTGCATTATTGATAAAGCAATAGACATACTGTTCCTCTCACAAATCTGACAGGATTTAGCTTTTGCCCTAATTCTTGCATTCATGTCATTGTTTAAGATACCCCCCAACACACACACACACACACACACACACACACACACACACACACACACACACACACACACACACACACACACACACACACACACACACACACACACACACACACACACACACAGTCCCCTGAGTCATATCTAACTAACTTGTATTGGCAACATACATCTTCATTAGAGACCAGTCATATCTGACGTTTCTCCCTTCCACTGCTGTTTTGTTTTTCGTCCATCTCTCTCTAACCCTATGCCCCTTTTCTCTCCATCTCTCCTTCTCTCACAATCATTCTTTATCCGCCTCGTGCCTTTTCTATAGTCTCTGTTGCATACGATGTTGTGAAGATAGCAGATGTACAGTTACAGTAAGCTGAGCTCACAACGCATCATGCGAAGAATTGCGAGCTATTTTCGTGTGCGACTCCGTTGCATGATGGATTATAATATCTTTTGCTTTTCTCCCTCTCCCTCTCAAACCTTCGTTGGGCTGTGGGACTCGTTAAAGTGCTGCAATGCTTCAATGTTTTGATCCAATAATGTACAGTGAAAGTTTTTGATTCACTTTGATGGGCCATTCATCACTTAAACCCTACACACTTTAGTTAACCAGGGTACCTCACGGCTATATACTAAAGATGCACAAGCTGTGAGCTTGTAGATCAGCTTTTTTCGCCCAATGTTCGCTTTAGGGTTCATGTGGTTGAGGTGATGTTGAGCTTCGTTATTCCAATAGAATAACGGCTTCTCTCCTCTGAGTGCCCTGACCCTAACCGGAAGTACAGTGGTGATTCTTCTCTCCTCTGAGTGCCCTGACCCTAACCGGAAGTACAGTGGTGATTCTTCTCTCCTCTGAGTGCCCTGACCCTAACCGGAAGTACAGTGGTGATTCTTCTCTCCTCTGAGTGCCCTGACCCTAACCGGAAGTACAGCGGTGATTCCATTCACTCTCATTGCATGGTGATAAAGGTCTCCAAACCACACTATTATGAAGAAAATCTAAAAAGCAGATTAAAAAAAGAAAAGAAAATCCTGGTAGTGATGTTATATGTTTTGCCATCTGGTCACCAGTATCATGATGCTTCAGGAACAGAGGGTCATCATTGGACAAAATGGAAAAGTAAGTGTGTGTGTGTGTGTGTGTGTGTGTGTGTGTGTGTGTGTGTGTGTGTGTGTGTGTGTGTCTGTGCATGACTGCACTTTACACATGCCTTGCTCAGTGCAGACAATATCCTCAATAAATCAAAGGTTTTATTAACTGTTATCTGGGTTGTGATTTCAGTTTAATGAGGTCTTAGCCAGTCACCCAAAGGCTAACCAGCTAATAAGATCTCAGGTCACCGTGTGTGTGTGTGTGTGTGTGTGTGTGTGTGTGTGTGTGCGTGTGTGTGTGTGTGTGTGTTCTTTGGGTCTTGAGACTGTGTGTATGGGTGTGTACTAACCTGAATGCTTGTGCATATGCATGCATTGGGCTTTGCTTTACGATATTGAGGGGTGGTATAATGAGCCACCTCTTGTTTTTGTATGCGTGCACACACGCACACACGCACACACGCATACACGCACACACACACATCCCCATTATTCTCCCCATCTCTATGTTTTTCAGACATATCCAACTCTATCCATTTGTGCACACCTTTCTTGTGCCACTATACTCACTACTGATACGGGCATGTGGAGATATCGCATACAAAATATGGAGCGACACCACCCACACACTGTACACGCACACACATCACGATCCAGTACATTGCTCTGTTGACAGTGTAGTGCAGTGCTTCTCAAACATTTGTCATTCAAGGACACCCAAATGAATATATGGATTATTTGGCCGTGGACCCCGCATCTGAAAATATTCAGTGCCAGAGACCCAGAAAATAAAACATCATTCATGTCAAATTGTCAATTGTTAACGTGAATCTTACATTTTTGAGGGGTGCTAAGCTAGCCCCTCCATATGTTTGTTTTTAGTTCAATGTTTGTTTTAAAAACGCCATTGACAATGAAGGGGAAAGTTACGTAAAAATGTGCCTCATTACGTCATAATTGTCTCTTTATTGTTGATGGCATTTAATGTTTGTGTTTGCACCGTTTGTTTTATACATCACCATCACATCACCTAATCAATGATGATTTAAAAAAAATCTAACCAAATGACACCATGATGGCGTTATGACGTCCTCCAGTGACGTTCAATTGTTCAGTTCAGAATTGAGTCAGGACTATAGGCCACATCACAGCCCATGGGGGAGATCTTTACGTCATTTCCAGGACGTCTTCACCACCCAGTACACTCACCCAAGCACACACACACACACACACACACACACACACACACACACACACACACACATTGATACACACAGGCATGCAGTGGAGAAAGCACAGAGGTTTTTAAATAATTATTAGGTTAAGTTGCTTGGCTGACAGACGATGTTCTAAAAGCCTGGTGCAATACAACTTTAATAGGCCTGGTGACAGAACACACATGCGCATGCACGCACGCACACACACACACACACACACACACACACACACACACACACACACACACACACACACACACACACACACACACACACACACACACACACACACACACACACACACACACACACACACACACACACACACACACACACACACACACACACACACAGCGAGCCCCCATTAGCCATATTATTTCTATACTGTACCTTGTTTATCCTGTCTCCTGTGCCGACTGTATACCTACACAGCCACACATTGCTGATAGCCCTGGGCTAATTGTAACATAGATCTAGTCTCTCATGAAACCAATAAAAAACACAGACAGTTATTGTACTGTGTGAGCTGGTGTCAGACAATTGACAAATGACACGGAATTAGTGCTGCTGAAACTCCTGTAGATTTAACTCTACCAGCAACAGTTTAACAGCCTGTGTGTGTGTGTGTGTGTGTGTGTGTAAGCGTGCATACTTTAATATGTTATTATTAGGGAATTACGATATTTTAGGTGGTTTGCGCAGTGTGTGTGTGTGTGACTGTGTGTGTGTGTGTGTGTGTGTGTAGTGCCCGAGGGCTTGATTTCCTACAGTTGCAATAAAAGACACATTAGAGGGACGGATATTACAGGAAACCATTTTTTCCACTTTTTTATGAAAAAGGAATAACTGTGTGGGTGTGAGGTGTTAGAAACTGTGGAAATCTGATCTGACCACACAGTAAATAGGCCTATACTCCTATTGTACTTTTTGTTCTTCAGAGTGTAAAAATGTATGTAAATTGGACCCGTGAAGACCTCTATATAGTTCCAGGTCTTAAGTGGTTAAATGCAGGCATGTGCACACATGAAGGGGGCTTCAGCACCTTCCCTTTTACCCGTCTGTAAAACAACTGCCCTCTCCAGACCATGAATGCAGCATTCACTATGGTGAAAGAAATGCAAATGCCCTCCTCTCCTTTCCATGCCATATCCGAGAATTGCTGAACCCGAAGACCTTTGCTGCGGGTCTCCCCCACCCCCCCATCTCTCACCCCTTTCCTGCCAAACTACTGTAGATCTATCAGTAAAGGTCTCAATGCGTCGCACTGTGCTTGCGACACGTTGAGAGCTTGTAGATCGGCAATTTTCTTCCAAAGGTGCCCTCTTTAATACGGAATATCAGCTGCAAAAACAGCGGATCTACAAGCTCACAACGTGTCGCGCTGCGACCCGTTGAGAGCTTAAAGATGCGTTAAAAAGTGCCCTTTTAAGGTATTTCAGCCCCTGCTTTCTGTAACGGCCCTGCATGGTTAAATGAACAGTGGATTTTACAGGAAAGGGAATGAAAGTATAGAGGAGCAGAGCATGATGACACCAGATGAAAGGAGAGCGCACAACACTGACACTGCACATTGATATCACATGACATAAACTAAAAAAAAAAACCAACAAGACACCAGCAAAATGGAAAATGCTGCAAAAAAAAGCCTCACTCACAACACAACGGAAATGTTTTGGATGTTTTAGAAACACTCAGAAGAGTTCAAAGTGAATCGTATAGTATAGCGTGATAGTACAGTTCTGCTGCTGTTGGGCCCTCTCAGTCTCAGCCACTGTAAATACAGAATGGATGCAGAAGACGAGAAGAGGAATGTTCTAGATTCCAGATTCTAAGGAATCGATCCCCTCTGTCATGCTCACTGGGTTTCAACTTGAACATTTAACACCAGTCACCAGTGTGTGTGTGTGTGTGTGTGTGTGTGTGTGTGTGTGTGTGTGTGCGCGCACGTGCGTGTGTGCGGGCGCACAAGCTTGCCTGCGTGCGTGTTGTGTTGCGAGTGTGTGTAGACGTGTGTGTGCTGTAGGTGCGTGTGTGCGTGTAGCCTTCCCAAATGGGGAGGATTCAATTTATATCCAATCAAACTGTCTCTCCCTCTCTGTCAGTCAGGAGTCTTCCTCTTCCTGTTGACCTTTGGCTGACCTCCCCCTGTTTTCCTGTCTCCCGCCTGTCAGTCACGGCACAGCGGCCGTGGCCGCATCATTCTGCCCGAGTGGAGAGTTTTACCGCCATGTTCACAGTCCCAAATAATTACACTGGAAAAGCGGATTTCGTGGTACACTGGAGACCCACTGGCCCGCACAGTAAAAATCCTCAGTGTATCCATGTATCCATGTACTATATAACTCTGGAAGTGTACATAATGTAACATTTATAAACTCCAAGAGTTAAATGAGCACTGAGGGTTATATTGTGTGTGTAGGCGTTCCGGCATATAGACAAGAGCAACCGGCGGTTCAACCAAATGCTGAAGGAGCTCTATAGGCACATTTTGAGCCAGCCAGCCAGCCAGCCAGCCAAATATGTAATAACAGTTTGCAGAATTACAGTACATTTCAAGCACAAATTCAATACAAAGACTGTTAACTGTCAGTGGACGACCCAATTAAGCATTACACTTGTTTACAAGAGGGTCCACCTTGTTCAATTCATCAAAAAAGACAGACAGACAGAGATCGAGAGAGAGAGAGAGAGAGACTGCATTGCAGAGTTATCCAGTACCTGCATGCAGACAGCAGCGATCACAGTAAATGACGGTGCCAAGTCTAATTCATGCTTCGTCACACAGCGGTGTCACTGCCAAAAAAAGACTGATTTCCAAGCGAAAAACGCGACACGATGTGTCACCTTTTTTTGCTTGAAAATCAGTTATTTTCGGCTTCGACGTGTGATGAAGTGTAAATTAGTCTTCACGGGGGCCGGAGGCAGTGTGGAATGTACACTGCAGAATCCTCAGTTTGAATTTACCCATTTGAAACTCTGAGAGAGCGCCCAATGCCTACTGGTTCATTTGGTCACATCTATCAAAGTTAAAGACCTAGTGAAATTTAAAATACGGTTTTCACACTTTTAGACCATATCCGTGGTCATCATATGGGCATACCTATCAATGGATGGCAAAACAATGGGAACATTTACATTTTTGTGTATTATATCAAAAGTCCATAAAAATCACATTTGAATGACTTCCCTTTGAACAAAAACGTGATGCGTGATGACGTGTCGAGTGCCACGTGAATAAAAATGAAGCTTCTTTTCATTCACCTTCCTGTGTGTCCTCCAAACACAGCTGGTTTTGATTCCGTTTTTAATCTCATTCAAGATGACATCCAGACAGTGTCAACTCGCTTTAAACTTAATCAGCACGCTAAAATATGGATCTGAAAACATTATAGGTTAGAAATAAGCCACGAGCTTTGCTGCCCGTCTCTCGGTCACTTTGTAAACAAACACTCGCACTGCATGCGCGTGCACGGTCCACATGAGACTCCTGTTAGGCCTCACTCACACCTAAGACACACTTGTGTCCTGTGCGTTCTGTGTGTTATGGCCGCCTCAATGCATTTCCAATGGGAGTCACATGGTTTCATGACACAACCTTGTTGCATCTTCTGCCCTCCCCCCCACCATGCAACAAGGTTGTGTCTTCAAACCATGTGACTCCCATTGGAAATGCATTGAGGCGGCCATGACGCACAGAAGACACAGGACACATAGGTGTGAGTAAGGCCTTACTGAACAAACGCTCTACATATCAATGATATCAGAATATAGAGATTTAGCTTCTTGGTTTAACCAAAACATATCACTTTACCCGTATACCTTTAAATGAAGCCTCAGGATCTTTGTTGATATTGATTCTTTGTGGAAAAAGATCACCCCCTTGGGTTGTACGGCTGTACATAAGCTAAGTGATACCCTACGGTTGTGTCGTTTGTGAAACAAGCTTCGAAATATCTGTGAAAACTTTTTGTGGTAAAAAGCACTCAAACATTCTTCTTTCCTGTCTTGGTCTCCTTAAGTGATGTGACAATAAAGCTGGGTAGCTGAGGGTAAATCTCAGCGACTAGCCGACTACAGGGAAACACCCGCTCTTCCATGTTGATTCATGCCCAGGGACAAAGCACCTCTTTTCAGGCTGTCTGTTCGCCGGCATCCCCCAGACGCCGCTGGAGGTCAACTGACTGTCACTCACATTGATAAGAAGAGAGGGAGGGAGATAGAAGAGGGGAAATGAAGAAGGGGACAAGGAGCTAGACAAGCAGAGAGAGAGAGAGAGAGAGAGAGAGAGAGAGAGAGAGAGAGAGTAAAGAGTAAAGAGCATAGGGAGAGGAAAGATGAGAATCCAAATGAATCTTGAATCTTCACTCTATGGGCAGACTGTCAAGCCTGCTGTGTGTGTGTGCGTGCGTGCCTGCGTGCGTGCGTGCGTGCGTGCGTGCACAGTTGTCTGGTTAGCAGAAACACACACACTCTTTTCCCTACTAATTGAAATGCGATGAGGTGTGAAGCACCGCTCTAAAATGACCTATCAACTGGAGGTGTGCTGCGTGCATGTGCACGGCATGTCAACCCCTTCTGTGCATAAACACAACAATAAAAGTTGTGTATTAGTGTGTGTGTGTGTGTGTGTGTGTGTGTGTGTGTGTGTGTGAGAGTGAGAGAGAGAGAGAGAGAGAGTGATAGAGAATGATGGACAGAGAAAGGAAAAGTGCTTCTGCGTGTGTGTGTGTGTGTGTGTGTGTGTGGTGTGTGTGTGTGTGTGTGTGTCCAATTTAATTTGATCTGTCTCAGTCTCTTGTTAAAGAGCCATTTACAGCTAAGATTGAATTTCAATGCAGCTCTTTGTCTCTCTCTCTCTCTCTCACTATAGTGCTCTCTTCCCCGATTTGCACTTGGTTTTGCACGCGTGACACGTGGCAATGAAAACAGCCGATCTATATACTGTAGATTGGCGATTTTCAGCACAGTAAATAAAACAACATAATATTCATATTGGAGGAATAGGGATCACCAACCGCCCGGCGGGTATACTCCTGCAAGGGAGACCAAATCCATTCAGTGAAGGAGATACTACTGTATACGGTCTTAATTCTGTGCCACAGGCAGACACACTGAGCTACACGTTGTTTATGTTGTTTACCGGTATGTGTTCTTCTACTCACATCTTTTGAATGTATGTGTGCCTGCAGCGCTATGTGTTGTGTGTCTATATAAAACCTGCTGTATAGCACTATGTGTTGTGTGTTTATATAAAACCTGCTGTATCGCTATGTGTTGTGTGTTTATATAAAACCTGCTGTATAGCACTGTGTGTTGTGTGTCTATATAAAACCTGCTGTATCGCTATGTGTTGTGTGTCTATATAAAACCTGCTGTATAGCACTATGTGTTGTGTGTTTATATAAAACCTGCTGTAATTTGACACATCAGATGGCTGAGAATATATACTCCACTCTGTCCGTGGTGCATAATGTACATATTGATTGACTGAGACACACACACACACACACACACACTCTCTCGCTCTCTCAAACATTGCCCTCATAGGCCCTCTTAAACATGACACAGTGATATCATCGCGCATAAATAACCATATATCTGGCTGAAAATTATTGTTATTCCCCCCTTCATGATACGGCATGTGATAAACGTGTCCCCATTGGTAGGGTACGAAATGAAATAGGTTTTGAGACCTTTTCCTGCCTGTGACTCCATCAATCAATGGATGAGAGGTGCTTGACAGAACAATCATTACAGCATACTGTACCTAACAACACTGTCGTCTCACGTGACCCCTGTTCCTTTACACCCTGTTTATGCTACTGTATTTTGTGCGTCGGTGTCGTACACCGAAGATAGCTGATCTCCAAGCCCATCAAGCTTGAATGCATTGTGAGTTTGTATGATTGAGATTTGTGTGGTCCTTGGCCTGCTGTTACGTACAGTATATGAAGATAATTGACCTATGGTGGTATGTGGCAAGATTAGCTGTGGACGGACGGACGGGTTCACTCACACACACACACACACACACACACACACACACACACACACACACACACACACACACACACACACACACACACACACACACACACACACACACACACACACACACACACACACACACACACACACACACACACACACTAAATGAGAGGTTATTATTTCTACAGTTTCACATACAAAGGTGGGCTAAGAAAAACAGTCTCTGTGCTTTATTGTGATATTAATTGCACACTGGGTTATTCATATTGATGTAATTCACATGTAGCCTACTTAAACCCTCTATTCTCAGTAAAAAGGGATCTACATTTCTTGGACTGCTTTTTCTGTCAACACCAAAGCTCTTATTACCAAAAATAGTCGATATACAAGCTCACAATCGGCTTATTCCCCCCAGAATAGGCATAGCGAGGGTTCATGTGATTAATGCTATTCATGATGTTTTCATTTTGTCAAGGTGGTGCACTAATGTTTCCATATTGCCGGCTAATATGGATCATATTAATATTTTATATTGCACGTCGTGCATATGTTTTCATGTTGAGTGGTGTACATGATTCCTCCAATCTGTCCTGACAGTGTCCTTACTTCTTCTACAAATAGCACTAGTCAAAGAACTACACGTCCGGAAAAAAACAGCACTTTGACGGCACTGCCCGCCAGCTGCTCAAAGCCTCGGTACTGTAGATATCAGCTGCTCAAAGCCTCGGTACTGTAGATATCAAAGGAACGGACAGAAATGGACGGAAGTGGGCTTGCGACCAGCTGGCACAACTTGTCGTGCATGCACGTCTACCCGTACC
>NC_137878.1:28175769-28208075 GCF_963924005.1 Protomyctophum bolini
ATTATGGTAATTGTAATGAAGGAAATGGTAAAAACTAAAAGAGAAAAAAAAGAAGAAGGTCTACACAGTTAAAACAACGACGACATGAGAACATCAGGTCTCAGATATTACTGCTGAAGCTCTGAGATGCTGGAAATGATAAAAGGAAATTTGAAAACAAAACAACAAACTTCCAGTTTCAGACAACCAAAGAGTAGAGTACAGCACAAGTTACACGTGTTGTAAATAAGTGGGCTCTACCCCTCATCGCCCCCAGAACCCCAGCCATACCCCTTCATATTGTAACACTAAGTTGGTTCGTTAACTCCCTGAAATTGAAGTTTCTCCTCATAAGTGCATAGGCTGGTAGTATGTGACAACATAAAGATATCACAAATAGGCCTACCGGACGTTAGCAGTTATGACTCATGTTTCTTCAGAACATTATCATCATGCATTATTGCTCTATCGTTTATGAATGAAATATTGCCCATTTTGCTAAATTACCCTACATCTAAGAAGTTTGGCAACATATCCCAAAGATTCATAAAATTGGCATAGATTCCGTTATTAGGCTATAGTCATTTTTTTTTGCATGCAAGTAGTTTTATGTTTGTTTGTCGTTGTTATATTTAAAGTGTCAAACAAAAACAAGAGGATATTCATTAGAAAGTGTCAAATGCTTTGGCATCTTCATAACAAAGGCTAAAATTAGAACAAATCAATGTGCAAAACAATGAATCTACAAAAACTTGTAATAAATAAATACATACATAAACAAACAAATACAAAATTAAATAGATCAATAAATAAATAAATATTTGTCCACAGCCGAGACCTTTATGACAAAGCAGAACACTGTGTGTCCTTCTGGCAACAAGATTACAGTATTGTACAACACTTTAAAAAAGGTTTGACCTTTTGAGGAACAGACATTTTAATGCCTCTGTTGTCATTTGTGTTTGGCAAACAAAAAAAGATTAGCCGAGAGGAAACTTCTTTTGTTTTTTTGCTCACATCCTGGTGATGGTACAAGCCATGTGACCCAGAACCTGGGTTCAGATATAGTTCATGACCTTTATTGCATTTCAACCCTCCCCCGCTCCCACTTGTCGTTACTCCCCCACACCGAGCTCCGACAGCAGAAGTGCTCATAAACCTTTAACAACAAAAATAATACCGGTAATCATTTGTGTCCATGTGTGCATCGGGCAAAGGGAAGCAAAAATATACTTCATATCTGCAGTATGATTTTTTACACTGTGTACATGTACCATGCGGTACACAGTATATAGAATCCTGTAGGCCTTTTTTAATTCAATGTTTTACACACAGTTCAGTTCGATACTGTCAGGTGATCCAGTTACTCTGGGAAGGTAACAACACATGTCTGGTACTGGCCCACTTTCGGAAGGTGCAGGCAGTGTTACATCTGCACATCCCTCTCCTACAGTACAGACACCTGCTTGGTTTTCTAATGGAAAGTGTTCTGAAAACTGTACTACATCATAGATATCTTTGCAGCTCATTTCACATCGAATCATCATTTTCCAGCACTCACGATGTTGTGGGTTCATGTCTACGTTTGCTTGCTTTAGTTACTTCTTTCCTCTCCCCCCTTTCTCGTTACTTGTCGGTCTGTAAGCCTTTGCTGAATATCATTGCAGGAAAACTGGAAGATCTGACTTCAATCCCGACTGTGGTCATGTGACATGTCTCCCAGAGAGGAAGATGGAGAAGATTGTGCTCTTGTGACGGTTTGTCATGGGCCAAAACAATAATGAGGACAGGAACAGATACTGTATGTTCCTGTATTTGTTAAATATTTTATATGCAGTGTGCTTGATTCATCTTGAGAGATACCTAAACTGCTTCGCTATCGTACAAATATGATCAGACGGGGAAGGTAAGTCAGATAAGGTTGCTTTAGCTTTGTTTGCTTTTTTTTCTTTTTGGCAAGTATTCAGAATGCACTCGACAAGATTTCACCCCAGTCTGGAGGATCAAAGAAGAAGGAGATGTTCTCCATTATTTGTTTTGGCCAGGATTTGCCAAGAGTTCCTCTAAAGGAAGAATACACCCCATCCCTCATTCCACACAGACTTGTATTGCTTGCGGGACTGGAGGAGTTGAGGTGAGGAAGAAAATGGGGAGTCGGATAAAGCTCATAAGGATAGGGTACCGGCCCTCCCTGCTTTTCACCCTCACTCGTCTGATTCGTCGAGAGGCGAGAAAGCCCCCTTGAAGCACGCCGACTCGTAATGCTTGTTCAGATAACTCTTGAGCGCGAAGGTTTTGTCACACCGCTTGCACTTGTAATGCTTGAAGGCCGAGTGTGTCTGCATGTGAGCGCGCAGATTCGACCGGTCGGCAAACGCTTTCCCGCAGTGGGCGCACCCGAAGGGCTTCTCGCCCGTGTGCGAGCGCATGTGCCCCTGCAGGAGCCACGGCCGGCTGAACGCTTTCGAACACACGTCGCACTTGTGCTTGAGGTCATGGGTCAACAGGTGCATGGCCATCGCGGGCATGGAGACGTACACTTTCCCGCACGTGGGGCATTTCTTGGCCATCTTGCTGTCTATGCTCCTGTGCGTCTGCTTGTGCCGGCTGAGGTTGGAGGAGGTGGCGTAGGTCTTGCCACACTCACTGCAGCTATGCCTCTGGATGCCACCCCGCGGGCTCGCCGCGGCTTTTCTTCGCGAACGCCCATCCGTGATGAAGAAGGCGTCGACCGTGTACCCTTCACTCACGGCCGTGTCCCCGTTGATGTATCCGCTGGCCGATGACGACACCTCCGACCGCGGGCTGTCCGGCTGGTCCGAGTCACCGTGTATGTCGCCAGGGCTTCCACTGTAGCTGTCGGCCCTGAGGCGGTCATATATGATCGACGGTTCGTCAGGGGAGGGGACTTTAGTGATGACAGACGATTCGCTCCCCACACCGTCATCATAAGGAGATGGGACGAGATAGTCACTGATATAGCCTGCAGATAAATGGAGAGACAAGTGTCAGCTGTAATTGGAAAGTAGAAATTAACCGATATTGCATTAACATTTACATGTTTGTCAATGTGGTGTGGTGTGTGGTGTGTTCGTCAGTGGTGTGCAAAATGTGCGAGAACAGAAGGCAACAGACATGAAGACATGTATGAAGGCTGTTTTAGCGATGCTAGCCTGTAGCTTTTACCTCACAGTTACCTGTATGGATGAACATTCGACTATAAGAATCAATATTCCTCCATTTCAATTAGCTCTCCCACAGCATTTGAACATAGACAGGTGGGGGAGTAACAGCACTGTAATATAATCTCATATTGCAATTCTGAGAAAAAGGCGCACAGAAGTGGGTCGATAATATGTGATGTGATGTGTGATGAGAGGAAGAGAGAAAGACGAGTCAGAGAGAAAGAGAGAGAGAGAGGATAAATCAAGGGATGGAGGGATAGAGGGAAGATGAGAGAGAGAGATGGAAACAGAGGAAAGAGGACAAAGTGAAAGTGATAGAAAGGAATGCAGGAGAAAGGCAAAGAGAGAAAAAATGAAAGAAGTAGAGAGAGGGAGGGAGGGAGGGAGAGAGAGAATTTCATGTCATGAATATTCAATCATTGCACTTCCTGAACAAAGTATTGTAACTGGCTGCTTATGCAAGTGTGTGTGTGTGTGTGTGTGTGTGTGTGTGTGTGTGTGTGTGTGTGTGTGTGTGTGTGTGTGTGTGTGTGTGTGTGAGTGAGTGAGTGCGTGCATGCGTTTTATAGAGCATGAGTAATGGGTTGAAACATGACCAAGAGTTTCTTTTAACCATGAAATAACCTGTAAGGACTGTAAGAACTATAAGACCACATTCTATTTACAACATCCCGGGGGCATGGAGATGGTGATATTTTAACACTCAACCCTATCATTACCATTTGCCTTGCTCAACAGCGCTTTACTTTGTTCACACTCCCTGCCCACATTTTCCCTGCAAGACGAGAGAGATTCAAGCTGGCAACCTCCCAAACAGAAAGGCTATCTGCCTGTCTGGCTAATGCCCTGTCTGCAGAAAGTGAATTGCAATTGGGTCCATTTGCACTTCCAGAGTTAAATTAACATTTAAGATTTTAGTGCCTGCATGTCTATCAGTCAATAGCTGTCTTCATGCGTGTAGTTGTGTGTTCTTGTGAGTGTGCGTGCATGCACATGCACGCATGTGTGTGGAACTGTGCGTGTATCTCTTTTCGGAGGGAGTGTCTCCTTCTCTGTCCATCTCTCTCTGTTTATTCAGTCAATTGCAATTATTGAATGCAGTGTGTTTTATTGGCATGGAAAAAGATAAATAATGCTGCTGAACACAAACACATTCAACATTCCCTGCCAATGCATCTCTGTCTTTCTCTTCAGCTATTGTGTTTCTCTGAAAGAGAGGAAGAGAGGGGGGAGACGGGGGGGCAGAGAGAGAGAGAGAGAGAGAGATGGGAAGACAGACAGATGGAAAGACAGACATTTGGAGAGAGAACAGCAGCGAAAACCTGCACGTTATTCATTATTTATTTTGATCTAACCTAACAGTAACTGACACACACTTGTGTGCTTTGGACACTTGTAGGTCGCTGTCTGTTCCCTGTGTGTGTGTGTGTGTGTGTGTGTGTGTGTGTGTGTGTGTGTGTGCGCGTGCGCGTGTGTGCAAGTGGCATGTGTGTTGTGTAACACTGTGCACTCGGCTGTGCAAGCTGCCCGGGAAATGTGCCGAGTTGACAGAAACACAGCATGCACCTCCGTGTGTGTGTGTGTGAGACATGTGTGTGTGCCTGTGTGTGCATGCATGCGTGCATTCATATGTGTGTGTGTGTGTGTGTGTGTGTGTGTGTGTGTGTGTGTGTGTGTGTGTGTGTGTGTGTGTGTGTGTGTGTGCTGTGCAAGGAGCTACAGTTGCTATACAGTCACAACTCTTGTTATATTTATAACAAGGGATAAAAGTACCACTCTTTACAAGCTTGCCTAGTTGCTGCAGCCTCGGCTTTGAGAAATTGTTTGGAAAGGGAGGAGGGAGAAGAATAAAGCAATCAATAAAATCACCACCTCCTCCCCAGCCATCTGAATGCCGTAACACCCCCACACCCACCCCCACCACCACCCCCCTATGCCTGGTGTCAGACTACACAGCATCTGCTCCAGCCTTGTTTCTGATGAAAGAGATGAATACCGGTAGGCCAATGTTGACACATGCTGCACAGACACACTGTCTTGTCTCCATGTACCACTTGAACCCTGGCTATATCGTCCCTATTCTGGTTGTGAATATTCGGCAACAAGCTCACAGCGTGTTGTGTTGCGAGTGTGACGCTGTTATTTGGGCTATTATTGGCTATATTTGCCAAAGATATACTGTAGAGCGAAAACACGAAGAGGCCTAGTTTAGTCCCCTGGAAGATTCCGGTCAACTAAGGGCCGATTCATACTCCTATTTTACCACTGTTTCGGCGCTGTAGTGCTGAAATGATTTTGGCTCGTCAGAATTTTCAGTAGCACCGAAGAGCCCCCCCCGCCCCCACACCGCCATACAGCGAAGCCTAGAGCATGGTCACATGTTATCAGGGATTACATGCTTGTTTTACCATAAACTCTCTCCCAGGTTAAAACACTGCCAATGTTGCTGTGCATGTATAGCCAACAAAATGACACAGTGCTCAGCATCCATCCACGCTTCGTTGGTATGCAGCAGCGGGGTGTAGTATACTTGATTTCATCAGAGAAACTGCAGCTTCTGATCTCTATTTGCCTCGTCTCTCTACTTTGATTACCATTGATGTGAACAATGCGTTGTGTGCTATAGCGGTGTTTGTTGTCCTTCTCTAACCAGACAGCAATGTGCTCTGTAGCACAGAGGAAGCACGGTAACAGACAATCTAGTTCAGCCATTGTTTTGAGTGGGTGACAGCTCACAAACCCTCAGTTAATTCTAACTCTGAGATCGTACAAATGGAGCCTTAAACAGGCCCATTTCAATACTGAGATTAAATCCTAGGCCAGCGGGCATCCATGCAGGTCCAGTAATGGGAGTCTGAACCACTGCACTATCAACTAGGGATCGTAACCCATAACCTCAGGGAATTGTCAAGTGTAACATGACAGTAGAAGGTGCCTATTAGAGGAAACAGGGTTTAGAGTGCCTTAGGTTACAGTTAAACCCTAGAGTGTCATTTTAACACTGAGGGTGTAAAAAAATGAACACTTAACAGGTTCATTTTCACGTGTTAAGGCATCAGTTGATGCCTTTAACAGGAATCATCAACTCCAATGGTGACCAACACAGCAATCATTAAGCACAAAATACCATCGTACAGTATATGAACTTCTAGGGTACAGTATAAGAGAAATTAGTCCAGAAGAATGCATGGTTCAATTCTCCAGACAGGCAGGGGAAATCATGCAGGTGGGAAAAGTATAAATGAGAAACACCTCTCTCTCTTCCTCATCAACTATACTGTCGAGTTGCCCTTGGGAAAGATGCTTAACCTTCAGTTGCTCCAGTGGAGCTGCTCGCCTATAGCCAACGTTTGAAGCCTGTGGCCGCAGGCATACTGTATGAAGTACTGAGCCTGGGTGCTGAAAAAACACTGTCCTAAAATGTCCCACACTCGCCCGAGAGCACATTTAAATGCAATGAGCATAATACTGTGTGAGATTAAAAACTATATTTGAACTCTGCCAGCAGGCTTATAAACGTAAAAGCCAACAGATTTCTTGCTGACATTTGGGTGGTTGGAAAGGTCACATTTTCATTTACAGTAGATGGCCACCCACACAACCTATTGTCATAGATGGATGGATGGATGGATGGATATAGTAAAATATAATGTTATAATAAAAATAAAGATAACAAAAGTATTTAAAACAAGACTTGGAGTCTGGCCTGGTCATCTGTACTTGGACTGAACAGGTTTGCATAATGTAATCTTCAATGCCTCAATAGTATATCAATATAATCAATGAATGTCATGCCTTTAACTTAAATGGTGATTGGCAGACACAGGGGAACATTAATCAGAGTGGTCTATAAACATAAGGGTGATGGGAAATAATGATTAACAAAACAAATACAACATCCAACATATTGGGCAGGTGTTGGACAATATATTGAAATTGTAGAATTTTATATTTGGAGATGATGTTCCTTACTCAAACTTCTGCAAACCATTCCAGCCTGGTAATGAAAAAACAACAAAATATGTAAATAACTTTCTAACAGAACAATGTTCCTCTGAGGTATTCTGGAGTGTTGAGAAAAAAAGGAAAAATGCATGTTTGTGTCCTGCATATAGTGTGTTGAGCATGATGTCATTTCTGTTTGTGACGGCTGGGCAATTAGTGTTGTGAGTTGTGACTAAGCATGAAGGCTATACAGGAGAGACAATTTGTACAATTTTGTCGGTATACGTCGACAGAAAATGTCCAAATAGTTAACCCATTCTGACCTGAGATCAGATTCATACGAGGTTTCCACTGGACACACACTGGTCTGATTAACCCATTCTGACCTGAGATCAGATTCAAAAAAATGTCAGTCGTTCTTTGATTTTTCAAAAATAGCAGACCTACAAGCTCGTAGCGCGCCACTCGGTGGCGCGCTATGAGCTTGTAGATCTGCTATTTTTCAATAGCTAAAGCATAACATGATGCTGAACACCAAAACGGGTTCCCGGTCAGAATGGGTTAAGACAGGATAGACAGGAGGATTGGTATAGCCATGGCAAACTGTCCACAGATGTGCCTCAAAATCTGTCCCGCCTCTTCAGCCTGATTAGTACTAGCAGATTTTATACTTGTGTCCTGTGCCAAAACATAGCCCTGCAGTCTACAAGCTGCATCGCACGACACGATGATGTGAGCTTGTAGATCTGCTATTTCTGCAGGACACCGTACAATGGAGTAAATGAGGCCTCATAGTCTTGACAGTGCATTGGACAGTGTTAGAAAAGATCTCCCATGTGAAGGTTAATAGTCTACTGGAATTTTTATGAACCCAGAAATGGTGATTAGTATAAACTTTTATGATAGAAATGTTATCTATATAGGCCTAGGGGGTTTTCATCATTCTGAATCCATTCCAAGCATTAGTTTTGCACACAAAAAACACTCCTTGGGCTAAAAACGGCCATAGCCGTCATCACAAATGTGATGAGGTCAACACATTTGGGCAAGTGGCTATGGCCAAAGAAAACGTCTCCCATTATTATGCTCATTGTAGGTTTCAATCCTGTTTGATATCTTTGTCAACTATTGTCTCCATTTGTCCCATTATCAAATTCCTAAATAAACTGAGATGCCTTCAAGATGATAAGAGAATGGACGCTCAGACAGATGATAACAGAATGGACGCTCAGACAGAGGTTATTTGGTCTATGTTTGGCCTGCATGTGACCGGAATTTGACCTCCCTCCATATTATCCATCGCACTGAAATGATAATACATTATGGAATTAAATGTTATTATGTTTCTCTCTCTGTGTGTGTGTGTGTGTGTGTGTGTGTGTGTGTGTGTGTGTGTGTGTGTGTGTGTGTTGTACTGACCTTTGTCGTGATGGTGGAAACGCAGACTCAGCGTGTGCTCTTCCCTAAGTTCCCTTCTATAGGAACTTTCCAGCTGTGCCGCCGAAAAATCATCCAACTTCACTTTCTTCACCAAGAAAGACCGAGGCATGATGGTGAAGTAGCAACACGCGCACGCGCACGCACACGCACACACGGACGCGCACACACACACGGACGCACGGATGCACGCACAGGCACCGCGGCTCTTACAAGACCACGCTGTGACTCACCCCGAACCTGAGGGAATGCGTTATAGCAGGTATGTCAGATTGTGGATAACCAGCTGCTTCCAAGATGTTTGACTTAGAGGTCTTTCCTTGATCTTATCAGACACTTTAACTGGCTATAATAAAGTGGAGACATAGCTTTATGAGGCCAATTAAGCGTTAAGCCGAGCGCTCGCAGTTTACTCTCGTTGTTTAAAAAAAATCTTCTTCTCTCATGCATGTATAGGCAATTTCTTTCTTTCTTTTTGGCTCAGGTTTCTTGAAATATACACATGCTGGCCTCGTTCTGGCCCGAGGGAAATAGGCACGTCTGTGACCCGTCGTCAGTCGGCACTGTATTAAAACAACAAACAAGCGCGGACGGACAGTCAGCCGCGGGTAAACAGGTTTTCTCTCCTCTGTAAGGTCTCTCGACTCGCGCTTTCAGCACCGGACAGCTCCGTCTGTCGCTATGTGTACAGTTGTGACTCCGCCGCTGTCCTTTCAGCACCACAGTTCAACGGGGAAAGAAAGAGGAAGCACTCGTCTCAAAGTAATGTCTTTTCTTTGAAGTCACGCTGAGCACAATCCACAGCGGCGCGGAAGAAAATGGCATCGGTGTCCAAAGGCATGTCAACGAACGGGCAACAGAGATTAAGCCCCCAGTTATGAGTTGAACACACTTCGGGGGCAAATGTCCATGCGGGAAATAAAATAATACCGACACGTATAGACTGAATCAAATCTTGGCAGCTGGAGAGTGGAAATAAAAAGGTACATAGAATTTGAGAAACCGAAAGGAAGGAAAGCAAAACTAACGTGCGGATCCCGAAATTACTTGACGTTATGAAAAGACGTTAGTCTTCCTCCGTATACCTGGCCGCGAAAATGGCATCACAGTCCGGAGTGAAAAATAAATAAATAGTTATTGTCTCACATCGTATTGTACAAAAACTGCAGTTGGAAGACGACTGCATGGGACCAATAATAATGCTCTTCTCTTTATTTATAACGCTCTCTCTTTATTTCTTCTCTATCTCCTCCTCTCTTCCTTTCTCTCTCTCTTGTCTCTTCCTCTCCTTCGCGCGTGTAGGTGCGGGTCTTTCTAAAGCGCAGGATCAGCTGTTGCGGTTTTATACCGCCGTGTGAGAGGGAATGGGAGAGGGGAGGGGAGGGGGGGGGGGAGGGGGGGGCTGGAGAGAGAAAGAGGGGGGGGAGGAAAGAGGGGGGTGGGGTGGTTGGTGGAAGTGCTTAATTTTATCCATCAGAGAAAAAGGAGCATCTTGTCTTCGGGGACAGGCAGCGTGCTGTGACGGCCTGGGAGGAATTTAATGCCATAGTTTTGAGGGCACGTTCTCGCTGGATTTTCTATATTGAAGAAATTTGTTTTTGGTTTTTGTTTATTTTTTGGTCCCTCAGTTAATGCAGAGCAAATGCCACTCACGAGTGAATTTTGATCAGGGAGACGCACTATATCAAGGACATAAATGGCAGTAAAGCGAATAAGTAAAAGTGTGAACAAATGAACATCACAAATTGTAACATTTGCATGGTCAAAAAGTTTCAGTGACTTTAAATCAGTTTGTTCTGCTTGGTACAATTAAGTGATTACCAGGCAGTTGGCGAAGGATAAAATACCAACTGTTCAATAATCAAATGGCCCTGCATGCTCACCCACAGGAACTCATTACAACAGTTACACTGCTGAGTGGAACATCTCAAACTCAACCACAAGTTTAACCTCTTAACTCCCATACCGTTGCTGTCGGGCAGAAGCCGATTATAGTCTCATCTCATAACTGTGTGTTTTTACAGTAATGAACGTCCTTGATCATACAGTAAGTATATACAGTCTTATACTACAGCATCACACACAAAAACAAATCATCTTTACACCTGGGAAAAACTGAATCCATTGTATTTGGATCAAATAGTAATCTCATAGGAGTATGAATCGGCCCGTAGGGTCGACGACAGAGTACAGCACCTTGCAATGGGTCTGGTCTACAAGATTCGATACACCACCAAGATACTTATGTACCTGTCTAAAAACTTCCTTAATGTCAACGAAGTCCACACCCACAACACCAGAGGGAGTTCAACAAACCATGTGCAACCCAGATTCGGCACAAAGAAGGGAATAAAGTCATTTCGCTCTATATGCCACCAAAATGTGGAACGCCCTACCAACAGTCATTAAGACATGCAATTCAAAACTGGCCCCCGTAAAATCTGAATGCTCCACCCACCCCTTTTCCCCCTCACTGTATATGTTTTTTTCCCCCTTTTTACCTCCTCTATGATGATTTCCTATTTTAGTTATATAGTAGGCCGAGTCTATATTTGTACGTCTCTAAATGTTATGATGACTTGAACATGGTGGACCCTATTGTAAACAAGTGTAATGATTTATGGTGTCGTCCACAGTTAACAATCTTGTATTGAGTTGTGCTTGAAATATACTGTAATTCTCCAAAATTAATCCTTCAATCAATCAATCAAGCATCAAAAGTGGCAGATCCACACAAGCAGATTCTAGCATACCGGTTCAGGTATGTCACATTTAACAAAGGCGAAGAAAGGATGATTGTTGGTCACTAATTTGGAACAAAGTACAAAATACATTGGGTAACATGGCCTATTGATATTTTATGAGAAGGAAGCATTTATGTATTGTTTGATCACACACTCTGACTGTGATATTTCATGTTGTTTGTCAATGAGGACCACAGTGTAAACAAATTGTTTTAAATAATACTTTTAACCCATTGATTAAGCCTTTGAATTGGATCAACATTGTCTGATTGTGCCAAAAGCTATATATTCGCTTTTGCATGGATGAACAACCTATGACCTTGAGCAACTGTTGCTTCCAGGATAAAAACCAAATTAAATTAAAAAAACAATAATAATAATAAAAAGAATCACCCTCTCTCACGATGACTTGCAACCGATAAGGGAGACGGACAACCATCAAACCAACCATTAGACTAACTGCTGTACCGCTGGAAGCATGCAGGTCAATGCCGTTACATCACACCCCTGTTAACCAATGGAGTTGACCCTATGCAAATCAACACACGTCCTAAACCAATAGACTTCTCCTTATGCAAATCCTTACTCATCACCAGCCAATGATTTGTGCTTTATGTAAATGATCCGTGTGCCAAAACCTAGAAGGTGTTTTACTGAATGGTCCCTCGTGGAGCCACAGAGGAAGAGAGAGAGAAAGAGAGAGAGACACGCTGGCACGATCCAAGTGCTTTGTTTTACATTATGTTCAGTTATGTTCCCCAGCCAGGAGAGACGTGTGTGTGACTGTGTGTGTGTGTGTGTCACGGTGTGTGTGTGTGTGTGTGTGTGTGTGTGTGTGTGTCACGGTGTGTGTGTGTGTGTGTGTGTGTGTGTGTGTGTGTGTGTCACGGTGTGTGTGTGTGTGTGTGTGTGTGTGTGTGTGTGTGTGTGTGTGTGATGTACACCTTGGCATGTCTGTCTCACTCACTCACTTGTTCATGCATGCGCGCACACACACACGGCCGCAGGCACACATGCAGGCACATAGATACAAACACAGCAGGGATATGATAATGAGTGATGCAATTAAATGACGTGTGTGTGTTTATGTAATTTCCATCTATTGAGGCCAGTGGAGTTAACCTACTTTTCTAGTTCATTGATAAATGCTTTAAGGAGACAAAAATAAAGAGAGATTCAAGATAAAGAAAGTGTGTGTGTGTGTGTGTGTGTGTGTGTGTGTGTGTGTGTGTGTGTGTGTGTGTGTGTGTGTGTGTGTGTGTGTGTGCGCCACACCGCAATGTTATTTTAACACCTATCTCTCTGACAGTGTTTTTTCATTAATAACCAAATCCCTTGTTGCAGCGAGCTGACACCACCTGTAGAAAAGCCGGCTGATCAAATACCGCCTCAGGTATTTACAGTATGTGTTGATTGATTCATCGCACTGAGGATAAACCTCTTAGTGTATTGTATGGATATGAGGAATAATGGCAACAAACAGCAGGGCTATTGTATAACTTAATAAAACAGGCGGGTATTTCTTAATTACAGACGTTTAAGTACGGTTTTATCCAAATATATGCCAAACAAACTCATGAATAATCTGTGATACTGATAGAAGAAAAACATATGGGCACCTAGCGGTCCAGGCACATATACCACATAGGCCCTGGCCTGACAGCGTGTTGCGGGTTTGAGTCCCGATCCCGACGACCTTTGCTGCGTGTAATTCTCAGTCTCTCTTTCACCGTTTCCTATATGAACATATCCTATGAATAAAGCCAGAAAAGCCCCAAAAATATCCCAAAAAAGAAGACCAAATACATTCCTGATTGGGTGTTTATACAGTATTATGTGAATAATCCTTTCTTTTTTCTTTTTGTTAACCACAAAAGCCAGTGGAGGAGAAAAATAACAAAATGAAATTCCAAAGTTCTAAATGTCATACACTTTCTGCACATGAAATAATGCTTATTGTTCATAGTTCAGCGCTAGCGTGTCGCTCAGTGACGGATAGACTCACTCTAGCCGAGAGGTCACGGGTCTCATCCTTACATCCTTCACTGTAAGTGGCTCTGGAGAAAAGAGCACCCGCTCAAATTGACCTCCTTGACAAAACTGTGTCTCGGGTAGAGAGATAACATGACATGAACACAAAGGGCAGTGGTGGAGAGTGCATTCACTTAAAGGAGCATTCAGTGATTTGGGTGATTTGGACAAAGACCTGGTCCACCCGGTAACAAGATGTGCACATGCATGCACTACAGTGGGAATCCCTTGACTCCTTCAAAACTGCTCTCAAAGGGAACCTATACTTGAAATGTACTGTAATTCTGCAAACTGTTAATAAATCAATCAATCAATCTTCAACCCTATAGAGTATACAAATTTACAAATCTACAAGCTCACAAAACTTGAAACGGGACATTCTGCATACAGGATGACTGAGTACTTTTACTTTTCGTACTTTACATACATTTTGATGCCAATACTTTTGTACTTTTACTCAAGTACATTTTGAATTCCGGACTTTTGCTTGTATAGGCCTGACTTACCTCTTTACCCCGTGGAGGGGCATAGGGCGTCCACCAGAGCTCTCCATCTCACTCTCTTCTGGGCCTGCGCTTTTGCTTCCTGCCAGCTCATTCCGATGTCCTTTAGGTCCTGGAGAGTGGAACGTCTCCAGGTGTATAGGCCTAAACAACAGTAAAACATTTGAGTACTTTTTCCACAGCTGACAAAGCTGCCATTAAGGTTCCTTACATGATGCAGATAACGAGCTCAACTATTTTGTCTGCTGGCATTGCAGAGGGATTCGGATATTATCGTCTTATTTTATAAATATTTTTTATACAATATGAATGATTTTGAAAACACAGGACATGATGTTAAAGATTTGGTCCACATAGGATTGAAGTAATTGTTTGGATGCTTTAGAACATGTTCTTTTATCAGATTAGACTGGTTTGCACGTTGTCTCAGCGATGTTGGGGCATTTTACACTGAAACAACAGTACAGAAATATCAGTGACACCTGGTCACTGATTGATGACACACCAGGAAGTGGAAGTGTCCTGTAGTGGGGAAGTTGTCCCATCCTTGTTATTTTCCCTTTTACCTTGAGAAGCCGCTCTACCTACACAGTATACTGCTGAGCTCAGCAAAATACCAGCTCTGTCTGTGCATACGTGCATGTGAGCGTGTGTGTGAGCGTGTGTGTGCGAGCGTGTGTGCGTGTGTGTGTGTGTGTGTGTGCAAGCCTTGTATGTGAGAGTGGGAGGACATGCAGAGACGGGAGTCTCATTAGCATAATAATAGACCTAGATGCGCAGATGTGTGTGTGTGTGTGTGTGTGTGTGTGTGTGTGTGTGTGTGTGTGCGCGCGCACACACATGCACGAGTGTGCACATATGCATGTGTCTGCATGTCTGCAGTGTACGTGAGTCCTGACAGGAATCACAATCAGACATACTTGTTTACTTTTCATTCCTTGTCTTTTAGATAGCTGTTCAAAATGACGGCCACTCCAAACGTGACTGCATTCAGAGAGGAAGGTTCCACTTGTAAAATCAGTGCTTTGTAAATGCCAGCCGAGGGAAGAGAGATATCTCCCCACACACACACACACACACACACACACACAGAGGAGACGCAAAAACAAACAGAGAGGGAACAGGAGAGGGAGGGAGGGAGAGGGAGAAAGAGAGAGAGAGAATGCATAAAGAGAGAATTAAAAAGAGAGACGGCGAGCTACTTACAGAGGACAAGTGGAAGGTCAAATGGTGTTTTAAATGTATAGCGCAAAGGATTAAGGAGAGAGAGAGAGAGAGAGAGAGAGAGAGAGAGAGAGAGAGGGAGGGAGAGAGAGAGAGAGAGAGAGAGAGAGAGAGAGAGAGAGAGAGAGGAAAGAAGCACCAATAACAACTGTCTTAGCAGCAGGTAGATAAAGTTGATGATGGATAATGTTGACTTTGATTTCAACCTGCACACGTTCCTCTCTCAGAGGATTAGAGCAGAGAGAGATATTTCATTCCAATTGTTTATAATAACATAAAAAAGCCAATACACCAAAGAGACAGAGGCACAGCAGTTTATCATAATAGGCCAACAATGGTAAAGACATCATCACACCACTACATTGCAGCTTGGTGCAGGAAAGCACCATCACTGAACACTTGCCTTAAACACTTATACTTGGTTCCCTCGTTTTCCCTCTACACCAAATCCTTTCGGCGAAAATAGCCTTTACAAGCTTGGGACACGCGTTATGAGCTTATATATAGATGGTCTATTTTCAGTGAAGGGATTTTGTGTAAAGGGGAAAGAAGAAGGGAGACATACATAATACTCATGGGGGGACTCGGATCAACAAAGTATGGTATATTATAGGGTTTAAGGGCCTAAAATACCAATAAGAATAGAATAGAACCACAAAGAATGTCACCACTAAACACATCAGGCCTATATGCCATTGCCAGACATATATGACCCTGTGTGTGTGTGCTATGAATATGTATGTTGTATGTATAAGATGTGACCCTGGACATTAATATGTATTGGGTGGTAATGAGGCGAATGGGCCGGATCAGATGGGTCCTTTTTAACAAGTCACATGTGGCTCATTAGGAAAGGGCTATACAAAGCACCTGGTACCCCTAAGACCACTGCACCCTAAAAAAATGTATTATTCCAAGTCATTTCTGGGTTGTTAGACCGTGCTCCACGGAGAGAGAGAGACGACAGAGGCAAGACGTGGCGACAGTGATCTGACGAAGGTGGTTTTGATGCTGGAGAATTGACTGAGGTATTGTGGCGGCACGCACACAGAACCCGGGAGGCCATGCAACCCAAACTAGTGTTGATTTTGACAGCAAATTTAGATTTAGTTTTAGTCATAGTCTTTCGAATAAAACTCAGTTTTAGTCATATTTTAGTCATCTGAATTGTTTTGTCTGGTTTTAGTCAACTACATATCATATGATTTTTAGTCAACTAAATCTACAGTTTTGGAGGCCCTGATGGCCGTAATGCCAGCTTTTACACCTGGTTACATGCTGAAAATAGCAGATCTACAAGCTCACAGTCGACAAACATTTTCTTTCGACGAAAGCATTAAATCAACACTGCCTCAAAAAAGACTCGAGGTGACAATACACAGCATACTGTCTACACATAGACAGTAGACACAGCAACATCTCCAGTGTTCATTTAACTCTGAGAGTGTAAAAATGTGCCCGTGTTTCACAACAACAAGTGCGTGTGGACAGTCTCATGAGCTGTTCTGACAGAGTCATGAGATAAAGAAATAAAAAAAATAATGTTATGTAATATAGTGCTCCCTCTCTTCATGGTTCACACATTGAATCTAGGTTACTGTGCACAAGCAACTGCCTCCGTATAGCCTATAGACATAACACCAGCAATATCATAATCATAACTGTGATGATAGTCTCAATTATTGCCCATGTGAGCCGATAGGGCAGACAGGCGATGGGACAGGCCGAGAGACAGACGGGGAGAGACAGACAGAGGGGAAGCTCTAGTCGCATGTGGCTCATTATAGTAGGCCTACATGACGCAGCTGATACCCTCTGCACCGCACCATCTATCTACAAAGAGTTATGCCACTGAAATGAGCCCGCCTGCACTTCTTCAGTGAACGTACAATAACCACCCAGCTGCCACGTACACAATGCAAGTACAGTTCTGACTGATGATAAGCTAGTGTAGTGAGTTTTGGGGAAGTATTGTTTAGCGATACCATTTTGGGGAGTCAGAGTAGAATGACTGGTGGTAGTGACTGGAAAACAGTTCCAGACTTATAGTGTCAGAATGTGTATACAATGGTTTCCTTTGTACTACACAGACCACAATACCCTGGGGTAAGGATGATGATATTTCTTCCTCTCTGTAGATTACATGTTTTACTTTGATGCGTTATATTTTCTTTTGTGTGTTTGTTGTTGTATTGTTTATTTCCGTTTTTTGTGCAGTCTGTGTTTTTATTTATTTATTGCACAGCTGCCCCCCTTTGTCAACTTGTAGACTTTTGTACTGTTCTTTATGAACTTTTAATCTGTTTAAACCAATGACCTCTTCCATTCAGGAAAGGATTCCAAATAAGCCAGCTGGCTTCTTCCCTTCCTTGCATTGTATTTTTGTTCTTCGATATGTTATTGTCTATTTTTTGTACTACGTGCTAAATAAATAAACGTAAACCTAAACCATATATGAGCAACCTTTACACAAAGGAGATGGACGGACAGTATTGACTTCAAAGGACATAGTAGGGACAAATTCTAAATCTATTTGGATATCAATGAATGTAGCTGTCTAAAATGAACTATCATTGAACCACTTCAACCCTGTAGACCCTATTTTGGGCAAGTTATTATATGACTTACTTGACTTAATCCTCTTTACCCCGTGGAGGGGCATAGGGCGTCCACCAGAGCTCTCCATCTCACTCTCTTCTGGGCCTGCGCTTTTGCTTCCTGCCAGCTCATTCCGATGTCCTTTAGGTCCTGGGGAGTGGAACGTCTCCAGGTGTTTCTTGGCCTACCCTGTTTATTATATAGGCGAATGTAATAAAGGGGGAAAAAAGGCAAATGTTAGTGAAATTGCCTCAGAATATAGCCAATGTTGGCATTAAGTCAGACAATCAGGATGATGAACAGACAGACAAGCAGTTGATCATCAGCATTTCAGACTGATAATTAGGTCTATATTATACTAGACAGTAGACACCCACACCATGTCATACAAGGGATGATACATGAAAAGAATGCTGAAGAAAGACAGACAGACAGACAGACAGACAGACACATGCATACGCACACACACAGGGGCGAAAACATAATCTCCAGACTACGTTCGGCCTGGCAGAGATATACATAATGATACTATGCAGTTTGCAGCATGAATAATGTCTTTCGCACACAGTGACAATCTGAACACACTGCATGGCACATGGGGGAACAGAGCCCGCATGCCTGGTGATCAATTTGCCATATTAACATCAGCTTCTCTGACTGGCCAACCCATCCCATTTGTGGATTAGCCAATTAAGCTTTTCTTGACATTTTTGTGCCTCTGTGCACACGTAGGCTATTATAGACATACTGTAAATCTTTTACAGAACAATGCTCCACCGTTGTTCATGCTGATGCTATGGTGTGGAAAATGCTGGACGGCTGATCTTGAAAGGACAAAAAAAACCTGAAACTCTCGTGCTCATCCCGTGAAAAGCGGGACGCACGCGTACTCCTTTGATTGGGACTGTTCCAAACACACTTCCAAACAGTGTCTTTGTGCTGTTAGAAGATACATACTGTATCATCTAGGTCAGTGGTTTTCGTTTTCAAAGCTTTTCATATCAATTATTTATTCAGCATTTGAGCCACGGACCACCATTTGATGAGATTTAGCCTCTCAGGCCAAAGAAGAAATATTTAGTTGTCGTTGGATAAGATTTTGTCCACAATTCCATGCTGTATTGATGTGGACCACTGGTTGAAAACCATTGATCTAGGCGGGTGCTGGAGAGGGGAGTAACGTTTGTTAACATCATTCTATGCGTTTGATGATGACCAGCCCAGTCCACAGATGTTTCAAGCCCACAAGGTTTCTGGGATGGTAGGCCAGAAGTGTGAAAGCACTTTTGGAGGTGTTCTCTATAGAGCCCCTTCAGCATGCGATTCCAATTTGATTGTATATTGCAGTTCTTTCCTTTACAGCATGGCTCTGCAGGAGGCTATACCCACATACAAGAGGCTCGGTCTGTGTGTCTTTATGTTTGTCCGGAGCTAATCTGTGGATCCCGAGATCCACAAGTCACTCACTGATTCACTGATTGACGGATGAAGACACATCATCAGTTGACCGGTTGGCTGACAGCGAACTAATCTGTGTCATGTTAGGCAATGGGATGTTGTTGTTTTGGCTTCTTTATCGATACAGACAGTAGGAAAGCTTAGACGGAAAGTACGTTTAGGGAGTTGGAGGACAAAGGCTGTAGTGGTACATGTAGTTCTTGAGGCAAATAGTCCAAAAGTACAGCCAGGCGTGTCATACTGGACCCCTTGGTCCCATTCTTTTATCGACAAAACATATTGTTTTCCTCCATCCCAATTAATTCCATAATATAGCCTCTTAATCCTTACTATGTATAAAGAAGTACTTTCTCTCAAGTGCGTTAATTTTCCATAATGCTGCTTAAGCAGTCTGCCTTAAGTGTGTGCACTGACTGTAGCATGGTGAGCAGGCAGAAGATAAGACTGCTGAATTCAGCACGCTTGACCTAGGAGTATTATAACTAGACAAAGTCAATGACAGGAAAACACAGGCTTTGTTCGGACTGTAAGGCAAATACGATTTGCTTCTCAAATACGATCAAATAGGACTGACAACAAAACAGGGGAAAAAAAGATATGTGTTATCCCGCCATGATACACACACTAGTGTAGTCCAACATACGATACAGGATTACAATGTTCCGTGCTGCAGTCACAGAAGGCATTTCTCCATTAACATTAGGGAAGAAATCCTCTCTTATTCCTGGGCTCTTAATTGACATCATCGTTTGCTTAAATCTACAGTATTAGTCTGATTAAGGCACTTGTAGTCTACAGCCTATTTTATACATTCAGACCACCTAGGTTTTGTTTTGTTTTCATTTTTTGCTGATAAAAAAAACGATCTGATTCCAAACTGGATTGTCCACAAATTGGGCTAATTTGGTCTGCACGTCTGAACATATCCATAGAGACAAGCAGGGAGGCAGATTGTAGCTCCAGACGTGTACACACATGCTTTATGACATTGGGATCATACATTATAAACACTCCACAGGGGGTTAGCCATAAGATACACCAACACCTGCTGTCCAGCACAAAAGAGCAGTGTGTGTGTGTTGCTGTAACATCAAAGTTAACCACATGAACCCATGAGTCCACTATTCTGGGACAAACATTCGGTGAAAATATCAGATGATTATATGCGTTGTGAGCTTGTAGAACAGATATTTTCGGCAAAGCTATTTGTTGTAGGGGGGAAACCCGGTCAACTAAGCATAATAGGGTTTAAGTGGATTTCAGCTGGGGTTTCTTTCTATGGCTAGAGCGACAGACAGATAGATCTAGAAATCAGTCATTAAGTGAAACACAGAAGGCTTATTAAACAGTCTGTGTCCACAGCTGTGTCACACCTGATACCTTCAATAGCCCCTTGACACCACTATCTGTCACAGTATGTCTTTGTGTGTGTGTGTGTGTGTGTGTGTGTGTGTGTGTGTGTGTGTGTGTGTGTGTGTGTGTGCACGCGTGTGCGGGCGCACGTGTGTGAGTGTGCGAATATACACAGACGCGCGCGTGCATGCATGCGTGCTCCCGTGTGACTTGCGAGTGTGTGTTACTATGTTATATGTATAAAAATCACACCCGTGTGAAGTGATTCACACTTCACGAACACGGGTTCGAGTCCCGATCCCAAAGAACTTTGGTGTGTCTTCCTCCCATCTCTCTCCCTGTTTCCTGTCTACCTACTATGATCTATCAATACAGGAAAAAAGCCCCCAAAGAATTAAAATAAATAAATACATTTTACTCTCTGGAGTGAATGAATTTAGGTTTTTGGGTGTTATATTAGAGTATCGTGGAAAAGTCATATAGCTTATGTAAAAAAACTTCTTTATTTTGGACGCCCATAAGAGAAGATTCTTACAGCTCTAGCAGTGATTCTCAACCCGTTTAATTTCAAGGACCCCCAGTTTTACATGCATTAGTCTACGGAGTACGGACCCCCACTTAATGGCATTTCTCTCGGGGACCCCCAATTTATATTGTAAAATCAATGATAATTTAACTCTGAGAGTGTACAAATGGAACCAAACGGACCCGTGGAACTCCCTCAAGGACCCCTTGGGCTCCCCGGACCCCACTTTGAGAACCACTGATCTTGATGTCTATTCACGGGCCCAATCCATCTTTGCAAGCCTATCTATCCTTGAAGATATCCGCTCTTTTAGTGTCTTTCTTTTGCGGAATGGGCCTACATTGTGACCATATATCTCATCCAAGTGAAGGAGGGTCCTCCTTCACCCATCTGCCAGGCGTATATCTTTTCTACGTCCGAGTATAGACAGGGTAACGCCCCACCTGCCTCTGATTGGCCTACAGACACTGCCGGCCTTACCAGAGTTTCCTCCGAGGTGGAGGATACATGCTGGCAGCTGCTGCGAGGTTAGGTGGTGGGAAATAATACGATATACTACAAGAGAATGACACCTTGGCAACAGTAACTTTTATTTTTGTAGAAGAGGCAAACTAATATTGTTTATGCCGTTGGCCTGTTTATTTGTATACATGTGTAAACTTGAAACATTATTGTACTGTAAAAAGGTCTCTCTCTTTTCCCTTGATCTTTTTTTAGTATTAGTTTACTATAATTAGATTAATACATGAAAATCAACACTAACACTTTAATTTAGAACACAGCCAAATCAAATCATAGTAGGCCTACATACGTGTTCAATCAATTATTATATAAAGAATATTAGTTTGCCTCTTCTACGAAGATTTAAGTTACAAGTTACTGTCGCGTGTTGCCATTCTCTTGTACTTATTATCTCCCACGACAGAGTACCATTGCATCTCGGAGGACAGGCAAGACGGGCAGTGTCGGTAGGCCAATCAGAGGCAGGCGGGGCGTTACCATGTCTATGCTCTGCCAGTCATATATAATGGATTTTCACCCTGACACACGTGCTATGCGCTGCTCAGCCAATCACAGCGCAGAATGGCAGACCTTGCAGCCAATCACTCCATCCTCAATTTCGGCGCCTTGGTAATTGTGCGTTTAGTACTAAACCTATTAGTTAGATTAGATATATCGGTATATCGATATAGTTAGATACTGTAGATGTATCGATAGATTAGATAGATTATAATAGATCAGGTCAGGAATGATGCAAGTTGGGAATACACGCCTCACCCGTTGTGCAATACTTCTGATGTCCTAATTACTGCCCATACATTTTAGAAGCTATTAATGTTGACTGGAGATGCCACCATGCAGAGATGCTAGTTGTAACTTTACCCACTTGAATAGCCGAATAAATTGTAATGTCTGTAAAATCTAATTCCTTGTAAATTAACCAGATGGTGAGAGCTTTCGGCCCGAGGCTTATGTCTCTACTCTAATGACTAATTTGTACTTCGCTGAACGACCGTGTCGCTCAACCAAAAAAATAACTGTAGAAAAAATGAACTTAATGTGTTCATATTATGCATTCGGAAAGGGAGAGTGATAGTGCCGCAGTGAAAGGGCACCACCTTATCATTCAGCATTTACAGCCACATTTAACCTGCTGTAATAAGAAATGACCCAAGAATCAGATGAATGGATCTCTTTCATTTTAAATTATTTTACTTACCCGGTACTTTACTTTTAATGGTATAATGTGTGGGTTGGCCCTATGTAAGAGAGGTGTGTGTGTGTGTGTGTGTGTGTGTGTGTGTGTGTGTGTGTGTGTGTGTGTGTGGGAGGGGGGGGGGGGGGGTGTGTTCTTCTTTAGATTTTTATAAACGTAAACTAGACACCATGGTATTGTTATTCCTCAGCTGAATCTCATCTCATTTAAACCAAAGTCAGGACCTTTAGATGGGGTAATTGTGTCGGGGGACACAGGCACGCACAGGCACACACGCACAGACACGCACACACAATACCACTCAATCCCCGTAGCTCTTTAAGAAAAGAAGGAGAGAGGAATAGGTTAAATATTGAGCACAGAGATAGAGGGAGACAGAGAGAGAGAGAGAGACAGAGACAGAGACAGAGACAGAGACAGAGACAGAGAGAGAGAGAGAGAGAGAGAGAGAGAGAGAGAGAGAGAGAGAGAGAGAGAGAGAGAGAGAGAGAGAGAGAGAGAGAGAGATATGAACAGATGGAACAGAGACAGTGAGAAGGGAAGGAAAGATAAATGTACAGTAGATTAACTTCAACGTTCAAATTACAACTTTATTTGTCCCCAGAGGGCACTTTGTTTTGTAGCAAGACATACTGTAATATGCAGCACAAGACAATAAAATACAAAAAGTAATATCATACAAAATAAAAGAATAAAAACTCTGCACACAAGAACAAAGTGCTGAATAAAGTGCTGAGTTTCAAGACAACAGTACACGTCATGCACCTATATAAATAAAACACGGGCATGTAAATACAATTCGGCAACCTTATATAACCTGTGCTTTCACAGCCTAACCTGGCTAATAACCCACACTCAAATCACACAATCTTTTTTTGCCAACGGCTGATTCGGTCTGGCTTATTAGCTAGGCTATTCACAGCCATCATCCATATCGACATCCTCATCACCATCATCATAATCAAAGAACAGCAACACAACACCATCGCCAATCACCATCTATACCCCCCTGGCGTGCCATGAGTTCAGAAGGGAAAATGGTGATGGGAATGGATGAGTGCTCGTAGACTATTGCTCCTATACAGAGTGAGATCTGAGCCAGCGGCCAGCAGGTTATAGGATGTGAAACTCAGAGTGAAGGAGGTGATTGATAAGCTGGACTTTTGGCCTTCCACAGTACCTGTCTGCAGTGAGGTTACTTTGCTGGAAACCTAGGATTTTACTGCTGACTTTCACCGTTTTGAGAAAGAGCCGTTTTGGCCTTGACGCTGAGATTGCCATACCATGCGGCAGATTACAGAGAAATTATGTAAAACCTTTTTCTTGTATACGTTTTGTAAAAATACGGTCATGAGGGTCTTATCAACATGGAACTTTGCCATTTTTCATTGGCATGAAAGTCGCTGCTGTCTCCTTTTGCAAATCATCTCTGTGTTGGAATTCAGACAACTTATACTGTCAATCATGCAGGATATAACTTGTATGTTTCCACGACCTCTACCACCCGCCCCTTCATGAAGGTATAGTTGAAGTCTGAGGGATTGCACCTAAAGTCGACATGTCTCTATGTCGGTCTTTGCAGATTTTGTTGCAGGAATGCCCTATCTATCACGCTAGTGTACAAAATCATCTACGATAGGACCACAATCATTTTCATCGGCGTGGAGGCGGCAACTGACGAATTCAGTTCAATATGCACACTTTAATTTGTAGCCTATACACCATTTTAAAACTCTTTTTTTTTTAAATCCACACACGGACAATAAAGCACAAAAAGATAGATATTGCTCGCCCATAGAATGCCGAATTACATTATGTGGGATTGTGGGAGGACTCCTTTGAAAAAGTTGTCTCAGTTGCAGTTTCTTCAAACAGATAGAGAGGGATACGGTAAATCATTAGAGCGTATTCACTGTGATGTCAGTAGACTCACACAGGCTTGCCCAGGTCACATGTCTATGTATTATATTCTATCTTCATATTCTGTATACTGTAGCAGGTGCATTATTGCATAGGAAGTTCTTGGTCAGCTGTATAGAAAACAGTAAAGGGATCAGGGGAGAGAGGGAGGTAATATCACACTGAAGCTTCACACACACAAACGCGCGCACGCTCACACACACACACACGCATGCGTGCCTGCACTGTGCGCACACGTGCGCGTGCACATGCACACGCGCACACGCACACGCGCACACACACACACACACACACACACACACTTTTCCTTTCGGCTTCTCAGTTTCTCTTTTTATCTTGTCTCCTCCTGTCTTTGTCTTTCTATTTTCTCCCCTTTCTTTGTCACTGTGTGTGTGTGTGTGTGTGTGTGTGTGTGTGTGTGTGTGTGTGTGTGTGTCCGTCTCTCTCTCTCCGTCTCTCTCTCTCTCTCTCTCTCTCTCTCTCTCTCATCAGCCTACCCACAGTGCAGTACAGTGAGTCTCATTCACTATGAGGACTATTTCTGCTGATTCCAGTGCCACAGTGTTGCAGAGACGTGCAGTTATTCCATCGGGTTACACAGTATATCTACTACTGTACAGCACAGCAGAATGGGGTCTCACAGAGGCCTCTTTATCTTAATGCATATTCTGATATATTTAAGACAGTGTAGTGCAGAGAGACAGAAGGAATAATAAAGGCACAAAAGCCAAAACACACCTTGATTATTTGCCAGATACTTGCCGTGTTGACACTACAACCTCAACATTGTCGACATCACACAGATCTCCATATATGGAGTGGACCAACACCGACATCATCCGCTGAATCTCCAAAATGGAGTTGACTGCACATCTACCGTATACGACTCCTATACACTCCAAGGTATCTGGCCTTACAAGCTAGATACCTTGACTAGCTTCACTAAGACCATCTTTCCAATTACACGTGTTAAACATCCCGGTTTAAATTCTAATCGGACACCACTGAGGCGAGTCCTAATCTAATCTAACCTTTGGATAACAGTGCTTTTCTTTAGTAGTATATTTTGATTATTCACAAAACATACATTACATTAACTAGTCTCTCAAGACTTGTTGGCTCCCACAAATTTAAAATGCTTTCGCCCAAGCGTCTGTACTCTTTCGGAAGCTCTGAACATTTCTAGAAATGAGAAAATAAAGGGGCTGTCATGTCGGATGGCCGCGACGAAGCTTAAATGAGCCAATAGTTTGGCTTGAGAAACTACATCAACTGATAAATGATGATGTATTATTATTATTAAGCTATAAGCTATACCGGGAGCACATAAAAGCAATTAAAATCAGCCCCACCTTTACCAGCTGCAACATTCAAGTGATGAAGATATGAATGCATCGCTAATTACAAACTTCTAGGGGGGGTGCGTCCTGCCCACCCAATCAAAAGTTATGGGGAATATTCATTATTAGCCAATATAAAAAATGAATACCACAATATATCTGTACCAGAAATGTAGACCCTGAACAATGGTCTCCATCAGTGCTGTTAACCGACAGGGTGCTGATGGCAATTATGTAGGTTCCGTTGCTCAAAGAAGTTGTATAGATGGATAGATAAACTGATATGATGATAGCATAGTTTTCTATGCATTTCGGGGGTTACAGGGATTTGACCCAGCCCACGTCGCCCCAGTGGGGCAGGGTAGAACCAGCCCTGATTACAGACAATACAATGATATGAAAAGTAAAAATTAGTACTTCTTACACCACTGACAAGAACATTTTTGTTTTCGATGGATCAAGCTGGTTTAGTGATGATATACTGTAGATATGAGTCATAAGTCATAACTTGGCTTCTGAACGCTGACGCTAAAAACTTTCCAGGTTTCCTTTTCTTTTTCACAAGGTAGTATAATTTGGCAAGACAGACTATATTTATTTTCAATAGCAATGATGGAACTATAGTGAAATACAGCACTTGGCTTATTGTCAGTGTGATGCGCCCCTGTTAACATTCCCCATTGTGCCCGTCTGCTTCCTAACAATAGACCATCACCGTTATATAGTCTATTAATGGACCATTTAAATTGACTGACTGTGTGTGCGTTCATGTGTGTGCGTTCATGTGTGTGCGTGCGTGCATGCGTGCGTGTGTGCGCGTCTGTATTTATAGCGCAAAAGGAACAAAGGACTTTCATGGAACAGGGGCCCAGGACAGGGTAGAAAGAAAGGAGGGGGATTCAGGAGGACAACCAACGGGTTGAATGAAGAGAGACATGGGAGAGGAGAGGAGAGGAGAGGAGAGGAGAGGAGAGGAGAGGAGAGGAGAGGAGAGGAGAGGAGAGGAGAGGAGAGGAGAGGAGAGGAGAGGAGAGGAGACATTGTTTTTGAAGTTTTGCTTATCTCATGTCAGTATACCCAGTCAATTTCACGTCATTTTTTATACATTTGCATTAATATCAGATATATCCAGCTGGACTATTGACACATGTCTTGTTAGAGCACTTAAAATAGGTGTAAAGGAGCAACATGGACACATTCAAGTCCGTTGCTCGAGTCTCCCCATGTCCCCCATATATGGGGACTAGGTTGGCGGAGGGTGTGTAGAGCCCAGGATCACATTAGATCATTGACACAGGGGGAAATCTTGCGGTATACCAACGGTGTGGACAATGATGACTCATCAACTCAAAAGTGTTTTGGCATTACCTACTACTAGCCTACTACTACTACTTTTTAATAAATGGGAATTTAATAATAAAAAATATATATATATTTGCATTTTTTTATTTTTATACTTCCGATTATTATTACTCTTCCCTTTTTAGGGGTGTGTAGAGGGGTGTTTTTCTAGGGTCATTTTTGATGGGACATCATGGTTGTGATGGTGTGGGGGGCAGGGCCACCAAGAGATGTTTGATGGTTGATTATCAGTGCCTTGCCAGACGACTCTTGTACTCACAACAATAGACTATACCACCAGCTTGTGTGTGTGTGTGTGTGTGTGTGTGTGTGTGTGTGTGTGTGTGTGTGCGCATGTGCGTGCGTGCGTTAATCAGGCAGCTCTTATCAGCATCCGTCAGACCTGCAGAGACTCAGGCATGCTCCCTGCTGATAGCCACACACACACACACACACACACACACACACACACACACACACACACACACACACACACACACACACACACACACACACACACACACACACACACACACACACACACACACACACACACACACACACACACACACACACACACACACACACACAGAGAGGTCTCCTCCCCCTCAGGGTTTTACGTAAATAGGGTACTAATAGACCTCAGACTATATGAAATGAAAGGCTGTTAGATTGTTACTCTGCGGGCTGAGAGTCATAACCCAATGGAAGTAACCCTAGAGCAGTACAGTACATGCAGTACTGTAGTATACACTACACTGGTTGCTATACAATCAAAAGATCAGTAAAATATGTCTGCACTCTACAGTCAACAGGGTAATACAATTATATTTTGAAGCATCGTCGTGATTCTATAATGCAACCACATGAAATCATTTCAGCTCCTATTCACTCATCGGCTGCATGTCTTTGCTCCAACTCACGCGGAAGCCATGGGTGAGTCTTAAACGGCCACGTATGTGACTGACTCAACCGGACACGTATGTTGGAGCCACGGGTGAGTCTCGTCTGGAATATTGGTATGTCGGACTAACATATACAGTATGACCCCCTCACTCATCACCCTTCTACTGCAAGTAAAGAGCAAAACATATCATCAATAACCTTGAAATATTGTCAGGAAGCAAAGGCGAGATGAGGCCTGCTCTACTGTGATCATAAGTGTCTTGTCAGATAAGGGTGCTTGTTGTAGCCGTAGGTAAAATGCCAAAAGTGAAAAAAAGACATGATAATGTCGAGCGCTCACTTGATTGCAGTTATTGATTTATTCAGTTTTAGGCAAGAGTCTACGTGAGAAAAAGGCCAATCAAGTAGCCTGTGTTTGTCACAGTCAAAGGAAAAATCACACACCCACTGTGGCTGCCACATGGCGTCACTGCTTAAAGAAAACATTAAAAAAACATATATAGACTTGGCTGCCACGTGACGTCATTTCTGAAAGCCGTCGGAGACGTTGGAGGCGCTGGTGCCCCGCAAAACTCATAGTGCCTGTTTGAATGCAGGCTGCAGCGTGCCGTGCCTGTGCACGTACATGCAACACAAGTCAGGTAAGGTTGCATGCCATTATGGAGCCTTGCCTATACTCATTGTAGTCATCATTTGTTGTGCAGGCAAAGCCATTCAAAGGCAAAGCCCTATTGGAATTAACTAAACATAGAAATGGAGAGAGATTAAGAGGCAGGGGGGCGTACAAGTGCAAGGTGTGCAGAGAGAGATGGGGGAGAGAGAGAGGGAAGCGGGAGAGGAGGTAAAGGCAGATGAAAGGATACAGAAAATCATCAGTGTCTATTCAGTCTGCCTCTGTGGTACTGATGGACAGGCTCTTAACCTGCTGACTGACACACACACACACACACACACACACACACACACACACACACACACACACACACACACACACACACACACACACACACACACACACACACACACACACACACACACACACACACACACACACACACACACACACACACACACACACACACGTAATGAACAGTCCAGGGAGTCTATTGCCCCCTTCTGTTCACATCAAGACTCTTGATTGGCCAAGACCTCTGACCAATGAGGTCAAAAGGTCAACAGTATGACCCCCGGGAAAGCTCTCTCTCTCTCCCTCTCTCTCTCCAGTGAACAGGGCTGAGGTATATATACGTTTAAAACATGTGGTTGTCTTTTCTTGTTCGCGAAAGGATTAAGAGCAGGAGATGAGAGAGTCACACACCAAACTGAATACCATGAATGAATGAATACCAGCACTCACGTTATGTCCTTCTTTCTTGTTTATTTTTCAGATGCAAGAACAAGAATCCTAAAGGATATAACGTGAGTGCTGATATTCATGCCTACAGTTTGTCATCCTGAACCAGTGAACCGTACACCCGTTACACTATTACGTGGAATTACTGTACTGCTTACTGCTTGCTCTCGCTTTCTTCTTAGAGTCACATACCAAAGCATATTATGATGATGTAAGCTACTTGTACTGTACATATATGTACAGTATGTACAGTATACTGTACGTACATATATGTGCGTCCATGCATGCATGCATGTGTGTGTGCATGCGTGTGCGAGTGCGCACGCTCGTGCGGTGTGTGTAGATGTGCGCGTGGGAACTCGGGTCTGGGAATGACAGCTCATTAACAAGAGGAGATTTGACCGCCAACCCCACTCAACCTCGACCCCCCCCCTCCACCCCTCCACCCCTCCACACCCCACACCCCCCTCTGCTCCCCTCTCCCTTTCCTCCGTCCTGTTCTCCCTCAGGCTCTGGAGCAACAAGGTCACACATGAGGAGGGGTGGGGTGGATGTATTGGGGGGGGGGGGGGGGGTATGAAGCTGGTACGTAGTAAACAAAGGTTTTTTTTTTGTTTTTGTTTTTTCCCCCCAGAGTGATGCCATAGATAGAAGAATCGTTTTTTTGGTTCCAGAAAATATCCCTTCTAGAAATAAACTTTAACCACTTTAACTTTAACACAATCTTCGTTCCTACTCTCACCTATTATATGGTCATGAAGTGTGGGTCATGACCGAAAGAATAAGGTCGCGGATACAAGCGGCCGATATGAGTTTTCTCAAGACGGGTGGCTGGCATCTCCCTTAGAGATAGGGTGAGAAGTTCAGTTTGCGGGAAAGACTCCGAGTACAGTCGCTGCTTCTGCACTTGGAAACACCCAAGGCCACCATATGTGTTTCGGGCATCTGGTTAGGATGTCTCCCGAATGTCTCCCTATAGGGAGGTCCTCGATGCACGTCACGGCTGTTAGAACACCCCGGAGTTGAGTTGGAGGGCTTATATCTCCAATATCTGCCAGGACCGCCTCGGTATCCCAGAGAATGAAGTTACTAATGTTGCTCTGGAGAGGGAAGTCTGCAGCTCTCTGGTGAAGCTGTTGCCCCCGCGACCAGACTACGCCGGATAAGCGGTTGAAAATGGATGGATGGATGAATGGATGGACAAGCTCACAAATTTGTAGTTCGGCTTGTAGAGCTTGTACATCTCTTATTTGCTATTTGCCAATGTTCACCGATTTGCCACGTTGAATATTAAGAACCATTATTCTGTGTGTGTCCTATACTGTAACATCACTATTCTGGGCATGTCATTATAGGAAAACATTCAGCCAAAATAGGCGAACATTTGGCAAATTTGGCAGATCTACAAGCCCACAACGCAACAAACACGCTTGTAGATCCGTTATTTTTGGCAAAGCAATTTGGTGCATGCCGTTTGAAGTGGGCTGGACGTTGTCATCAGCAGTTTGTGAAAAGCGCCGTGAGAATCGAGGGGTCCCAGCACCCAATAAACAAGAACACACTCTCAGCAGAATGTGACAGAGAGAATCCGCAGAAGAGAAAAGGAGCTGGAAGATATATAGATCATCTACGGTATATACGGTGAAGGTGAAGGCAGGGGTTATCATATCAAAATAGTGACCTTAATAAGCCAGGACCACCATGTCAGCAGATGGAAGGAGGGGAATATCATGGATATTAGTCATTCTTGGACCAGTTGGGGATAACATGCCCTGTGGAAGTGAATGACTTGTACTTAAAGGGGAATACCACTCATTTTCAACATTACGAAGTACATCTCAGTGACATCACAAAGATGTACTTCATAATGTCCACTCAACAACTAGGTATAGGCTATATTAATGACAATTGTGACAGGGGCCAGCAAAAAGGGCCTCAACTCGATTTTTACAGATTACAGATTATTACAGATTATTAAAGTACAGAATGTAAGCTTTCATAATGATGTATCATTCAACATGACAAATGTTGAAACTGAGTGGTATTCCCCTTTAACTGTTTCCGTCCATCCGATGTGTCCACACGTCCTAGGGAATCCATCCGATGTGTCCACATGTCCAATCGAGGGATGCATTGGACGTGTGTACACGTCATAGCGTATCCTCAATGATATCAGGCGAGGGGAGAATATTCATTTTTTTTTTTTTTTTTTTTTTTTACATTTTTCAGTCGGAGCCCAGAGTGTGAGGGCAGTTTGTTAACCAGCGTGGTTGCTTGCTATGTTTGTAAAGAAGATGTTCAAGTAGTTGGCCACATCAAGCTTGTCAGTGATGAGAGCTGGTTTTCAGTTTCTGACCGCAGCCTACTGTAGTTGGTTGTTGAGTAGCTTCCGCCTTCCAGAGCTCCCGAGGATTGTTTTTGTTTTCCTCAGCTTTATCATTGATAGAGATTCTTTTAGCGGATTTGGTCATGGCAGTAACAATATTTCTTAGCTTGTTTCGTTGGGTTTTTAGGTTGTCGCTGTCGAAGCACTTGGCTAGCTATAACTTGCATTTTACACCCACAGCCAGAATTACTTAGGTGTCACCCTATAGATTGCGATCTCCCCCTGGAGGGCCATGTACAAAAGGTCGTCGAGTCCTTATTTTACCACCTTTGCAATATTGCCAAAATCAAACCATTCCTCTCACGCCTGACTTAACTAAAGTCATCCATGCCTTCATAATACTCACACCTACACTGTAT
>NC_137878.1:28208275-28218275 GCF_963924005.1 Protomyctophum bolini
TCCGTGTGTCTGTGACTGTGTGTCTGTGTTGTTCACCTATCTATCTATGTGACGTTAATGAGCACCAGTATAATGAGTACCAGTAGGGGCGCTGTTGTGCCAGAAACAGAGAGAGGGATAGTGCTGCCTGCTAATAAGAGAGAGAGAGAGAGAGAGAGGTGGGGGAGGGGGGGGAATTGCACCAATCAGTTCACACGGGAGTGATTTTTGAAAAATCGTGAAAATGTGGTGCAAATCTTTGACTATTATATTCTTTCAGAGCGAACGTTTTCAACACAAATCTTTGCTTTGGGGGAGGGGGGGGGTCCCTGGAACAACATAATTTTCAGATGGGGGGGTCGACAGCCAAATACAGATAATTCTGGGGGACGTCCTTGACGTGAAAAAGGCTGAGCACCGGCACTGACACAGAAACATAGGATTTTCAGAAAACATTTAGGATTTAGAGGACTCAGCCTCAGGTCTATACATGCAGGTTAATAGAGTCAAAGTATAGCAGAGACATAAAACCAGTTAAAACTAGTCGAAAAGTCTGACAAGTTCCAGCTATAGAGTTTCAGTCTCTAAACAACACACTTCGTGAAGTATGGTTGCTAGACGCAATCTACTCCATGACAATGACTAAAAACGCAATTATAATGGCTTCTCCTGAACGCACCTGTAAACAGTGTGCATGAAATTAGATTGTGCTCCGCGGTGTACAGTTATAGATAAGCACCGCGTCAATCAGTGCATCGGCAAAAAGACCCAATTAGGTGCATTTATAACCCAATTCTGGACGAAACCCCCTTTCGGTGTTATGTTCATAAATAGCAGATCTACAAGTTCGTAGCGCGGCACTTGGTGCCGCGCTACGAGCTTGTAGATCTGCTATTTTTGGAAAAATCGTGAAAATTTGGAATATATATTCTTTCAGAGCAAACATTTTTAACTCAAATCTTTGCTTGGAACAACATATTTTGACTTGAGGTCGGAGGCCAAATACTATGTATAATTCTGGGGGTCGTTGACATGAAATAGTCTGAGAACGACCGACATATAGAAACATTGTTTTTTTTTAGAAAACTGTCCAGATTTTGAAGACTTTTTTTTGAGAATCGAATCGAGAGGTCTAAATGCGGGTTAAAACTACAGCCGAAAAAAGAACCCGTTTGGAACTAAACTATACCGACAACAAGACACCACATAATACGCTTTGATGGGATAAACGGACAGCGCCTAATTTGACACTGAAAGAGTTAATAGGAGAGAGAGAGAGAGAGAGAGAGAGAGAGAGGAAATGGACGCCCCCCCCCCCCCTGCCCGCACGGACGCCATCGCGTCTGCCACCGTCATTTGCGATAATGACAACATTCCCCCAGCAGGGGGCCAATCGGGGTGCAGAGTGATTTGGAATTGATTTACTGCATTAACCCATTCTGACCTGAGATCAGATTCTAAAAATGTCTTCTACATCCTGACAGTTTCCTGAAAAAGCTCTGTTTCTATGTCAGTCGTTCTTCGATTTTTCAAAAAATAGCAGACCTACAAGCTCGTATAGCGAGCTTGTAGGTCTGCTATTTTTAAATAGCTAAAGCATAACGTATTAATGCTAACGCCAAAAGGGGTTCCCGCCTAAAATGGGTTAATTACGCCCCTGTTACGCCAGTGTCACGGCCAATATTTTACAATTTGATAACCCAGGAAAAAAAAGGTAAAAAAATCAAAAAGGTGGGATACAAGGGGGGGGGGGGGGGGGGGGGGAGGGGGACAGAGACACCGCCAGCCAGCCTGATGAATGGCGAGGGTTGAGTCGCGGTCGTACCTTTTAATTTAACGGTAACCCCCACCCCCCCACCCCCCACGGGGCCCCACCCCCACCTCAACCCCATTGGCCCCTCCGCATGTCATCGCTCTCTCCCACATCGCAGCGCGGCGAGCAGAAAAGCATTAATTCCACCCCGGAGACCTGTGCTCTCAGCGTGTCAACCTTGATCAACACCATTACTGGAAGCAGATGGGGGGGGGGGGGGGGGGGGGGGCAGGGGGGGGGGGACGACATGCATGTGCACGTCCACGCTCCCGCATATAAATGGAGATCAAACAAGGAAGGCACCCCGCACGCACGCACGCAGTCACACAATCTGGTACAGGGGGATTGCAAGGTGTGCACATATACAGACACACGTAGACACATGCACACATGATGAATGCAGACACACACACACACACACACACACACACACACACACACACACACACACACACACACACACACACACACACACACACACACACACACACACACACACACACACACACACACACACACACACACACACACAGCGAATGGGATACAATCGTGAATAGTCTGAATAATACTAACCCATTTAGACCTCAGGCCCATTCTAAAAAGTTCTAAACTTCTAAGACTGAATCCTATAACAGTTTTCTGAAAAACCTATGTTTCTATATGTGTCAGTGGTGCTAAACAAAAAAATAATGTCAAGGACCCCCAGAATTATTTGTATTTGGTCGCCGACCCCCCATCTGAAAATATGTTGTTGCAGGGACCCCAGGGACCCCAGGGGTTAAAAACTCGTAGCTTGAGCTTGTAGATCTGATATTTTTCAATAGCTAAAGTGATACAACACAATCGGGAACCTTTTGGCGTTAGCATTATGTTATGCTTTAGCTATTGAAAAATAAGCAGATCTACAAGCTCATAGCGCGCCACCGAGTGGCGCGCTACGAGCTTGTAGGTCTGCTAATTTATTTTAAATCAAATGATGACTGACATAGAAACATACTGTAGCTTTTTCAGAAAACTGTCATTTTCAAACAGACATGATTAGAATCTGATCTCAGGTCAAAATGGGTTAAAACACTAAAAGGGGTTCCGGTCCTGAAAGCGCTAAACAAGCAGCCCCCATAATGAGGTGTATATAGTGGTGTGTTCACTGTCTCCATTAGGTGTGTGTTCTCTCACTATATCCTCACACACTCACACGTCACATTTCCTTAAGTCGTTATGAGAAGATTTGCTGGTGTGGACTCAGCTCACTTCCACTGTTTTCATTGTGGATTCACGGTTAAGGTTCAGTGTGTTTGGTTTATAGGTATATAGGCTAGAGGGTTTTGGGTAGGGATGTTTTTTCGCTTCCGATCCGACCCCGATACCTCCATTTCTGTGTTAGCCGATACCGAATACCGAATAACGATACCAGTGTCGTGATCTCATGTTGTGTTTATAGCTATCTAGCTATATATCTGGTGTTGTGTTTATAGCAGACTCCTCACTCAAACGTGCACACAGTTTGGGCAACTCCAAAGCAAACTCCACATGTCTGAGTCAACATTTTATGTTGTCCGATCGGTGGTTAGACTGGCATATACACCGATACCGATATGACCCGATATTATGACCAAATAAGGGCCGATCCGATAGGCCACCCAGAGAACTACTGGAGCGCTCGTATGAGGCCAATTCCAATTCATAGTAAGTTATAGCCATGATTTAAGATCAACTTTAAACCGTGGTATAGGGAATTCAGGGATTTCACACGGCTGTAGGCAGTTTGTTCCACTGAGTAGTGGCAAGTGTCATTTAAAAAAAAGCAGATCGCAATTAGTCAAATGTCATCAAATGGTGGGTCTGTGGCTCAAATGCTGAATAAATAATGATGGGCCTTGATTTGAAAAGGGTTGCAACCCACTGTTATATGTCCAAAACTGCGTGCGTGTGTGTGTGTGTGTGTGTGTGTGTGTGTGTGCGTGCCATGTGTGCCATGTGTGCGTGCATGTGTGGCGTGCATACTGCACGTGCGCGCGCAATAATTATGTATACTGAACTACACACTCACATCTGCATTTTGATCCAGCCCATCTGTCGCCCACTGGGTCCTCTCCCTGCCAGCCCCCCCCCCCAGCCCCCCATATCCCCCACACCTCTCCAGTGCTGCAGGCGACAGCAGCAACCATGGCGTCCACGCAGTAATGAGAAGGAGGAGGTACAGCTCTTCCTCAGCCGACCCCCCCCCCCCCTCCTCCTCGGACCCCCCTACCTCCCCTAGGGGCAGAGCCGTACCCCTCCCCCCCCCTCCCCCCCACCTCGGGGCTACAGGACACCCCATCAGAGCCTGCACAACTCCCCCATGGGGGTCCGGCAGTTTTTTTTTGGCAGTCCCAAAACTCCCATTTATCAACATTGCAAAAGGCCGTGTGTGTGTGTGTGTCTGTGTGTGTGTGTGTGTGTGTGTGTGTGTGTGTGTGTGTGTGTGTGTGTGTGTGTGTGTGTGTGTGTGTGTGTGTGTGTGCGCGCGCGCGTGTGTGGCATAGGCTCCTGGGCGTGCCCTACTTGGAGAGTAGGTCACTGGCGGCAGGTGTAAAAATCTGCCATTGCGACGACGGCATCAAGGCCAGACACAAAAATACATTTTATAGTCGACTAAATCAACTGTAGATTTAGTCGACTATAAAATCGCATGACACTTTATAGTCGACTGAAACTATAGACTATAACACTAAAACATTCCAGGTGACTATATAATGACTATGAAATGAAATTAGGTTTCAGTCGAAAAGACTATGACTAAAACTAAAATAAAAATGTGGCGGCTGCCATAACCCCTCAGTTTTTTCGTTTCTAAAACTCTGCTTGGTGAGTACTACTCACTACACACTACTCACTACACACTACACTCTGCACACTACGCACTACACACTGCACACTGCACACTGACTCCATCTCTTACTCCTTCCACACATGAACGATAATAATGTGACTTTACCAGCGGACCAAATCACAAACTAAATCGTTTAACTATATTTTGTGTATCTCTCTCTCTCTCCCCCCCCCCCCCCCCCCCCCCCCCCCCACCCCTGCCATGCATCCCCCCCCCCCCCCCCACCCATTATCCACGGGCGACTTCTGCTGACATTTGCCTCTCTCCTCTGTCAACAGACGGTGAAATAGTGGAGCAGCTGATAGCGTTGTGATGCTAATGAGACGGCGGGTTTTTATCTGAGCGGTGTTCTGTGATAGTCACACAAACAGACAGGCCGGGAGGAAATGGCAGCGCTGTTTATGCTGCCTGTCAGCCGTCGAGATGCGTCTGCCTCGGGAGGTTTGAGTGACACGATGGAGGGAGCGGGCAAACGCAACGGGCGCACGCACGCCACGCACGCACGCCACGCACGCACGCCACGCACGCCACGCACGCCACGCACGCACGCACGCCACGCACACACCCATGATGCTGTACTTGTGCTGTAAAGCAGTGGTTCTCAAAGTTGGACCCAGGGGGTCCTCGGGGGAGATATCAGGGGGTCAGAAGCAGTAGGTCAGCATGCAGCAGTGCCAACAGAATGCACGAAAAAGGCCACAAAGACGACCCCGTGAAACCAGAAACACATAAATAGATACAGTAGCCCTGAATGACCCTCACGAGAGTGTTCCATTTGAACACTCTCAGAGTTAAGGGGGTCTCTTCAAAGGTAACATTTGAGAACCACTATAGTACTATAGTTGGACTGCTATAGTGCCGTTAGTGTCACAGTAAATAAGTGTCATATAGTTATTCTGAAGAGAACCTGGAGATTGACATTCAGTATAAGTGATGATTATGATCAAACTGAGAACAATATAATGGTGTCTAAAACAGAAAATCTAAAATGTTGCCAGACCAAGTCTTTTCCACATTTGACTGAGAGCCTCATGCCATCCCGCGAATTCCAGCATTTTACCAGAGAAAAACTTTATTTATTGATTTTTTTTCAAAATGATTTAGCACAGGCAGACTCTTCACCTACTGTCTGAAATAAGTGTCAGAAATAAATGCTTAAACATGTAGCTAGGTGTAATGTTAGAGACCACAGCAGTGAACCTTTCAGGCCTGTTTTCTCAACTCTCTGTTTCTCTGCAAGACATTACTCTATAAGTCATATCTCCAAAACCGGTGAGTCAAACTGAACAACCAATATGTCCATTTGAAGCTATGGTTCCCTGCTTTCAATATGACATTAAAAAAGAAATCAATGGCAGTCCCTCAGTCAAATCTGGTCACGTTTTGTCTGCGTACGGACATGTAGGTGACCCCTGGTCCCGGGCACAACGAGTATCCGCGGCCAAATATATATTATATCAATGTGGGAGTCCAATTTTGGCACGGAAAAGTTTTGAGAAGCACACTGTTCTGTTCCACTATAGCCTCTCTGAATTCTCAATTACAGATGATTGTGAAGCACTGAGAGCCTCTTCAACTCCAACATTACACACACATCCCTCTCAACAAAGGAAAGAATGCCCACGACGATCATACGATAGATTAGATACACGGGAGAATATATGGAGTCCATTTCGACGTGTGAGCCGAGTTTCTCTTTTCAAATGGAAATCCTCTTTCAGGAACCGTCAATGTTCTCAACGGTGGAACACACAGCCAAGCAGTGGAATTTAACCCATTTTGGGGCGGGAACCCCTTTTGGTGTTAGCATTATGTTATGCTTTAGCAGATCTACAAGCTCGTAGCGCGCCACCGAGTGGCGCGCTACGAGCTTGTAGGTCTGCTATTTTTGAAAAATCGAAGAACGACCGACATAGAAACATAGCTTTTTCAGAAAACTGTCAGGATGTAGAAGACATTTTTAGAATCTGATCTCAGGTCAGAATGGAATAATATAGGGAGAGAGAGAGAGAGAGAGAGAGAGAGAGAGAGAGAGAGAGAGAGAGAGACTAGACAACAACAACGCTATAACAAAAGGGAGATGGGAAAACTATTCGTTATTTTTTTACATTTAATCTCAATTGCACCTGCCACCTGTTGACAAGTGGAGGGTGGTAGCCTACGGTATAATTACCCCGCCATTACCCATCATCCACCATAGATAGCGCTCGCGGGGTCACACGCATGCCACGGCAATCTAGAGAGGGTTCGCGGTTGGGCTCGAGCAAAGGGTGCTAATTTACCCGCCGATGTTAAGAGCTGTAATTACGCTAGCACTGTCGGGTGCCGCGAGGTGCTAACAGCCTTCCACTGTCGGCTGCCAGGCAACACAATAGCCCCCCCAGCCCCGGCACAATAACCCCCCCAGCCCCGGCTCCTCCACTGACACGCGGGCCAATTAGCCACCATTAGCCCAGCTTACAACACCACCCCACTTCAGCCTCTGCCTTATAAATGTTTTAGTAGATCTGGATCTAAACCCTCTGAGAATCTTTAAGTGTTTAACACTTAACACGCAACACTTTCAAAAAAGCACTTTCACCTAGAAACTCCATTCACACTTTTTATAATTCGGTCATGTGGAGACACATGCTGGAACTTTTTTACTTTTAAATGTTTTATAGTTTCTGAGTTATTTAACTTAAACGCCCAATGCATTCTCAATGGCAATATAGCACAAACTTTGGCACCATGTTTTTGGCACCAAGTGTCGTATGTTGTGTCATAAGTTCATGTATTGCCCTGCATGTCTTTTTCTGTTTAATACAAATATTGAAAAACAATAAGATGCGTTGAGTTTTATTTTTCATCATTTTTCTTGCTTGCTTCCAAAGTGTACAGTTGCTTCTTTTGGGCTTGTTTCGTAATGTTGCTTAATCCATGGTTTATCAAACATTTTCATGTCAAGCAAGGACCCCCCAAATCAATATGTATTTGTCCACGGACAAATACATATTTGTAAAAAAAAAAAAGAAATCACACCCATGTGAAGTGAGGGCCGAACAGTGAAGACGCAAATTGTGATTGGCCAGAATGAGATGATGTATGACGATGTGTATACGATGGCAAGAGCGCCCCTCACTTCACACGGGTGTGATTTTGTTGTTGAAAACAGCAGACATAAGCGTGTCGCATCGCACAGTATAGATCTGCCATGTATAGGTTTAAAGTGTGTGTTTGGTTTTCATAGACCTGCGGTTGCTTATTTCTGTCGCAGAATCTGGCAACACTGTTGATTGGGTGGAGAGAGGCTGGCGGCAGCGTTCGGGGTTGTGACTCAATTATGACGTTTTACTGTCACACAAATATGTGATTAACCCATTCTGACCTGAGATCAGATTCATACGAGGTTTCCACTGGACACACACTGGTCTGATTAACCCATTCTGACCTGAGATCAGATTCTAAAAAAATGTCAGTCGTTCTTCGATTTTTCAAAAATAGCAGACCTACAAGCTCTTAGCGCGCCACTCGGTGGCGCGCTATGAGCTTGTAGATCTGCTATTTTTCAATAGCTAAAGCATAACATGATGCTAGCACCAAAATGGGTTCCCGGTCAGAATGGGTTAAATGACAAATAATATGAACAATGTATGATTATGACAATTATGCAAAAATAAATAACTGTGATCATCTCAAATAAATGCAACCAGCGGTGTATAGCAGCACAGTGGTTCCCAAACTTAATGGCATTTTTTTATCTCTGGGACCCCAATTTATTATTGTAAAATCAGTGTTAATTTTAACTCTATAGTGAACAAATGGAACCAAACGGACCAGGAAAACAACAGAAACACTTCCTCCCTGGCTGCACATTATGGCCTTTCTGATTATCATTTAGCTGTTGAGGGTCTTTTTCCTTCAGTGCAAGAGTTCTGTCCATCTCTATCAACCTCTCCCTCTCTCTCTCTCTCTCTCTTACCTATAGAGCGTCGCAGTGCCGCCCCCTTTCATGACAACGTGAGACAGGCCAGAAGTCGATTCCCCGTTAATTTTCCCCATATAGGCTTTTCAAAAAGTGTTTATTTAAAGACGTTTTACGCCGCGGACAAAGTCAACTGGAGTTGTGACAAATCATGATTTGTTGTCAATTAATTTTTTGGGCCAAACAAATAATTACAAAGAACTAAACTGCCTCCCCCCTGGCCCCGCCTGATGGAGGGGAAAGGAACTGGTTGGAATAACGTGTTCCTTCCACGCGCTACGTCCAACCAGGGAAACTCCCCCCTGTCAGGTGTAAAAGGAGCAACTTGGACACTCAGGCATGAAGGAAGCATGAGTTCAAGTCCGTTGCTCTCCCCAGGTTGGCGGAGGGTGTGTAGAGCCCAGGATCACATTAGATGATTGACACAGGGGTGAAAAATGGGTTACAAAAATCGTGGGATAAAAAATATAAATAAAAACTTTTTGTAAATGTCTACGAGGAAAATGAACGGGGAATCATTTCCTGGGTCCTCAGAGGGGGCGGGACTGTGACGCTCTATATCCTTCTCTCAGTCTCTCTCTGTGCATTCTCTCCCTCTCTCTCTCCCTCTCCCTCTCTCTCTCTCTCTCTCCCTCTCTCTCTCTCCCACTCTCCGGTGTGTGTCTGAGATAAGGGCCATGAGAGGTAATGTTTCAGTCTACACTTCCAAACAGAGTACACACATCACTGACCATGTCATTCATCTCCCACGTGTGTGTGTGTGTGTGTGTGTGTGTGTGTGTGTGTGTGTGTGTGTGTGTGTGTGTGTGTGTGTGTGTGTGTGTGTGTGTGTGTGTGTGCGTGCCGTGCACGCATTAGGGAATAGCAAAGCAGCAGTGACTGACTGATTAAGTCTCTGGTACATGAGTGATTGACTGCTCATTAGCACAACCAGAGGCTAATTAATTACTTTGGCATCACCTGCCTTCAAAGTATACACAGAGACTTAACCCATTCAGACCTGGGAACGATTCTACGAAATGACCGTGTTCTGAAAAACCCCATGTTTCTGTTTCTGTGTCTCAAACTATTTCATGTCAAGGACCTCCAACATTTTTTGTATTAGGCCGTCGACCCCCATCTGAAAATATGTTGTTCCAGGTTCACCTAGAAGCAAAGATTTGAGTTAAAAACGTTCGCTTTGAAAGAATATATATTCAAAGATTTGCGCCACATTTTCATGATTTTTCAAAAACAGCAGATCTACGAGCTCGTAGCGTGGCACTCGGTGCCGCGCTATGAGCTTGTAGATCTGCTGTTTTTCAATAGCTAAAGATAAACATATAGCGCTTAAGTTAAAACACCAAAAGAGGTTCTCCCTCCCCGCCCAGAA
>NC_137878.1:28225775-28248275 GCF_963924005.1 Protomyctophum bolini
CCACCCCACCCCCCCACCCTTCCCAGATGCCTAATTGTTGCGCTAATGACGCTGGGCCTGATGGGACTGTTTATGGTGTTCATCTGGGAGCGCTGGCACGGTAATTAGCCCATTTAGACCTGAGGACCATTCTATGCAAAATGTCTTCTTTAAATCCTGACAGTATTCTGAAAAAAAAACCCATGTTTCTGTCATTCGTTAATTCTCAAACATTTTCATGTCAAGGACCCCCAAATACATCTGTAATTGGCCTCCGACCCCCCCATCTGAAAATATGTTGTTCCAGTGACCCCCCCACCACCAGAAGCAAAAATTTGAGTTAAAAATATACGTATACTCAAAGATTTGCGACACATTTTCACGATTTTTCAAAAATAGCAGATCTACAAGCTCATAGCGCGGCACTCGGTGCAGCGCTATGAGCTTGTAGATCTGCTATTTTCCCCCCGTCCTGAATGGGTTAGAGCACACCTCACTTCATTACGCAGCAGGAGGGGAATGATGGGGAAGGGGTCGCTGGTGGCAAGCAGGCTATAAAAAAAATGGCACGTGGCACATGCATACGCGCGCACACACACACGCGCGCGCGCACACACACACACACACACACACACACTCACACACACACACACACACACACAGAATCTCTGGGATTGATGTATGCACAATACAGTATTTGCCGCTGTATATAGTCGAGTGTAAACCGCGTATGTCCAAAACCCTTAATTGTTTTTAATCATTTAAAAAGTTATAAAAATTAATTCGTGAAAATGTGTTGATCGACAAGCATGCAGATCAGTCCATGTTCGAACCCTTCGCGCAACACATGTTGTATGACGAATTAAGTATAGGGCATTCGTTGTGAATTGCAAATTAATTTAGGAAAAAAAAACATGAAGAAGTTGAAATATGGAGGTACAAGGTCTCTGCCCAACAGCAACGATATGCCTATTTGTGGACACACAGGCACACACACACATACACACACACACACACACACACACACACACACACACACACACACACACACACACTGTTCATTGTGTGAGAAGCCCCAACAGTACCGCTGGCTGCTCACAGGCGAGACGCATGCGCCGCACGTCGCATTGCCGTAGCGTAATTCTATTCCACCGTGCTTAAGTTCCCACAGCAGCATCACAGCAGGGAGCCAAACCACCGCTCCACTCTGCCTCTCAGAGCAGCGTTCAGAATGTATGTCACGATACAACCACCTCTAACTTTTTTATTTCAAAGGGCCGACCCCATAAACTCCGACAGCGTATATACTGTACACGCCTTACTGTACATATAGGGGTCCATTTGGTTCCGTTTGCACGCTTTCAGAGTTGCAGAATTAAGGGTCAGGCTTCTTAAGGAAGCCTGAGGGTCCAAGCAGGACCACCCTCTGAGAAGAGAACCACTGCTGTACATTATGCGTCCGCCTGCACTAAAATACAGATTATTACTTGTTATGTACTCGTTTGTGTGAAACATGGAGCTGGAGTCCCTCAGGGATCAATTGAACCATAATACAAGAATACAGGAACGTGAATACATTTATGCAACTATTAACAATGTACGGTGTGGAAACGTCATTGCTAAACCTACCTAGTGATACCTATTCAGGCCCAGCAGGGTCTCATAACAAACAATAGGGGTGATGTGGTCTTTTATACATACAGCTTGAGTGGATTGAGACAGGCTTTCAGGCCAAGGTGTCGTTGCTCACAGACACGACCAGACAGACTATAGCATGGAACAATAATATACGATATAGATTTGAGTCTTCATATTTCCCACTACAGCACGTGCATTGTCGCCCCACACCCACATTGTGTCATCTCCTGCTTTGATAGCGCTATAGCTTCTACAATAGACATTGTTTATACTCATTGACGTGACGGAGCAGAGCGTCGCTGCTATATAGCAGATCAACAAGCTCATAGCGCGGCACAGAGTGCCGTGCTATGAGCTTGTAGATCTGCTCTACTCTGACACTCTAGCCCATGGGTGGGCAACTGTCGGCCCGGGGGCCACATGCGGCCCCCACCTTCACTTAATGTGGCCCTCAGGTTAATGTCAGAATACTGATATAATTGGTTTCAGCTGTTACAATTCCACAACATGCAAACATGACCGGCTTTAATTACTTCAGTCTAAATTAGTAGCTCAATGGTCAACACAAGTATAATTAAAGGCATTTGAAATTACATAAAAATGTACATTTTCAGGATTCCAATTCAAAAATAGCAAAAAGAATATTCAAGATTTCAATTCGAATATACCGGTAGCAAGAAATAGCCGATCTACAAGCTCAAAACACGTCGCAGCGCTAGGGAGGGAGTGTGGAAATATAGTGGCCCTCTCCATCGTCAAAGTTGCCCGCCCCTGCTCTAGCCCTTCATGTGCTACCTCAGCATAGGTCAGAAAGTAGGACACATCATTTCAAGTCTTTTCAAGTTGAGAAACAAGGCGAGCCGGCTCTCTCTCTCTCCTCTATCGCTCTCCCTCTCTCTCTCTCTGTGTCTCTCTCTCTCTCTGTCTCTCTCTCTCTCTCTCTCTCTGTGTGTGCGTGCGTGTTGGGAACCGTCGGAGCTAGCTAGGCAGAGATTGAGTCATATATAGCACATTTTAAACTCTGCTCACGTCCCGTCCGGGTGTGTGACTAGTATAGCAAACTAAGCCGTCTGTCCTTATCTATATATATCTGTGTCTCCTTGGCGGGTCGACACACACAAACACAACAACAACATCTCAGATCGCACATTATGGACCATGTTGGCATCGGCTGGGAGCGAGGAAGAACTCTCACTCAAATTAACCCATTCTGACCTGAGATCAGATTCATACGAGGTTTCCACTGGACACACACTGGTCTGATTAACCCATTCTGACCTGAGATCAGATTTAAAAAAATGTCAGTCGTTCTTCGATTTTTCAAAAATAGCAGACCTACAAGCTCGTAGCGCGCCACTCGGTGGCGCGCTATGAGCTTGTAGATCTGCTATTTTTCGATAGCTAAAGCATAGTATAATGCGAACACCCAAAGGGGTTCCCACCCAAAATGGGTTAAAGAGAGCTGTGGAGCCGGGGGGAGTGAATCACAGGAAGCAGTGCCAGGGTTAATTGATCAGCAGGTGTTTCCAATTTGCTCGCTGCAATAACCCTAAAACCCGGGACCCAAATGGAGTCCCTGAGCTACAGGGAACATGGCAGCGCCATGTCATTCCAAGTCCCTCCTCCAACCTGACACACACCGACATGAAATTGTCAAGACGTGCATCCATGGAGTCAAAAACGAAATGAGAAGAGAGACGTGTTATACGTCACCCACACTGGGGGGATTTGAACCTGTGATCTTGGGAACATGGACCTGACACATCAACGGATTCCATGCCACCATTGGCTCCGGTGCTGAGGCGCCAGACAGTGCCAACAGAATGCACAACTATAAAAAGGCCTTGCAAACGTGAACAAGCGAGGAACGCAGGCGTTGTTGTCGCCTGGATCAACCACAGGTCTCCTCCAGGTCTGTTGAAGAGGCGTGCGACAACGCAAGCGTAAACACAATAAGCTAAACAGAATCTCGTTGTGGGGTGTGGTTCTTACCTTGAGGAAGGTCAGGTTGCGGTTGCGGTCGATGCTGGTGATCTCCAGGTTGCCCATCACCACCTCGCAGTTCTCGTAGCGCTTCTTCAGCGTGCGGTACTGCTGGTCCAGGTCCGACAGCGTGCTCAGCTTGTTCTCTGTGCCGGGGCACACTGCACGGGACGAGAGACACAGAGAGAGAGAGAGAGAGACAGAGAGAGAGAGAGAGAGAGAGAGAGAGAGAGAGAGAGAGAGAGAGAGAGAGAGACAGAGAGAGAGGGAGAGAGAGGGAGAGAGAGAGAGAGAGAGATTTTGGTTTTCATAGTGTCGAACAATGTTCAAGTTCCGAGTGTGGTTCTCAAGGTGTTGAAGTCATTTTACACTTGGTTGCATGCTCACATAAGGGTCCATTTGGTTCCATTTGTACACTCTCTGAGTTGCAGACCCATAAGGGTCCACTTTGGTTCCAAACTATCATTTAGCTGTGGACCTCAAGGACCCTTGGGGGTCCCCGGACCCCACTTTGGGAACCACTGTTATAGCACCAATGGTCAGATGCATACACACTAGCACAGGGGCACGGGTGCAAACATTGGCACAAGGGGAGGGTTATCACTGGCACTCTGGCAAACGTGTGAGAGAGATGCTTTTTCGTTTAACCCATTTTGACCTGAGATCAGATTCTAAAAAATGTCTTCTACATCCTGACAGTTTTCTGAAAAAGATATGTTTCTATGTCAGTCCTTCTTAAAAAATATAATAATAACATTGGTGGCGCGCTACGAGCAGAATAGCAGAATAGCTTCTGCTATTTTTCAATAGCTAAAGCATTGTCAGGATAGCAGGATGACTGAACCCAAAAATGCAGAGCCACAAAACAGAAAGATTAAAAATCCAAAGATGTATTGAATTTGAAGCCCAAGGCAGTTAAGGGTCACAAACAAAAGGTTTAGCTGTAAGCTAGCTCAGGAAACTCAGGAGAAACATTCCAAACTTTACTTTACTTTACAAAATAAAACTAGGAAGACCAAAAAGGCAAAACTCAGGTACAAGGCAGTGAATCATAAAGTCCAAAATGCAAACCTTTCAAGGAGACACAGAAGCAGGAACTTTGGGGTACAGCTAGCTCAGGGACAATGACAAATGTTCTGACCGTGAGTGTTTGTAAGGAGTCTTTACAGGGAGCAGGTAAATGGGCAAAAATGTTACTGTATATTGCTTGTTGTTCATTATTGTTGGGATGTTTAATTGTTGTTGTTTCTGTGTGCGCAGAGAGTTGTTGTCTCTGTGTGCGCAATGTTGACTTTTGTTTTGTTGTATGTATGCTTTGGCAATGTAGAACATATTTATCATGCCAATAAAGCTTTTTGAAATTGAAAATTGAATGGGACTGCAGAGTGGAAGGGAAAGTGGGAGTCTGTGGAGAGACAGACCTTGACATTTTGGTTCCAAACTATCCTTTAGCTGTGGACCTCAAGGACCCCTGGGGGTCCCCGGACCCCACTTTGGGGAACCACTGTTATATAGCACCAATGGTCAGATGCATAACCCATTCTGACCTGAGATCAGATTCTAACAATGTCTGTTTGAAAATGACAGTTTTCTGAAAAAGCTATGTTTCCATGTCAGTCGTTTTTCAAAAATTGCAGACCTACAAGAGCTTGTAGATCTGCTATTTTTCAATAGCATAACATGATGCTAACACCAAAAGGGGTTGCCGCCCAGAATGGGATAAACTAGCATACAGTATATCTGATGTATATTTCTCACACATGTCATGAGAGAAAGACGGAGTGGGATCACTGGTTCAAACAACTCCAATGTATAATAGAATAGAATAGACAATAATAAGACATGTAATAAAGAGACTAGAGAGATGTAAGGAGAAGACATGTAAGGGAAAAACAACAAGACAAAAGAAGGGGAAGTATATGAGAAGACCTCGCGAAAGTGTCAGACAGACAGAAGAAACGGAATAGTCGTTATAGGAGGAAGGATAAGGGAGGAAGCTCTCAGCGTGCACAACGCTGGGGTTCAAACGGAAAAGGAAAAAAGCAGGGTGGAGATGACAGCGGGGCAGATGTGCTGAAAATAGCAGATATACAATCTCACAACGCGTCGTGAGATTGTATATCTGCTATTTTCAGCATGCAACAAAAGTGTAAAATATGTCATTACAACGACATCAAGGCCTGTCAAAACACATTTTAGTCGACTAAATCAACTGTAGATGTTCCAACGGCGGGAGGGCGGAGGTGGAGTAAGAAAGAGGAATCGGGGGGGGGGGGGTTCGGGATGGAGCGGTTAACGCGGGTTACTGAAAAGAGACGTCGCCCTCGTCGATTAAGGGTCAAATCCGGTGCGGGCGGAAGAGTAATTTGAGAGTGTTTATTTAACTGCAAAGCGTGTAAGGATGGACCTTAAATGGACCCTTGTGACTATAGCAGTGAGTGAGTGAGTGGGGGGAGGTTAAGGACACTCACATGGACAGTGTGGTATAAAGAGGCGTACAGTACATACAACATGGAGGACTCTATCATTTTCCCATCGTTTCCTGCGATGCGGGCGACCTACGTACAGTCTGGTTTCTGTCAAGGGCACGCCGCGTAATGTGCCGTGGATGTCGGCTGAAAACCTCGTATGTATATCCCATTCTGACCTGAGATCAGATTCTAAAAATGTCTTCTACATCCTGACAGTTTTCTGAAAATGCTATGTTTCTATGTCAGTCGTCGTTCTTCGATTTTTCAAAAATAGCTGACCTACAAGCTCGTAGCGCGCCACTCGGTGGCGCGCTATGAGCTTGTAGATCTGCTATTTTTCAATAGCTAAAGCATAACATAATGCCAAAATACAATACAATACATCCAATAAATACCGTTTGCTTTTCATGAAACTATATATGAAAGAAAGACATTCTTTTGTTCCAATGGATCCTATGACGAATTCCTGTTCTGTTCTTTAACTATACATAGAAGTGTCTATTTGTACGTCTCTAAATGTTTTGATGAATTGAACATGGCGGAACCCTGTTGTAAACAAGTGTAATGCTTAATTGGGGTCGTCCACTCACAGTTAACACAGTCTTTGTATTGAGTTTGTGCTTGAAATGTACTGCAAACTGTTAATACATAATATTTCAATCAAACAATCAATCATCCAATGCATGGTCGCAATAAGCTCTTTCTTGGTGATACTTTTGATTGGATAGATATTTGTGGAAACCCCACAGAGATGCACTTAAAAAAACGTGTGTAAATCAAAGCATAATACAGTATATAGGCATTTGTGTATATAGACCAAAATGTGGAGATACAATGTTTCTGTTTGGCTGCAGAGACACTCAATTTCAAATCGGGGGCCGGATGACCTTTATAATGGTGGGTGTGTGTGTGAGTGTGTGTGTGTGTGTGTGTGTGTGTGTGTGTCATCCGAACATTGCATGTAATTAGCCCGACCCATTTCCACCCAACGTAACTTATACGCACACACACACACACACACACACACACACACACAGTCACACACACACAGTCACACACACACACTCTCTCACTCACTCACTCACTCCACCCTACTACCATCTGGCTCCTGTCAGTATCACTACATACAATCATTATAATATACAACACTCCCCGGACGTGTGTGCGTGCGTGCGTGCGTGTGCGTGTGTGTGCGTCTGTGTGTCTGTGTGTGTGCATGCGTGCAAAGTGGATGATGAAAATGCCATTTTTGAGCGAACAGTAACACGTTGCCTCTCTGTGACATTTCTTGCACACCTATTTGGAAATCCGAGTGGACAGCGAGTCATTTTATGAAATCAAATACAGTTTGAGTCCTGCAATTCATTTTAGGACGTGCGAGTGGAAGTATATAGGTAATAATAACCCATTACTGAGTGAGATGTGCTTGTGTGTGTGTGCGTGTGTGTGTGTGTGTGTGTGTGTGTGTGTGTGTGTGTGTGTGTGTGTGTGTCTGTGTGTTTGTGTGGATGCATGCATGCGTGTCCACACAAGTATAGTAGAATTTGAGGAAATAGTCTGTGTGAGTGTTTTGCTTAGTTTGTTTTTTTTATTTTCGCATTCATCTGCAAGGGCCTTAAAGGGCCACTTCACCCCTTTTGCAACCAGATCTTATTTTTTTAATTATATTTGGGAGAAGAGAAACCTGGTACTTAAGACCACGCACGCACGCACACACACTGTTCAGGTATTTGGAAAATGTATTTCTGCACATTGGCCCTGCTTTCACTGGTATTTTGCTGACCAAGGAACAGACTCCACCGTTGAGAGGGGAAGCATTTCCTCAACAACAAAGGCTACCTAGCAATCATTTGAGTTGACTCTTGGTGACATCATGCTACTGTGGCCATTTAAAATCGATATTTCCAACCCACAAACCATCCGATCTCGCCGTTATCCGCATTTGCCATTGTAGCGTGTGGTAATAATGTTCGTTCAACCGGCGTTTTCTGTGAATGCGTTACAAGGGTTTGTGTGTCTGTGTGTGTCATAGACTGTATAGGTCTGTGTTTACCTACAGGCATAAGAAAAGACCCGCCCTACTCAGACTGTCTCTGATTGGCTTACCCTGAAATCTGGCCCTACGTTAGCCAATCAATGACCTCTTCATGCGACGTGCTTTGTTCATGTTAGGGTGTGAAGCCATGTGGGCTGAGAGGCTAGTATGAGAGGCAGAGCACAAACGCAACTGTCAACACAGAGACCTCTCTCAGCAGCAGTCAACACAGAGACGCCTGTATGACAGTCTGACTCACAGAGCAGCAGTCAGCACAGAGACGCCTGTATGACAGTCTGACTCACAGAGCTGCAGTCAGCACAGAGACGCCTGTATGACAGTCTGACTCACAGAGCAGCAGTCAGCACAGAGACGCCTGTATGACAGTCTGACTCACAGAGCAGCAGTCAGCACAGAGACGCCTGTATGACAGTCTGACTCACAGAGCAGCAGTCAGCACAGAGACGCCTGTATGACAGTCTGACTCACAGAGCAGCAGTCAGCACAGAGACGCCTGTATGACAGTCTGACTCACAGAGCAGCAGTCAGCACAGAGACGCCTGTATGACAGTCTGACTCACAGAGCAGCAGTCAGCACAGAGACGCCTGTATGACAGTCTGACTCACAGAGCAGCAGTCAGCACAGAGACGCCTGTATGACAGTCTGACTCACAGAGCAGCAGTCAGCACAGAGACGCCTGTATGACAGTCTGACTCACAGAGCAGCAGTCAGCACAGAGACGCCTGTATGACAGTCTGACTCACAGAGCAGCAGTCAGCACAGAGACGCCTGTATGACAGTCTGACTCACAGAGCAGCAGTCAGCACAGAGACGCCTGTATGACAGTCTGACTCACAGAGCAGCAGTCAGCACAGAGACGCCTGTATGACAGTCTGACTCACAGAGCAGCAGTCAGCACAGAGACGCCTGTATGACAGTCTGACTCACAGAGCAGCAGTCAGCACAGAGACGCCTGTATGACAGTCTGACTCACAGAGCAGCAGTCAGCACAGAGACGCCTGTATGACAGTCTGACTCACAGAGCAGCAGTCAGCACAGAGACGCCTGTATGACAGTCTGACTCACAGAGCAGCAGTCAGCACAGAGACGCCTGTATGACAGTCTGACTCACAGAGCAGCAGTCAGCACAGAGACGCCTGTATGACAGTCTGACTCACGGAGCTGCAGTCAGCACAGAGACGCCTGTATGACAGTCTGACTCACAGAGCAGCAGTCAGCACAGAGACGCCTGTATGACAGTCTGACTCACAGAGCAGCAGTCAGCACAGAGACGCCTGTATGACAGTCTGACTCACAGAGCAGCAGTCAGCACAGAGACGCCTGTATGACAGTCTGACTCACGGAGCTGCAGTCAGCACAGAGACGCCTGTATGACAGTCTGACTCACAGAGCAGCAGTCAGCACAGAGACGCCTGTATGACAGTCTGACTCACAGAGCAGCAGTCAGCACAGAGACGCCTGTATGACAGTCTGACTCACAGAGCAGCAGTCAGCACAGAGACGCCTGTATGACAGTCTGACTCACAGAGCAGCAGTCAGCACAGAGACGCCTGTATGACAGTCTGACTCACAGAGCAGCAGTCAGCACAGAGACGCCTGTATGACAGTCTGACTCACAGAGCTGCAGTCAGCACAGAGACGCCTGTATGACAGTCTGACTCACAGAGCAGCAGTCAGCACAGAGACGCCTGTATGACAGTCTGACTCACTGAGCAGCAGTCAGCACAGAGACGCCTGTATGACAGTCTGACTCACTGAGCAGCAGTCAGCACAGAGACGCCTGTATGACAGTCTGACTCACTGAGCAGCAGTCAGCACAGAGACGCCTGTATGACAGTCTGACTCACTGAGCAGCAGTCAGCACAGAGACGCCTGTATGACAGTCTGACTCACAGAGCAGCAGTCAGCACAGAGACGCCTGTATGACAGTCTGACTCACAGAGCAGCAGTCAGCACAGAGACGCCAGTATGACAGTCTGACTCACAGAGCAGCAGTCAGCACAGAGACGCCTGTATGACAGTCTAACTCACAGAGCAGCAGTCAGCACAGAGACGCCTGTATGACAGTCTGACTCACAGAGCTGCAGTCAGCACAGAGACGCCTGTATGACAGTCTGACTCACAGAGCTGCAGTCAGCACAGAGACGCCTGTATGACAGTCTGACTCACAGAGCAGCAGTCAGCACAGAGACGCCTGTATGACAGTCTGACTCACAGAGCAGCAGTCAGCACAGAGACGCCTGTATGACAGTCTGACTCACAGAGCAGCAGTCAGCACAGAGACGCCTGTATGACAGTCTGACTCACAGAGCAGCAGTCAGCACAGAGACGCCTGTATGACAGTCTGACTCACAGAGCAGCAGTCAGCACAGAGACGCCTGTATGACAGTCTGACTCACAGAGCAGCAGTCAGCACAGAGACGCCTGTATGACAGTCTGACTCACAGAGCAGCAGTCAGCACAGAGACGCCTGTATGACAGTCTGACTCACAGAGCAGCAGTCAGCACAGAGACGCCTGTATGACAGTCTGACTCACAGAGCAGCAGTCAGCACAGAGACGCCTGTATGACAGTCTGACTCACAGAGCAGCAGTCAGCACAGAGACGCCTGTATGACAGTCTGACTCACAGAGCAGCAGTCAGCACAGAGACGCCTGTATGACAGTCTGACTCACAGAGCAGCAGTCAGCACAGAGACGCCTGTATGACAGTCTGACTCACAGAGCAGCAGTCAGCACAGAGACGCCTGTATGACAGTCTGACTCACAGAGCAGCAGTCAGCACAGAGACGCCTGTATGACAGTCTGACTCACAGAGCAGCAGTCAGCACAGAGACGCCTGTATGACAGTCTGACTCACAGAGCAGCAGTCAGCACAGAGACGCCTGTATGACAGTCTGACTCACAGAGCAGCAGTCAGCACAGAGACGCCTGTATGACAGTCTGACTCACAGAGCAGCAGTCAGCACAGAGACGCCTGTATGACAGTCTGACTCACAGAGCAGCAGTCAGCACAGAGACGCCTGTATGACAGTCTGACTCACAGAGCAGCAGTCAGCACAGAGACGCCTGTATGACAGTCTGACTCACGGAGCTGCATGGCCAGACTTTTCACTTGGATCACAGAAGTTGACATAATAACATAATAACGCCATAACGCGGTTAACACACGCACAGTAACTAGAACGCCGTTATGGAATGGGGAAATGTAAGGCGTTAGGTTACAAGTTATTGCAAATAGTAGTTTCGTTATGTAACGTAACGTGATGTAAGGGCGTTAGTCACAACACTGGTTGTTTGTCAGTCAGTCAGTGTCTCTCTTCTATATTTCTCTCCATCTCGTCACATCAACCGTCTCTTCCTTCCACACAGAACCCAGAGCGAGAGACACTACAGTATCATGGATGAGATGACACTCTCTCACTTCTTCCTTCCACCTTGTACAATGCATCCTGATTACTTGTAGCTACCCTCTCTCTCTCCCTCCCTCTCTCCCCCTCTCCCCCTCTCCCTCTCTCTCTCCCCAACATGCTGAGCAGTTTCCTTTTTCCCTCTTGATGTGCGGGGTGGCAAAAAGGGCACGTCTACTTGACAACTGTGAAGTGCGTGCACATATACGCACAAGAGCTGTGAACTCTCAGTTGGATGTGCGCCTGCTTGTGTGTGCATGCATCGCTGTAGTCTGTGTGTGTGTGTGTGTGTGTGTGTGTGTGTGTGTGTGTGTCGGTGTGTGTGTGTGTGTGTGTGTCGGTGTGTGTGTGTGTGTGTGTGTGTGTGTGTGTGTGTGTGTGTGTGTGTCGGTGTGTGTGTGTGTGTGTGTGTGTCGGTGTGTGTGTGTGTGTGTGTGTGTGTGTGTGTGTGTGTGTGTACAAGTGCTAGTGTGCTTCTTCGCTGTAGTCGGTGTGTGTGCGTGCGTGCATGTGTGGATGTGTAATATGGGGACTCTGCCAGGGGGGACAATAGGCCCACTATCTGTACAGCGGTGTCACTGCTCCAACAAAGCCTATTGGCTCACCTCATTTACACCTCACAGAGAGAGAGAGAGAGAGAGAGAGAGAGAGGGAGAGAGATAGAGAGAGAAAGTGGAGGGGGGGTGGCTGATGCAGTAAATGAAAGGGAATTAGAGTGAGATAGAGAACGAGCGAGGGCAGAAAGCATGGCGGCGAGAGAGAGAGAGAGAACAATGCAGTTAGAGCAAGACAGACAGACAGACAGACAGACAGACAGACAGACAGACAGACAGACAGACAGACAGACAGACAGACAGACAGACAGACAGACAGACAGACAGACAGACAGACAGACAGACAGACAGACTAATGGCCTCAGTACAGACACAGACTCAGTCACTATGGTGACGATGACGATGCACTGATAATACTCATACTTACTGAACACATACAGTACAGTACAGTAGAGGACTCTATGGACCTAATGAACACACATACAGTACAGTACAGTAGAGGACTCCATGGGCCTAATGAACACACATACAGTACAGTACAGTACTAATGAGAACGACAACAATACGTTGGACACAAAATGTGACTTCAACTTCTGAACGTGTCAGATCACAAAGATCACATGATGTATGAAAGGATGGCTGGAACTGAAGCTCCCCCAAAGCCTCGCAAAGTGTTGCATTGTAAAAAGAACTGAGATGTACAGTACAGTACAGTATGCTTACAGTATGAAGATATGTATGCTTACAGAATCGAGAAAGGAAAAAAAGGAAATAAAGAAGCATGGTGGAAATAGAAACAAAGGCAGATCGAGGCAGAGACAATGATCTCGCAAGCAAAGTCTGTTTCTGTATCTCTGTGCGTGCGACCGTGCGACCGTGCGTGCGTGCGACCGTGCGTGCGTGCATGCGTGCGTGCGACCGTGTGACCGTGCAGAAACAGAGACACATATCCCTGCTGTATAACCCAGTTTTCTCTCTTCATGGCTTATTCCATCAAGTTGGCTTTCCAGCCCCAAAACTGACTGAATGGAATCCCTTCAAATTGAATTACATCTTAATCCTCCCCCGGCCCACTTCTCTTCTCCCACTGATAACACCAGCTACATTACAATGCAGCGTCGCTCTTAAACTGCAGCTAGTGTTGTAGTACCTGGACTCTGAGTGTGTAACAGTATAGTTCTTTGACTATTCGGTTTCGCCTCTAAAAATACCGAATATGCCTTTTTTTTGTGTGGAGTCATAGCAGTATAACATTGATTTATTTCAGCAGCAGCTTGGAGGAGCTCGATAGCCTGGCCCAGCCAGCGTGCGTTCTGGTCTAGATGGTCTCGATAGCCTGGCCCAGCCAGCGTGCGTTCTGGTCTAGATGGTCTCGATAGCCTGGCCCAGCCAGCGTGCGTTCTGGTCTAGATGGTCTCGATAGCCTGGCCCAGCCAGCGTGCGTTCTGGTCTAGATGGTCTCGATAGCCTGGCCCAGCCAGCGTGCGTTCTGGTCTAGATGGTCTCGATAGCCTGGCCCAGCCAGCGTGCGTTCTGGTCTAGATGGTCTCGATAGCCTGGCCCAGCCAGCGTGCGTTCTGGTGGGCACAACATTCTCTATAGCAAGCGCTGGAGATTATTGGTTGACCTTTATTATTTATTGTATGTAATCAGGGGTGCACATTATTATTATTATTGTGGTCTAAGTCCTCCGAGGAGCATGTGTGTCTATGTACCTTGGTGAGCACAGCGTACTAAGGACCCCCAGAATTATCTGTAATTGGCCTCCAACCCCCATCTGAAAATATGTTGTTCCAGGCCCCCCCCAGAAAGCCAATATTTTTGTTAAAAACGTTCACTCTGAAATATATATTCAAAGATTTGCACCACATTTTCACGACTTTTCAAAAATAGCTAAATCATAACATAATGCTAACACCAAAAGGGGTTACCGCACAGAATGCCTTAATGACCTGCTGTGGGATCACTTTGCTGTGCTTTTGTTTGAACTGGATGTTCAATAATAAATTAGATTATGTGAAAACAAAACACAGAAACAGTATTCATGACTAGGGTTGCTTTCATCAATTCTGTTTTTCTTCAATGAACAGAACAAGGAGTTATGTAACATGCAGCTGCATGCATGCCTGGTTGGATAAATGGATTTTTAAAAAAAGTGACGCGTGAAGATTTATTGATTATGAGCCCATTCAACTAACTTAGTTTAATAGTAGACATCTCCATTACTGTATTTTTTCTATCCCACGATTTTGCAACCCATTTTTTCACCCAGTGTCAATTATCTAATGTAATCCCATGGGTGCTACACTTCCTCTGCCAACCTGGGGGGGGGGGGGGGGGGGGAGGGGGAGGGGGGGTGACATCATGCTTCCTTCTATGCATGAGGAGTCCAAGCTGCTTCTTTACACCTGACAGGGGAGAGTTTCCCCGGCCGGACGTATAGCGTGTGGAAGGAACGCGTTATTCCGACCAGTTCCAGGAGGCAGTTTAGAGACCAGGATTACTGCATGTTTTTGTGAGGGTACCTACCCTATAGGGGACACGGGGAGAACATGTGAGGGTACCTACCCTATAGGGGACACGGGGAGAACATGTGAGGGTACCTACCCTATAGGGGACACGGGGAGAACATGTGAGGGTACCTACCCTAGGGGACACGGGGAGAACATGTGAGGGTACCTACCCTATAGGGGACACGGGGAGAACATGTGAGGGTACCTACCCTATAGGGGACACGGGGAGAACATGTGAGGGTAGTACCTACCCTATAGGGGACACGGGGAGAACATGTGAGGGTGCCTACCCTATAAGGGACACGGGGAGAACATGTGAGGGTAGTACCTACCCTATAGGGGACACGGGGAGAACATGTGAGGGTACCTACCCTATAGGGGACACGGGGAGAACATGTGAGGGTACCTACCCTATAGGGGACACGGGGAGAACATGTGAGGGTACCTACCCTATAGGGGACACGGGGAGAACATGTGAGGGTACCTACCCTATAGGGGACACGGGGAGAACATGTGAGGGTAGTACCTAGGGGACACGGGGAGAACATGTGAGGGTACCTACCCTATAGGGGACACGGGGAGAACATGTGAGGGTACCTACCCTATAGGGGACACGGGGAGAACATGTGAGGGTACCTACCCTATAGGGGACACGGGGAGAACATGTGAGGGTAGTACCTACCCTATAGGGGACACGGGGAGAACATGTGAGGGTGCCTACCCTATAAGGGACACGGGGAGAACATGTGAGGGTAGTACCTACCCTATAGGGGACACGGGGAGAACATGTGAGGGTACCTACCCTATAGGGGACACGGGGAGAACATGTGAGGGTACCTACCCTATAGGGGACACGGGGAGAACATGTGAGGGTACCTACACTGTATCGAATCGGTGTAATTTCTACAATAAAAATGTACAGTAACTTATTGTTGGGTCATTTTACAATGTTTAACTGTATTTTGCAATGCATTATGGGAAAATAATCATTACAGAAACTTATTGCATTTTCCCACAGTAACTTATTGTAAAGACTACAGTCAGTTGTGTTCTTATTGTAAAACGTAGCTTTACAACCGATTTCTGTAATTTCTACAATAGATGTACAGTAACCTATTGTTCTGTCATTTTACAATATTTAAATGTAATTGCAATACATGTATGCATTGTATAACCAAAGACAAATTCATTTGAGGCCTCCGCTTCTAAAAATCTATAAAATATTTTAAAAAAATCCTTTCTTTACAAAAGAGACTATTTCTGAATGTTTAAAGCATGCCGAATCTAATGAAAGTGTTGAAAATGTTTGAAAATGTTTCGTTATTTGTCTAACCTCTTTAAGGCTTCTAAGTCAAAAACCGTTCGATATTACGGGCCCATCTTTTAGTATGTTATATAGCTTGTCAGGACGAACAATCTGATATGTGTTTCGCCACACACGGTCGTGTGGTTCCTAACCCTAGAGTTAGACTTTGACGCGCGATAGCTCCTCCCACAAAGGTCGAAAATGGAAGTGCTTTGCATCCACGCATAGCTATCGATAAGACGAACGCGCTGATATGTGTCTCCCTGCGCACGGATGTGTGGTTCTCAAATTTAGGTTTAGCATTTCACCAGTCAATACACAGTAAGGTTCACTGGGTCTATAAGGCTTCCGGATTACAGATCAGAGTTGGAGAAATCTTGCTACGGGGGTCGCACGAGAATAACGGACCTATCAGAGCGTAGATCTCGGAAAGCTGAACACGCCCATGTCAATTACTTGGCTGACGGACCTATCGTTCTCGAGCTATCGCGCGTTGAAAACTAACCAATTAACTAGCCAATTAAGAGAACCGTAAGTCTGTGTGCCAGGAATCACATATCAGATTGTTCGTCCTGACAAGCTATATAACATACTAAAAGATGGGCCCGTAATATCGAACGGTTTTTGACTTAGAAGCCTTAAAGAGGTTAGACAAATAACGGAACATTTTCTTTCAACGGGACCAATTCCATTGAATCCAGCATGAAAAAGTGAGTCAGAAAAACTGGTGTTTGAAAAAAAAAAACATTATTTGAGCTTTTGGGGCTGAAAAAACGTGTCTCTTTTGATTTGGTGCCAAGTTAGGAGTCCCCTAGAGCTACAAGACCTCTTTCATTGGATTCGGCATGCTTCAAGCATTCAGAAATAGCCTTGTTTGGAAAGAAAAGATTTTTTTTAAATATTTTATTGATTTTTAGAAGCAACGGCCCAAAACGAAGCCTTCAAAGCCTGTCTGTCTGTCTGTCTGTCTGTCTGTCTGTCTGTCTGCCTGCCTGCCTGCCTGTCTGTCTGCCTGCCTGCCTGCCTGCCTGCCTGCCTCTCTGTCTGTCTGTCTGTCTGTCTGTCTGTCTGTCTGCATGCCTGCCTGCCTGCCTGCCTGCCTGCCTGCCTGCCTGCCTGCCTGCCTGCCTGCCTGCCTGCCTGCCTGTCTGTCTGTCTGCGTATATTCTGTATACTTTAAATCATTTTCAAAATATATACAGTATAGGCCTATATGTTTTACATTTGGCCAAAATAGCCAATTTTAAATTGGGGTGCCCAGATCATTTTCAACATTTTACTATGAGTTGTTGTGTGGAAATAGCCTAATAAAGAAAACCCCCACCCCGGCCCATTCTGTGTTGCCTGGCTAGAACTGGAGGTCTAAAAAAATCAATAAAATTATAAAGTACATCATTGTGATTGTCACTGAGATGTACTTCATAACAACTGTAAGGTATATTAATGACATAGTAAAATGTTGAAAATGAGTGGCATTCCCCTTTAAGTGACCACATTTCCTAGAAATGCCTACACTCTCTAGACTATTTCACTGTAGGTTCTACATTTAAATAATGTAGTGAACTACTTTCATTGTAGTTCCTACATTGAATTACTGCATCAAGATATGACGTTGCATCCGGTTGCATCACACACAAGGCGGAGCTTATTCATTTTGAACAGAGAGGAAACAAAACGTCTGTGCAACTGCTGTGCTGGGCTGCTGCAACTGGGATTACACTGGGTGCTTTCGTGCTTCTATCTACTGACAAGTTGGTAAGTTGAATTAGTTTATGGAGTCAACAAAGTCATGTATCCAACTAATTTTAAACTGAGTCGATTGGACTTTCCATTCCAGAGATAATATCCAAAAACCACCATTAAAATTCGCCTATTTTCCGTTTTTTTCTTGCTTCTTTTTCTTTGGGGGGGGGGGGATACTAATACTGTCGTTTTAGTATTGCAAATGAAAGCGATGCACTGTAGCTCTACTTAACTACAGTATCATCACTGTTAACCACTTTATATCCACAAGTTTATTTAATGAAAAAAGCCATTTGTGTTGAATGTGGGCCAAGTCATGAATGATATTTTAGGCTAGAAATTGAACATGTGCTCAGCTATCTTTAATATGAACCCATTTGTTTCTTGTTTGTGTTGAATGTGCAATTAGCACATACTTATTCATAACAGGGAAACTGTAATATTAATCTCCATGTAGTGAATGATTGGCAGGTATTTTGTTTTGACTGCAATTATGTTATCTGTGAATAATGTACCTACAGTACAGTTAAGTTATATATTAAATTAACATTGCAGATTGTTGTGTGCAATCAGATTTGTTAAGCCATAAGCCTTTGTTTGTATTGTTTTGCGTAGAGTAACTAAAAAGCAGGTAATGCACAACATAATAATGTTTCTACTATTACAGATGCTGACAGAAAACACCTGGCTGGCAGTGACTAGTGAGCAGTGATCATCAGTGCCAAGACCTGACACGAGAAGAAGAGTGAAAATACCTATTTTTCAGGTGAAACCAGAGCCCAGCAGAAATGTATCTCTGTAAACGTTGTGGCTATGAGAGTAAAAGTATAGCAGGTTTTACACGTCATATGAGACTTCACAGTAATGACCCAAACTGCCCTTTTTAGCTGTCACTTTCAAAGGCACAAAGTACAAAAAAGAAATGCATGTTGTTCTAGGTCTAGGACAAGATGATGAGGGCCTTCACATGGGTGAGATTAACTATAAATCCATCATAGTGATTTTGTCTACTTTGTTGTACAGAGGCAGCGGGCTGTGGCGATGGCTGATTTGGGTATTCACAATCTGACCGAAGTAGAACAGGATACAAACTACACGTGTGTTAATCAAGAAGACCTCCTTGATTATCATCCACTAATGCGTTACGATCTCAATGGGACAAAAGTGATTATATTGCATCACTCTCTCCCAGATACCGTACTAACATGTATCCTCCCTCTCTCCCAGATACTGACATGGCGACACCTGAGGAAGAGATTAAGGAAGCTGTGGTAGCAGTATTGCCTAGCCTACCAGAGGATAAACTGGAGTCCCTCCTGGTCAATGTAGGAAGCTTCTCAATGCATGGAAAATTGAAGGTATGTCTTAGTCTTGTTTATGAAATATGTCAAACAAAAAATGCTAATTTCATAAAATGTAAAGCTATGTACATGACACATAATGTATATATGTTATTCATTAATGCACATTTGTTGCTAATTTTACTGAACCGGTAGGATTTTATTATTTGCAGTTATTGAGCTGTTCCATCCCCCCCCCCCCCTTTTTTTTTAGAGCGAGTGACAATGACACTGATTCCTGTAGAACCCAGCTCGGACAGTATCGCTACGTTTTCACCCTCCAGCACGTCATGTCGGGCCAGTGGCAATAGCTCCAGAATGACTGTCCATTTAGATGACTGGATTGAGAACTTCTGTGTTCCTTGGCACAGAATGCCTATTGGTATCACAACTGCCATTGCAAACAGATGTTGTGCATCCGATAAAGACAGAAAGGTACGAATTAACGTTGATGATATGAGGCTGACTGAGAATCCCAAAAAATCTCATTGTGATATAGTGGCCAAGAGGATTGTAAAGCAACATTGCAGCAGCTTTGCTGATCTCCTACCAGGAGAGAAACAAACATTTGGTAATGGCTATGAAATCCTAGCATCTCAACTAGCTGTAAGAGCCGCTCATACAGGTCATACATTCATCTATCTAAGATCTAGACATGTTTGTAAGTGTGGTCAAAAATAGCTGTAGTCGCTGTTATAAATCATAGCACAAACATATCACAACTTGGCTGCCACATGATTTTGAGTTTTTTTTTTTTTTTACATCATTAAATATCCATAGACATGACTAGTGCTCCATCAAAATCGGGACCCCAATATTATTATTGTTTTGGTATTCATTTTACTTTCATTTGTACTTTTAGTAGTCGTTTTTTTTCTTACTCTTCATACCATTTTATGCAAAATGTGTGGGTTGGTTGAAAAAAGATGATATTACTCTTGTACACCTGTAAACTGTACTCTTCAACTGTTGAGGTCGGGTGCAATGACTAAATATTTGTAATTTGTGTTTCTGTCGTTTAGGTGTTGGCAACAGCAGCAGATGTGGAAAGGACATTGAAGCTTCCCGACACACTACGTCTAATTATCTTAGGTAGTGTATACACTTTTAAAAGCATTGCAGATAAATATGGAGGTCATGTTTTACAGTCTAATTGTCATGTGGAAAGCAGCAGAAACTATTAACTATTAAAATGCAAACCATGTGTCTATGTTTAGGTGAAGTTCTACCCAATGTATGCTGAGCATGGAGGGTCGGGTCGTTGTGGCTCCACAAACAAACTTCCTGGCTGGAATTGCAACTTTATTTTCTGCTTATTACAATTTCAACCTGGTGTACCAAGAGCACGCCTGTTACATCCTGGAATTCATCCAAAGGTAACTTTCAGCTTGAAGTAGAACTATCTTGTGTAACTCGAAAGATGTGCTCTCTTGTAGAGCTCTGAGTGCACATTTTTCATAAAGTGTGTGTGTGATTTGTAATTGCAGGTGTTTCGTTGGGATCAACCCAACCATTGGCAGTGGCACCAAAACAACGAAGCTGCTCAGCCAGAAAAGTGGGAAGGTGAGGGAGAAGAGGAACAATTCGGTCTGTCCTCCTGTCTCCTCCCTCCTGAAGCGATTGCAGGACTTCACTTGGCTTTAAGTGTAAGTCATGTGCAAAGAATTTGGACCATTCTCTCCCCACTATATGAATCTTAATATGTTGCTTTGCTATCTTATGTCATATTTTATACATATAAAGCAGTAGAGTTGTATTATTTGTTTTTAGATCTCTATCCCAGGCTCTGATTTTATTCAGAGTTCAGAAGTGGGGGGGAAAATGTGGTCCAGAACATTTTGATTAGCTGACCTTCATAGTCAACTGAAACATTTTTCTTAAAATACTTCTTTAGTAAGCAGTGTTGGGCAGTAACAAGTTACTAATATATTACTGTAATATTATCACTTTACCCAGTAATGAGTACTGTATTACTCTGCCAAAACAATAATATACCATTATTACTTTGGAAAAAAAATGGCACATATTACTCTGGAGGATTTGTTGGCCTTACCGTTTGAAAACATTTCATTTAAAAGGTCAAGAGAGATTGCTGCTTTATAGCCTTTTTGGCTGATTGGTGACTCTTCTTATTATTATTCAAAACAATTTGATTCAGTTCCAACAAAAGCTGACTAAACGGATTGTGTTGTACGATCCCTTTTTTGGGGGTGGGGGGGACAAAAGTAATATAAGATATTACTCTTGATTCCAAGTATAATATTGCCTAACACTGTTGGTAAGTTAATAGGGTGTGCAGCCAGGACCACTTATTTTCTTCTTTGGATGTCATTTATTGTGCCAACTGTATGTCCTTTGTAAGTAGACCGTGTGCAAAACCTTGGGCATTGTGCAGAAAAGGGAAAGTCAACTGAGGATCACAGGGCAGTTTCTGGATGTCACTACTCCCAAGGCCATTTTATTGCCCCTCACCTCTCCACACCTGTCATCTTCTGTCCACACGTTTCATTTTCACCTGCCCCACCAATTCACACAACTGTCCACAAACCTCAGCCCTGTAGATATCTGAAATAGTAGCAAATACTTATATTGTTCTTTTTTTCCCTTGCCCTGTCAGATGTTGTTGAGTTCCAACGATGAGTTCCATGGATACCTGCTGGTTTTGACCTACTGCCTGATTTGACTTGACATCTGCCATCTCCTCAACGGACTTGTTTGCCTTGCCCTTGTGAGTTTTTAAAGAGTCTACCTCAATTTGTTTGGTTCCATGCCTTTTCCAGGCATTTTTTGTTTTCCAGGCCTGTTCCCCTTTTTGGACTTTTTTGCACTTTTATCTCTGCAGGGATTTGAATTTCTGTTTATTTTTGTCAGGTTTGCACTTTGACTTCTGCAGAGACTTTAATGTTGGATTATATTTCAGTCAGATCAAATTGGCTTTGCACGGTGTTCTCACACTTACATGGTTCTGCAATGTTGTACATTTTCTTCTTGTCAGGGAACAAAATGTTTTTTTTTTCTTTCTTTTTTATTAAATGTTTTTCAGCTAGTCTGGCTAGTAGTGTGTGACCTAGATTGTGGGTGCCAGTCCACAAGCAGTGGCAGTGGCTAACGGCACTGTCAATGCTGTGTCTGGATCTAGATCAGCTGCTGCTGGCTTGATTATTGGCTCTGACGGTTCAAGTTTTAAATCGGTGAGGCATTTAAGGATTGACATTTGAGAGAAGTGTTGTCCACTGATAACATCCATAGGGTTTCTCGCCAGTGTGAATTCTCTGGTGTGTTTTAAGTCTAGACATTGTAGGGAAGTTTACCACACTGATCACAGTAGTGGCATTTTTGTTTAGCCAAGCTTCTTTGTTCATTCACCTCTGGTAGAACAGGGAAACTAGACTGATGATGCAACACTGAATTGGAAACGATGACAAATTACATATTGTTTGGAGGTACATCATGGATGTAAAAAAATGTGTACATTATCGTACATTATATGTACGTTATCATCTTGTC
>NC_137878.1:28253275-28440775 GCF_963924005.1 Protomyctophum bolini
CTGGTTGGAATAACGTGTTCCTTCCATACGTCCTAACGGGGAAATCCCCCCTGTCAGGTGATAAGGAGCTCCTCATGTATTACTGTAAATGGTGCATTTATATAGCGCCTTTATCCAAGGCGCTTTACATACGTTAGATTGGGTGATGTGCATTCCATTCACACACACACACATTCAAACACCGATGGCGGAGGAAACCATTCAAGGCACCAACCTGCTCATCGGGAGTAATTAGGGGGAGTCTTGCTCGAGGACACTTCGACACGAACTCAGGGGGAGCCCGGGATGGAACTGAACCGGCAACTCTACCCTTGAGCCACTGCCGAAGGAAGCATGATGAGCTGAGGTTGGCAGAGGGAACGTATAGCGCCGCGGCCAACGATTACAACTTAGGCAATTCATGGCACCGGGTGAAAAGGGAAAGAAGAGAAAAAAGGGATGGAAGCAGGTCATAGTTCAAAGGTCATAGGCTGAATACTAAACCATGACATTGGTTTTCATGGTATGTGCCTCAGCCCAGTAGGACAGAGGAAATTACCTGCCTTTGTATGTGTGTGTGTGTGTGTGTGTGTGTGTGTGTGTGTGTGTGTGTGTGACACAGAGAGGGTCTAGTTGTATCAAAGAAACAGTTAAAGACACCACAAGGGATTCCCCCAGCTGAGTGTGGGCGCTGTGTGTGTGTGCGTTGTGTGTGTGTGTGTGTGTGTGTGTGTGTGTGTGTGTGTGTGTGTGTGTGTGTGTGTGTGTGTGTGTGTATGTGTGTGTGTGTGTGTGTGTGTGTGTGTGTGTGTGTGTGTGTGTGTACACGCGCGTGCAAGTGTAAGCGTATGTTAATCAATGCCGTTAATGTAGCAATGAATTAGTAGTTTAGATGTTACGGGGCGCTTAACACAGCTGATCCTTTCCAGACACTCAGAGACATACACACACACGCGCGCGCGGCACAGACCCCCTAGGGAGTGCAGGCGGACATTGTATAGGAGGCTAATTATCCCAAATTGCTAAAGAAGTGGAGTGTGCATGTGTGTGTGTGGGTGTGCATGCTTTCGCCTGTGCGCTCTCACAGCTGCTGCCGGTGTCAAGCCTTTTGATAGATGAGAGATAGAGAGACTGTTCATTTACTGCCCTGACACACACACACACACACACACACCCACACATGCATGCACACACGCACACGCACACGCACACACACACACACACAAACGTACACACCTGAATGCTCATTTATTGGCCCTAACAGATTGGTGTTTTGTTGCTCTGTAACTGGTGCAAGCTGCGAGAACTGCTGAACTTGGTAGTTGTGCTGGAGTTATATACACTTGGTGGCACGCAGTGTCACGCACCAAAAATTGCTGATCTACAAGATCACAACCGGCGCTGCGATATATAGATCAGCTATTTTCAGTGCACGACAATGGCAGGGGGGGGGGGAATAGCATCATACAGTACAATCACCCATTTAAATGCATTTATACAGTATCGAATGTGATCTCCTATCATTTCTAACTCGGATGCAGAATGACTTTGGGAGCTATATGGCTATATGGAGTCAAATGCACATAATATCCCCAGTCAAATGCACAGCCCATGCAGTCAAATGCACAGCCCATGCACAGTCAAATGCACAGCCCATGCAGTCAAATGCACAGCCCATGCGCAGTCAAATGCACAGCCCATGCAGTCAAATGCACAGCCCATGCAGTCAAATGCACAGCCCATGCGCAGTCAAATGCACAGCCCATGTAGTCAAATGCACAGCCCATGTAGTCAAATGCACAGCCCATGTAGTCAAATGGGACAAATGCACAGCCCATGCAGTCAAATGCACAGCCCATGCAGTATGAGATGCACTGATGTCAAACACAACAGAATGCACACATATGGAAATGCACCGTATATATGGAGTTAAATGCACGGATCTGTGGTGCGACAAAAGAGGGCGGTGGTCAAGAAACAAACCACTCACGTGCACAGAACATATAATTAGGAATACCAGGTGTGAATTACATGGGTTTCCCTTTCATGTTCCATCCTCCCCTCCCTCCATCCATCCATCCTTCTCCTCATTCCTCCACCCCTACACCTCTTTCTCCCTTCCAGATATTGACGAAGCAAGAAGGGCCACAGGCTGAAGGGGACCGCTTCATCTGGTTTAAATTACCTCCTGACCACACACCCACCTGCACCAACATTGGCGCGTGTGTGTGTGTGTGTGTGTGTGTGTGTGTGTGCACACACGAGGGAGGGTGCCATAGTGCCTTTGGGATAGGTAGTGGGGGTAGCGCACATGACCCTGTTCGTATAGACGCGCACGCACGCTCGCACGCTCACACACATGCGCGCACACGCACACACGCACATACACACAAGGGAGACAGAGAGAGCAACAGAGCGGGTGTTGTGTGTGAAATGAGATGTAGAGCGGAGGAGATATTTCGCTGCCACATGTGTTCTGTTTGCTATCCTCTAATTAACCCCCAGGCTGTCTTTCGGCTCCACATGCACGCACGTAGGTACGCACACACGCACACACACACACACACACACACACACACACACACACACACACGTAAATGGTAAATGGTGCATTTATATAGTGCCTTGATCCAAGGCACTTTACATAGATTGTGCATTACATTCACCCATTCACACACACACACATTCATACACCGATGGCGGAGGAAACCATGCAAGGCACCAACCATCACATCAGGAGCAATTAGGGGTTCAGTGTCTTGCTCAAGGACACTTCGACACTAACTCTGGGGGAGCTCGGGTTCGAACTGGGAATCTTGCTGTTCCCATCCGGTCACTCTACTCCTGAGCCACCGCCGCCTCCACGTACATGCACTCACACGCATGCACACACACGCGCATACGCACACACAGTCCCACACAAGCATGTCTGCATGCACACTCAAAGATCTTATTTTATGACCCAAAGGAATGAGGTGGACATCATGTCACACTTTCAATGCATAAACGCACAACAAAATATTGAAATGAATTATTTACAACTTAAAAAGGAGGTTGTGTTCCCTAAAGACTACGAAGGCCCGACAGTCAAACAGCTTTTTCCCCACGGCTATCCGGCTCCTGCTGTCCCCCGTCTCCCCCGCCCGTCTCCCCCTCCTATCCTCCAACCACCCCCACTCAGAGTGAATATGGACTAACTTGTGCTGTCTGACCTGAACACTTGAACTCTCTGCACTTTATATTTATTTATTCACTATTCATTGCACTATTCATGTTGTTTTTGTCTTGTCCTGTTGTGCACTTGTCCTAATGTTGTAACTGCACTCTGCTGTCCACCAAACCAAATTCCTAACATGTTTATATGTCATGGCAATAATGGCTTCTGATTCTGATCATTCAACTGTGATATGGCACAAGTACTATGCCTTTTCCGTTTTAAAGGCTGCATTTCATTACATTTTCTGACCTTAATTCAGCTGTTCATGTCATTGTGTTAATTGTCACAAAACTTCAATCAATCAATCAGTATTTAGTTATTTGGTCAAATACATTGTGGATGATTTTTTTCCCAGACCTCCGGAGTGTCATTTTCTGTGGTGGTGCTACTGTGTACGTGCGTGCGTGCGTGCGCGTGCGTGCAATGTCACCTATAATGCAATCAGCTGTCAACACTAATGCTCTTTTTCAGCCATGATAGAGTGTAAAGAGTGAACCCAAATAAAAAAATAAGTGAGAGAGACAGATGAGGGACAAAGAGAAAGATGGCACATGAGAGAGTGAGAGACAGACAGACAGACAGACAGAGATGCAGTACATAATAACTAACTTGTCTCTCCTTACATGATAGCTTGGCTGTTCCCTTTTAACGACCAACATAATTGGATTGTTCTCCCACACACAGCTACATTCACACACACACACACACACACACACACACACACACACACACACACACACACACACACACACACACACACACACACACACACACACACACACACACACACACACACACACACACACACACACACACACACACACACACACACACACACACGACTATTTCTGTGGCTCCTTTTGAACACGCACGCACGCACACTATAAACACATAATTTGTATGTGCAGACCACCACGGACTCCCCCTTTTCATTCAGTGTCTCTAGCTGTCTCTCCCCGTCTCCCAAACAATGTTTATGACAGCCAACCAAACGTCCACAACAACAATGGAGGGTAGAGAGGGAGGGAATTAAGAGAAGAGAAGAGAAGAGAAGAGAAGAGAAGAGAAGAGAAGAGAAGAGAAGAGAAGAGAAGAGAAGAGAAGAGAAGAGTGGGCGAGCGCTCGCTTGCTGCGCTTTGATTGTTGGAAAACGAGAAGCTTCTTAATAGAATTCACTATGGTGTCTTTCCTCAGGTGGTATGTGCACGCAAACACACACTCTGGCTTCTTCAACTTTACACACACACACACACACACACACACACACACACACACACACACACACACACAGAGCTGGGGGAAGTGAGCAGTCTAATTGAAAAGAACCAAGCAGAGAGAAATCTGATAGCAGCTGTACTTTGGCCTAGGGGACAGAGAGACTGAGGTAGAGCAAGAGAGAGGGAGATGGAGCGGTTGCAGCACCAAGACATTGAGAACAAAACAAGATAGCCAGCACTTGCAGACCATAGTAGCTGGTAGCTACTATGGCAAAATAGGCGAACGTTTTGACAAAAATAGTCGGCTATTTTCTGTGAAGAGATTTGGTGCAGCAGAGAAGAAGGAGGGAGCCAAGTAGGGGGGGTCACCCGTCAACGGAGTACATCGTTGAAGTGGTTAATCCATTTGTAAGTGTACACATGTCACACTTCATTACATTAAATTACAATTTTAATAGGATTGTATTGTGTATTAATAGCAAGTGTGTGAGGTGTGTAGTTTGAGAACGAAGCCGCACAAATAACATTGCGGTGGTGGCATATAGCCACACTGTATAGGGAAAGAAATCCAGATGGCATTATCCCCATTCCCCACCTTGACAAAGTGACCGCTTGTGGCTATGTCAACCAGTATGGTGAAGGTCAGTTCTACACCTCCGTTGGCCAAATAGAAATAGCAATCTGTAAAAACACTTCACCTTTAAGTCACAAGACTACATTAGCATTTTTACATATACATGTTTTTACATGCAAGGATCAAATACTATGGGGATGGGGGACAAAAAGGCAGAGAGAGAACACCTGGAAAAGGCAAGATGAGAATGAGAAACTGAACAAACGTGTTTAGCCTAGGATTAAATCACCATTCGTTTTTGGACAGCAAAGATGAAGACCTGAAGCAAACAAGACTATTGCAAGCAACCCGTGGAATCACATAATTCGATTAGGTTACCAATTTCAGTGTAATATGCACCACTGGCCTACATGCTGCGCTTGTTTTCCTGTTGTATAACTGAAAATGTTCACCTTGCGCTTGCGGCGTGTATTGGCCTGACAATTCCATGCGGACTGTATCCATTAAACACTGGGAAAACAACATAGTGTTTTATACGCAATGAGGGAGCGGTATTCTGCCGCATCCCCAATCAGGACTTTCCTTTATTGAAGACAATCAAATAATAATTATATATCTTAACAAATTATCTTTCAAGCTCATGTGTTATAAGCCGTAAAGCCTTTTGCTGACTGAACACAGAATAGTATTTGATGTGATTTTGCTGTTGCAATCAAGTTTAAATGTTGGAGGCAAATCGTTGCAGTTGCGGCTTGATCGGTTCCATGATCACCCGTGCCCATTTAACTGCTGACTCAATCAGTGCTGACATGATACTTTTTGTCCCCCCCTTGCTTAGCACGTTCCCACAACATGCAGCATGTTTGACATTGCTGGTGTTCTGGTTCAAGTGTGGCGTGTGGCTTCTCAAACCACAGAATAACCTCCCAACCACTAGACTGAGATTAGGGGCTATGACAGCAATGACCTCTGGGACAGTAGTCAACAGCATTCTGATGGGCAATACAGAGGAGAGACAGAGAGGCACACCGGCCGGGATAATGACCCTTTGTCCTGTCAACATGCACGCATGCATGCACGCACATCTCACTCTCTTATACTCCCATCTATGCATGCATTAGAACAGAATGGTTTAATACATGTTTGTTTTACTGGCCTATTTTCATAGTAATATTAACACAGAATCTGACTATGCTAAACAAAGGCTATGTGAATGCACGCGCGCGCACACACACACACACACACACGCACACACGCACACACGCACACACGCACACACACACACACACACACACACACAACACACACACACACAACATGTCTTTGTCTGTTTTCCAGCCTCTTAACTCTCACATGTAATTAGCTTCACTCTTTCTGGCCAACGCAGATACTGATAGCACACAGGAGGGGGTCAGTGTGTGTGTGTGTGTGTGTGTGTGTGTGTGTGTGTGCGTGTGTGTTGGGTGGGGTGGGGGTCCATGTGTCCCAAAGGACAGGTTATGACAAATAAGATTAATGTGGCCCCTATTTCCAGACTGGTGCACTGGCCCCTCTCTCTCGCGCACACGCATGCAAACACATGCGCACAGTTGCACACACACACACACACACACACACACGCACACATACGTCTCCCTGATAGGTTTTTCTCTCAGGAGAGGGTCCATATGGGGACTAGGAGGTGGTGGGTGGTGTATGTGTGCAGGGGGGGGGGGGGGGGGGGGGGTGTACGTGAGACATAATGATGTCACCCCTCTCTCCCTCTCTCGCTTTGTTGTCACCATTGTCATACTCGCATGTAGCTACAGTATCTCAGTCAACAAAGATCTGGTTTACTTTTGGGTATCAAAGCCTCATAGTTATAAATACACCTTTTACAACACTCAACAATTGTCTACCCCTCCCCGGGCACATTGATATTTGAAAATGTACTTTCGGCATGGAAGTCCAGTATTCTGCCATGTCATATCCATGGAAGTCCAGTATTCTGCCATGTCATATCCATAACATGGAAGTCATTCTGCCTTGTCCATTTGGATATTTTCGGACACACACACACAACAAACTGGCTACTAGCAGTTCAATCAGTTTGCTTAATTGCAATGCTAATAATATAATAACCGCACCAGCACCACAGTGCCGTGAGATAACAATAATAATAGGCTAATAATAATAACAAAGCATGTCACCTTTTCTCTTTTAATTCTCTCTCCAGTGTTGATTAATTAGAGTGAAGAGGGTAGACATGGTCAGTTCTGTTTTTTTTTTTTTTTTTTGAGTGGGAGAAAGCCAATTACTGTAGTTGTTCCCCAGAGTACCACTCGTCCAGATGGCCAGGTAGTTGTAAGCAGCCAATTTGTCTTCACTCTTATGTAACGGAGAAATACTATAAGCCCTTAGCTCTACCAGCATGAAAGTATAGCCCGCTTTAAGAGCCAAGACCGAACAATTTAAGAAAAGTCACAGTCACACAGCTTTGGGGATGCTGTTCAAGAGATCTGACTGCCTTTGTTTTCGCCTCCTCTCAAAGACCGTCAGGGAATTCAAAAATCAAAAGGGACGTTTGGACTGAACTATTGAATTAAAACCACTTCTTTCAGTTTAGTATCTACTCCCTCGCGCACACGCACTCACGTGCAGAGCCCCATTGTCTGGATAATATCTAATGACCACTGAAGCAGAGAGGGCCAAAGGAACAGGGGTCAAGGGTGAAGAGGGATGTGGAGTGGGTGGGGGACCTCAGTCGTGTGTCGTTGTGTGTGTGTGTGTGTGTGTGTGTGTGTGTGTGTGTGTGTGTGTGTGTGTGTGTGTGTGTGTGTGTGTGTGTGTGTGTGTGTGTGTGTGTGTGTGTGTGTGTGTGTGTGTGTGTGTGTGTGTGTGTGTGTGTGTGTGTGTGTGTGTGTGTGTGTGTGTGTGTGTGTGTGTGTGTGTGTGTGTGTGTGTGTGCGTGCGTGCGTGCGTGCGTGCGTGCGTGCGTGCGTGCGTGCGTGCGTGCGCGCGTGCGTGCGCGCGTGTGTGTGTGTGTGTGTGTGTGTGTGTGTGTGCACGTGCGCTTGTGTGTGTGTGTGTGTGTGTGTGTGTGTGTGAGTCTGTGAGAGAGAGCAAGAGAGAGTCTCTGTGTTTCTTCTTTGTCTGTGTTTGTGTCAGTCCATCGCACACTAAGGCAGCCAAGTACAGACCCCTGGGGGACTCCGGTAAATGAAATATATAGGGTTTAAGTGGTTAAATCTAAAAAAAGAAGTGGAGCTTCAGTTGTCATCGCATCACATCAGAGCTGGACAGAGTACTCGACCCCAGTACTTGCACATTAAGTACAGTACACTACTCAAGTACATTTACTCAGTTGCTGTCCACCTCTGCATCACATACTGTTATGTCATCATCCAAGCTCTTGTGGCCGGATGAAAGAGATAGGCCTTCTGGGATTTCATTGCCCATTTCACACAATGCTATGTTAGCTCCGATTACACAATCAGCTCACAGTTATAAGTTATAAACTATATTCTTCACTACAGTAACACAGTATGCAGTCAGATGCATTTAGTGTCAGCTTGGCACGTGCGACAGAATGTAGCCCCAACTTATTTTTTAGAAGAGGCAATGTTTGCTTTGATTGAATAATTAATTGAACACGTACGTTGTACTATGATTTGATTTGGGTGTGTTCTAAATAAAGTGTTGGTGTTGATTATCATGTATTAATCTAATTATAGTAAACTACACTAAAAAGGATAAAGATGAAGGGAAAATAGACCTTTTTATAGTGCAATAAGTCTACACAAATTACACAATAATCAACACAAACTTTATTTTAGAACACACCCAAATCAAATCATATTACGGCGTGCATGTTCAATCAATTATTCCATCAAAGCAAAGTGGAGTAACCTCGCATCAGACTATCCAGCATCCACCTCGAAGGACAGTAAAGAGGCCAATCACAGGCAGGCGGGGCGTTACCATGTCTATGCTCAGACGCAAACGAGATTCACGTGCGTGTGTGTGTGTGAGTGTGTGTGTGTGTGTGTGTGTGTGTGAGTGTGAGTGTGTGCTCAAGTACGAGCGGCGTGCACACATATACAATACATGCATGTAACCTTTCCTGCAAGTTTGCGTGTGTGACATGTGTCTAATTATGCATCTCTTTGTATGAAGGTGTCTGCTGTCACATGCCCTTGTGTGTGTACGTATAAATACAGCATGTACTTTAAGCGTACTGTATATACAGTAGTATGTATGCGTGTACAAGTGCACATGACGCTGCGGTCACCGTGACGCAAATAGCCTCTTGGGGACCCTGACATATTAGATATAGATACACCTGAGCGCTCTGAGGGGCAGAGAGAGGAAGAGGGATGAGGAGAATGACAGAGAGAGAGAGAGAGAGCTTTTAAGGTGACAGATAAGACAGCACGGGGGTGACCTGGAAGACTCATAGAGTGCTTGGCTGCTCTCCGTGTATATCACAGAGTTTTGTCACTTTAAGGTCCACTCAAGTCGAGTGTAAAGACAGAAACACCGAGTAGAGTGAAAGGAAAAAGTTTAGATACCCAGACGGACGGACGGACGACGGACGGACTTCATTGATTGACCTTGATTGAAGGGCAATTCAGTCGTCATACCGTATAACAGCCCCGCAGTGCAGCAGATGTTTAGGTTTAGGTTTATTTATTTAGCACGTAGTACAAAAAATAGACAATAACATATCAAAGAACAAAAATACAATGCAAGGAAGGGAAGAAGCCAGCTGGCTTATTTGGAATCCTTTCCTGTATTGAAGAGGTCATTGGTTTAAACAGATTAAAAGTTCATAAAGAACAGTACAAAAGTCTACAAGCTACCAGGTATAACACTTTACTTAAAGGTCGTATCTATAATGCATTATAATCGCATTTATAATGCATTATAGTGCAGTTATAAGACGTCATAACACTCATAACATAGTAAATTATGGTAGTTATAATGTGCTGTTCTTATAATGCATTATGACCAGCACTTATCATAAACCTTCTTATTAGAACTTATCACACATGATACAAATGTATAACAAATCTTATAGTGCCTTATGAATGCAGTATACTGCATTATAAATGTGCTTAAAATGCATTATAAACCCGAACTATACAGGGTTACCCCATCAGTGTAAGCAGTTTGTAGTAAGCTTTGTATGCATTGACCTAGTAGCCTGGACCTGTGACCCAGGAAACTAAATGTAGACCATGATGTGTCCTTGTCAGAGCAGATGGTAGATATATGAATAGGAAAGAATGTGCTGCCTGTCACACATGGTTTCGTATGGGGGCTGGGGTTTAAGACAGGCAGAAATCACTTTTTCGTGCCAATTGATATATATTTGGGCACCAACCCCGCATCTGAAAAGATTTTGTGGCAGGACAGAAGATTTGTGTTAAAAAACTTGGCAGGACAGAAGATTTGTGTTAAAAAACTTTTTCAAACATTTTCAAGAAGAAAAAAAATGTTCAAAAATAGCAGATGCACAAGCGTGACACAAAGTTGCACGGCACGAAGCTTGTATAAATCTTTTTTTGAGAACCGCACTGTTTTAAATCCTTTTATATATAGTAACAAAAACTTGTGACACTATATATTGCTAACATCTAAAAGGACACAGATGCTTTCCGGGTTTTAGTGGGATTCTTGTGTCTTTGTTCCTGAGGTTATGCTAGCAGAGTTCCAAAATCCACGACAACCAGGAATCAGGCTTTAGTAAAAGGGATGTGACCACATGCACCACTCCATTCAACAAAGACCTTATGGTCACTCAGAGGTCATGTGGATCTTAAACTATGAAATGCTTATCATGCCTTTGCATTAGAGGATGACATTTCTTTCAGGATTCCTGTGGGTTTCTCCTCAAGGGATGGGATTAAAGTTTGTATTAATGCCCGTGATTGGGACAGGAAGGGAATGAAAAATCAACGGGAGCGGGCGGGAGCCGAAATGACATCAATCGATGATCATTTCCAGCGTTAAACAATAATAGACTGATCGCGGCAACCAAAATGTTAATTCATCTTTCAGTGAGCCAATACTGAGCCTTTCTTAAACCTAATGACTTAATGAAAACTAAAACTAAAAAACAACAGGAGCGGGATGGGAATGGGATCGGGAGTCATTCTACCAGGAGTGGGACGGGATAGTTTTTTTTCTTTTTTACTCTGGCCCGGGATTGGTACAGACAGGGTGGGATATTTTCTGTGGGAGTGAGATGGGACGGGAGTGAGAATCCACTCCTGTGTCATCATCTACTTTGCATGAGACCAGGATAACCCATCTCTCCCCATCCTCTACTTTGTATCCCTCATATGGTGTGGGGGTGTGTAATGTGTATCCTTTATTTTTGACAGTTTTATGTGCATGCGTGTTTACATGTCATTCTGTCACCGGGTAAAGTGGAAATGCTATTGAAGAGATCCTTCTAAAAAGTCACAACAAAAGCTAATTTGACTATAGGAGGAAATGGCACTGAATTATTTTCCTCGCCTTTGTTGATCCACTTTGTTTTGTAGATCAAAGGGTTGGAGATGATGGGCGCGGGGAGGGGAGGGGATGGGAGGAGACAAGAAGGGAAACGCAGAGGTATGAGGTGAAGCGGAGAGGAGCTGGGGTTTTTGGAGCTGATTGGATCACTACAAAAGGTGTGCGTGCGCCTGTGCGTGTGTGTGCGTACGTGCGTGCGTGTACCAGGCAGTGAAGACAGACTATACTTCTCTACTAGAGAAGAAAGAGAGATGGAGAAATAAATAGCAGAATTTAGAGATGAACAGAGGAAGAGAGAGAATGAGTAAAGTGAGGACAAAGGAGGTGAGGGGAGGGAGAGAGAGAGAGAGAGAGAGAGAGAGAGAGAGAGAGAGAGGGGGGGGGGGAGTGGGAGACAGGCAGGGAGGGATATTTTTTCCGTCCATCCTAGTCTGAAACTAATTGGTTTTGGATTAGACTTGATTAAAAAACATCATGCATACTGTAGACTGCACAGTGATAGCCTCGTGGAGCTACGTCTCTAGTTGGCACCACAGGCCTGGTTTCCATGGTAATTGCTGGTGGAACAGTGACAGTAAAAGCACAGCCATGGTGTCAGGTTGACCAATAATAGGACACAATTCTAACAAGCTTTTTTTTTTAAATAGTGTTACTTTGTAAGCCATCTCTGCTTTATTAGCGCCGGAAAAGACATGGAAGTGAGGCCGGAGCTAGAGGAAGGAATAATGTGCAATGTATGTCCTTATAGCTGGATTTCAACTCGTGGTGTCACAATTCCGTTCTACTTGCACTAACTAGTTGAAACTTAGGGGCAGAAAAAGTTCTACTTCAAAAAGATTAGTTGTATTATGTTCCCAGTGTGGTGTATGTGGAACATTTGTTTCTTCTGGGGGGTGTAAATAATAGGTTGTATTGTATCACTGCCAGAACAAAGTTACACTCATGGATTACTGCATCACTGGCTGATTAGTGTGGGGAAAATACAATAAAAGAGTGAAGGTGGATTCAGGACGAGATAGTTAATACACATAATCATAAAGCTGACATGTAGATGCTCATGACAGGAGTCATATAATGTAGTGTTCAGTAGGCTACAATACATAGATTAGATCCAGATGGTCTGAAAGCATTTTGCACTTCCTAACAACCCTTGAGAAACAAGGTACATTTTAATGGTCATTAAACAGACAGCTGGATCTGTAACAAGCAAATAAACATGTTTTGACCCAGACTGCTGTAGTACAGTCTGTACTACTTGAGACTGTGCTCATTTGCTGAAATATGACATCTGCACTTTTTAGAGACGGGCGAGTCAACAATGCTTGCTGTTTTTTGGTTTTCATAGGCTGAAAATAACAGTCACTGTGTATCTTTGGAATCTGATTACGTAATCAAGGGATTTTGGTTACCACACACACACAGCGCTGAACTTGGCATTTCTCAGCAGGTAACTGATAAGCCAGGCGAATGTGCATGCTCGCTAGCGCGCACACACGCACACGCACGCACGCACACACGCACGCACACACGGCACACACACACTAGTGTTCAGGCTCTTCTCCCTGACTTGGCCAGATGTTACCGTTAAGGTTTGGACATAAAACCAACCGTGAGAAATGTTTTTAATTACCTTGCCACCTGGATACATTTTGAAGACACACACACAGCGCACGCACGCACGCACACACAGTTTTGTAAAAGTATACTTGTGGGGACTATCAGTTGAACAGTACAGTATCTTTACCAAATTTTAACATTAATTCCCTCTTGACCTTAACTTTTCCCTTAATAGGCACTAATTCAGCCTGTAACGCACGCATGCACGCACGCACACACAGTTTCAGAAAACAGATGTTGTAGCCTATACTCCTCTTAATTAAAGTGAATACATTTACTGTAGATGTTGTATTAGCCCCTGAACGAAAACAGAAAAGTAAGAACCCACACACACACACACACACACACACACACACGCACGCATAGTACACAGCAGAACTAGCTATTATTTGCGCATCTTGCACATACTGTCATTTTGCATTTAGTATAATGAATGAATCCTCATAATGATAATGTGTTTATTTTCAGAATATTCAACAATGAACAACGCTTCCTGCCTAGACTGTGTGTCTCTATCAACACGCCAATCCACTTGGTTGACTTGGAGTCTGCAGAAAAGTCCACAGGTGGTGCCCACCCCCTTTTTTGTTTTCCTTTCTATTAGTTATTAACCTTTTTTAACTATTTAACTATTTTTTTCCTACTAGTTGTTTTTAGCGCAATATAAATATGTATTATTATTATTATTATGAAAGGAATTCGGACTCCCGAGTCGACGCCTGATGAGGTACCTATTTTGTTCAATAGAACTTAAATCTTGTGTGTGAACAGGGTTAAAATATAGTCCATATACCTCAGCTTTGGTGTTTACCCTGTTTCCCATTTCTGAAACTTGTGAAATAACCAGGGGTTTGTAAATAGTACCATTCGGGAGCAGAGTCTGCTTGGATGTCCTTCAGAAAAGCTAAACATTGTCCATTGCTGTGAGAGGGAGACACACTGAAATGACAAACTTCCAGTCAGCCAAGGCAGCATGTTTATCATCAGTGAGTGCGCACACACGCACACACACACACACACACACACACACACACACACACACACACACACACACACACACACACACACACACACACACACACACACACACACACACACACACACACACACACACACACACACACACACACACACACACACACACACACACACACACACAGCACTGTCTGACAGCTGGCTGTGCAGCTTTTCAAGTGTATTTTTGTCTCAGCACTTTGAGAGAGAAAATGAGAAGGGAGAGGGTTAAGATACAGAGATGTGTTACATAGAGAGAATGGAGAGTAAGAGAGATGAGCAGAGAGATGCAGAAGAGAAACAGAAAGACGACCACATGAGAGTCAGGAAGTAACTAAAGCAGACCAAACTGGTAAGGTTTAAATGCTGGTTTTACTGTTACCTATATACAATGCACTTGACCTTGTGGAAACTCGGCTCAACATTGACTGCCTGAAAGTAATTACAGTTAATAACAAAAGGTAATGTGTATATGGAAATGTCATGTTTAGCACAATGTACATAGAAATAAACACATTTGACAGCTTTTTCTATGGAGCTGTCAAGTAGTTTCCCCACTGACCTTTGAATGCAACCACCAGAGGGCACCATTGCAATCATTGAGCCTGATGATTGGTTGCTGCACTCATTACCTTCTCTTACATGGCTGTGCTCAAGGTTGTAAAAATGAATAATGAGGTGAACCAGAGTGTATTGTTTGCCCGTGCGCAAGGCCAGTCTCCATTGAGATCACAATTTGGTCTTTCATGGTGCTTGCCTTGCACTCCAACCTTCTATAGCTCCTTCCAAACCTCTGTAGACTTTCTAGAGCTAGCAAGCAGTTTTAGCTCAGTTCTAACATCAATCTGCGTAGGTTTGTGGTGATCACAATGTCAATTGGGGTTGGTTAAAAAAAAGGCTGCTAAAAAGGCCACGTGCACATCCGTCGTCCGTGTGACAAAATGTTCACACCATTCTTGTCCACTCTTTCTCTGTGACTTTCACTGTCCTCGCCATCTTTCCCTTCTCTCTTTCTTCTACCTCATTGTGTTCCCTTTCTCGCTCTCCATGTTGTGTTCTCTCCACTGACCTCTCTCTCCTTCTTAACATTTGTCACCCTCAACCCTCTCCCCCTCTCATTTCCCAGTCCACTGAGTAAAATATGGGCAAACTAAACCAATCAGGCCATGACATGGTTATTATTTTCTTAATACAGATTTAAATGTTCCCCCCTCACTCCCTCGCCACCGCCCACTCTGTCATTAACTCTCTCTTTATCCTTCTTTCCGTCTGTCCCTTTCTCTGTCTCACTCTCTTACCCCCTATAGCTCCTTTCCCCCCCTCACCTGTCTCGTTCCTCGTCTCACTCTCCGCCTCTCCTCCTCCATCAATATTCTGTTCATTCATGAGGTTTTTGGATTTTTCAACAGCAGGAGATTTAGTCCATTGGATTAATAAATCATTTAGATTTGACCAACATGGTGTGTGTGTGTGTGTGTGTGTGTGTGTGTGTGTGTGTGTGTGTGTGTGTGTGTGTGTGTGTGTGTGTGTGTGTGTGTGTGTGTGTGCGTGCACGTGTTTGTGCATGCATGCATCCGTGCAAGTGTAGATATGGCTCTTCTGGAGAGCTCTGAGAAATAGTCTACTTAGCATAAATTAAGAGGCTGGATCATCTCAGAGGCCAAACGAACATCTCTCAGACACCATCCTGTATCTCTCTCTCTCTCTCTCTCTCTAGTGTCCATGCCCTGTTTCCAATGTGCACCTTTCTAACAATAATGTGAAACACTTTCACTTTTTTACTATAGGATTCATTTAAAAGTATTGTTTGACACACTGAGTTTGATGATAAATTGAACACTGTCTAAAGTTAGTCCGATTATACAAGATGGTGCCACACAATGGAAATAGCCAATCTGCTATGCATTACACCACCAAACGACCAATTCTCACCTTCACTGTACGAGAATTCACCAGACTAGTACCCAAAAATAAGAGTGAGTTGCTGCACAAATTCATATTGAATTGAAATGATTCCTCCTGCTACCGAGTGTTTGCATTAATGATCTCCTATTCCCCACGATGGAGACCAAGAACTCTTTTCAAAGCTGAAAGTCACATGAATTTCCAACTGATTTAGTTTCTGTACATGCAAATGAGAGGCTCACACTGCAGCAGCAGCACCTGTCTCATATAACAATAACAGTTTCTCCAAAGATAATATCCAATGTGATTCCAAGTTTTACCTGTCTTTCGCTGCAAGAAACACCTTCAGTCTGAAACATACTATATCTATTCTAGTTACACTCAAAACACACACACACACACACACACGTGTTTTGCATACAAAGGAAGACACTAAATCATGCGTGCAAGCGCATACAGTCATGTGCATTTGCATGGACAAAGAAAGCAATAAAAAACTAACACACTCTACAGACAAAGCCACACAACAGAATCAAACAGAACCATGGGTTTTAACTGATATTGTATGACAGTGACTTTCATCATGCCTAATCACATTTTCATGACACTGACAATTAAGTGGTGAAACTGCCCTTTAATTAGCTATAGGATGGAATGGCCTTTTAATTAAGGAATTAATTAACTCACTCATGTGTTAATGAGTATTATGTCCTCACAAGTATAACAACAGTAATTTGTGTGTCCATCTGAAAGTGAGTGTGCGTGTGCGTGTGTGTGTGTGTCTGTGTGCGAGCGTGCGAGTGTGTGTGCGCGCGATCACCTACTGTAGAGTAATTATCGGCAGTGACCTAAGTGCCCATGCATGTAGGACATGCATACTGTCTCTCTTTCTATCATCCCTTCTTCACGCCGTCGTCCCATTGTTTGTCTAATAACACCTCTCTATTGCCTCCTTGCTCTCCCTTTAGACCTCTACTGTATGTTGTTACAACAAAACCTATTAAAAACGTGGTAGATAAGAAATCGGCAATGACCACATGATTTGTTGGACTAAAATCTTTGACAAATGATCTTCTACCATGTTTTGCGCGCGCGTGTGTGTGTGTGTGTGTGTGTGTGTGTGTGTGTGTGTGTGTGTGTGTGTGGGGGGGGGGGATTATAGTGTCTGGTATTTATTTGTGGAGTTAGAAAAAGATCCATGGGACTTCTTCACAATAGGGGGTATTGCTTCAATCACAGAATGTGTGTGTGTATTTGTGCGTGCAGGCCTGATTGTCCATTTGTGAGTGTGTCTGCGTGTGTGTGCATGTGTCGTCTGGGGGAATGTATAACTGGATTACTGGTCACACTTTTATTTCTGTAATGGAAACATCAACCACAGAAAGACTGGAACTTAGAAAGTAGGGCTTGGGCCAGGCGGCCAGCTACTGTAGCATGTACTGTACTGTACTGTACTGTGAGACGGTGAATACTGTGAGACGGTGAACCAACACTGAGAGAAGAGAGAGAGACTATTGTCTCGAAACACAGTATACTGAGAATTTGTCAAAAATATTTGCTTTGAATCGCAATCTGAGTTTCCCAGGCAGGTTATTGTTAATCCGACAGTATAGGGGTCTGAGCAGCTAAAGGCTAACAGTTCGACTTAGAGCTTAATGCAAGGCAATACAATCATTTCTAAGCACTGAAAACACGATATTGTGCTGTGGTTGGCTAGAGTGGTCAGCAGTTCAAAAAATGCATGTGCTGTATGGGCTTGAAAAACCTAAGTTGGGAAATGGAATGAGAAACGCCTAGCACATCCACGACCGGCAGTCGTCAAGGTGCCCTTAAGCAAGGCATTAACCACTTAAACCCTATATAGTTGACCGCCTCTGTTCTCCAAGGCATTATACTAACAAGGTACGTTAGTTTTTTCCCCTCAACACCAAATCTCTCCTGCAGCTCTTCAAGCTAACAACATGTTAGCTTGTAGATCCACAATTGTCACTGAATGACCACCTATTATTACATGCCCAGAATAGGGATGCTAGAGTTCATGTTATTAACCTCCAGCTGCTCCAGTGGAGGTTCTCATTGGTACACCACTAAGTGCTACTGGGCGGTTCCCAGGTGTGAACGTGTGCACCATGGGGGCTTCTTCTGGAACAGAGAAGTGAACCTGTGCTGAAGCTACAGTACACAGTCAAATACAAATCCATTTGAAAAATGGACCCAATTTTCACACTTTCAGAGTTAAATGAACACTGACCGTACTGTACATTCCCTGGATAATATACTGTCCAATACTGCAAACTGTAATGACGGACAATGTTTTGTTCTTGTTTCCTACAAATCAAATTGTCCCTGACCATGTGTGTGTGTGTGTGTGTGTGTGTGTGTGTGTGTGTGTGTGTGTGTTCATGTGTGTGCGCGTGTGCGCGTGTGTGCGCGAGTGTGTGTGTGTGCATGAGTGAGTTTGACTTGTCCATGTGACTATGTTTTTTTGTCTGACTTGATGATTGTATGCATTGAGTGTCTACAGGTTTACATGACAAGTAATGATAATGTGTGCATAGGTTACTGTGCGTGTGTGTGTGTGTGTGTGTGTGTGTGTGTGTGTGTGTGTGTGTGTGTGTGTGCGTGCGGGGGGGGGGGGGGGGGGGGGGGGGGGGAGTAAAACAGGTCAGTGGACAGTGGACACTGGACACAGTGGACACTGGATGTTGGGGTTTCAAGGATTAGTAATGGAAGGTTCACCATGGTGGGAGTGAGTGGGAAAGATGAGGGTTGGATTTTAATTTGGCAGATGTCTGGGATCCCATGCTGCTAGTGGAAAGGGGTGTGTGTGTGTGCGTGTGTGTGTGTGTGTGTGTGTGTGTGTGTGTGTGTGTGTGTGTGTGTGTGTGTGTGTGTGTGAGTGTGTGTGTGTGTGTGTGTGTGTGTCATCATAATGTCTGTTCACGTGTGCGTGAAATCGTGTGCGGCCAATTGTCCAAATATTCTCCCCTTCAATGCTTTCTGAGAAGACAATGAAAGTCTGTTGACACTTTCACAATTTAAATTTGAAGAGTCAACCTCATCCGGAGTGAATTATAAAACGTAAAAAATAAAATAAAAAATGGATGGGATGTAGATCACCAGGCAAATGTTAACAGCAATGGCAATTTGTCATCTTTACTCAATTGATTATTATTACATGGCTACTTATAAAGGTAATGCAAAGAAAGAGTGCATGGTGGCAATGAATGAGTAATGAGTGCGGTACAATGGCTAATTGCAGGTAACACATTTTGGCAGCTTCAGGAGCAAAATGTCCTTGGATTATTTATTACATCAAATTAATGTGGATCAGTGCTTACATCTCAGGTCTGCAGATAGCCTGAGATGATGGAGGCCTTTCATTATTACACAAAACGACTGCACCATCTAGTGGTAACGATATAGAAACGCTAAATGAAATTAGGCTACATTCCGTTTCCAATCTAAATTAATTGTAGGCTGATGAACGGATACTATTTTATTGGCGTGTGGTTCAGACTGCAAACTGAGCATAGCCTACAGTGCAAGTTAAATATGGGTACAAAACATATTTCATTGTAAACAGGCTAAAACAGCAATTGAGTGATGACTGATGAGTCCTTTCAGAATCTCTGACCAGAGCTAATATAGGCCTAGCTCTGGTCCATAGCCATAATGCCCAGCCCTTTGCTGAGCTATAGGCCTATTAGGTTACCTGCAAGGCTGCAGTGCACACTAGCTGTCAACACAACCTGAACTTGGCATTTCTCAGCCACACACACACACACACACACACACACACACACACACCTGACAAACCTACATGGGTCATTGGGTCTGTCAGATAACCAGCATAGATAGGGTGGCCAGACGTCCGGTTTCACGCCGGACAGTCCGGTTTTAGACCCACCTGTCCTCCTCCCACCTCAACCTCTGGCCGGACACATAATTGTCCGGTTTTTTGTGATATACAGTGCTTGTGCCATAACTGTCATTTACGTCGTCTGCCTGGGTATTAAAATCTCTGCAGCGCTGCTCAGCTCCGAAGCGAGTGGAGACGTTCGGAGTGTTGCCATGTCCGCTTAATTATAAGCGACTTTGGGCTTGTTTTATATAATAGGCTACTAAGCCTAGTCAGGCTTCTTTTGGGCTTGTTTTCATAGACATGGTTGCTTGGTTCTCTTCCAAAACCTGGCAACACTGCCAGTGGGATGCTCGGTTTGTTACTTTGTTGAGCTCTCACAATCAATTTAGTATAGTTAATGCAGAGATAAATAAACCAAATATGCCGAAATGAAAAACTACATTTAATGAGCAATATGGAGCTCGACATCATAAAGAAAGGGAGGCTAAAGCACTGTGAACATACATATAGGCTACTGGCTTCATTATATTTCTATGTCCTACACCGATGACCATAAGACTGTATAAAAAACCCCACAAGAAAGAGATTAAACATAAAACATACCGGTATCTAAACATGAAATAAAATAAATTGATTGTAAAATGAATGGCCTTTGTGGTACCCTATAGCCTAATGTAAAAAGGTTAATTTAATTAGCAAATATATGTTCTCTGTGGACATAATGCTGGAGAGGATGGTGGTGAAAATCAGGTGCAATAGTAGTAGTAATAATATTAATATCTGGAATTTGGGGGGGGGGGGGGGGGGTCGGGGGAGCGAGCCCCGCAAAAAGTGTCCTCCTTTCTGAGGTCTTGCAGGTGGCCACCCTAAGCATAGAGTAGACAATTAAAACTTTCTTACCTTATAGTGTCTTTCTCACCTTCCTCCTTGAATTCAGCTACTGTATCATTAGCCTATCATTTGATAGCCAGAAGTGAAAGCAATAAGCTGTTTTGGGGATATCCAGTAATTCCTCGAGTATAGTTCTTGATTCAGCCTCTTTTGGAGAATGAGCACTCCCCTGTCTGTGTCCCCCTCAGTGCAACAGGATGATTGTAAATCCAGATCCACGTACCATATTGTTTGACAGACAGTCGATAATATATGCCCCAGACAGTTAGCTTTTGAATGTCACTGGGTTCATGCACAAACAGAACACCAAACAATAGTCAAATGTTTCAATCTGAAACCTTTCCCTGTTCATTCCATCACAGCCGGGGTTCTGCACTTTCGTCGGCCGTCTCCCCAGATTTGCACAATGGCCCTGGGGGTCGCGGCACGCCGCACACTGCAAGACAAGTCAAGGCTGCTTTTCCAATTTGTCAAATTATATGCCACAATAAAAAGTGGCAAACAGTTACGCGGACTACTACCAACTCGTTTGCGATGGTTTTTGAAAACCTTATGTCCAGTGTGCCAAAATGCAGCAATGGACACTTGTTACTTGCAGGCGCCTGACGTACGCCTTGATCATGTCAGTGTGCGTTGTGCGGTGCGCTACTGGGCTGATGAGAGAGTGGGACCAGGTGTGTAACTAGGATGCAATGGAGAGTGGGAGTGGCCGAAGTTGAAAGACTAGACAGGTAGAGAGACCATGACAGAAAAACAAAGATCTACAAGACTAAATAGAATTGAAATGTATGTATTTTGTGCTGATTTTCTAAACTTTTGTTTGTTTGTTTTTTTTGTTTGTTTGTCATGTTTATTTTGAATATGCCAATATACAGAAACAATTCCTTGCATTTCACCAGGAAAAACTAAAAAAAATTAGTAACAAAAAACAAAAAATAGCAAGAAAAATAAATAAAAGGAAAATAAATAATAATAATAAAAATAATTAAAAAAATAATAAAAAACTGACATATGTTGTAAAATGTTGTATCCATCCATCCATCTTCAACCGCTTATCCGTAGTCGCTGTTATAATTAGTCCATGTAGGCTACAGTACATCATGTGTACTTGAACTTGAGATACAGTGTACTTGATATGTATTGTGTACTGCCTGAACTGTCTGTAGCATACTTTATAGATAGGCTACGAGAGACATCTCAGCGCCAGCAAGGTCAGCCTTGCTGCAGTAGGCACATTATTTTGTCTCATATCTTATTGTCATGTCATTATGATCCAGCACTATATATGTTCCCTGTTGTGTAATAAACTTTGTGAACCTTTAGCGTGATACCGTCTCGTGTCGGGCCCGCCGCCGCAGTCGCCGTACCGAAGGAATACTTCAACCGGATCATCACACACCACCCAGCCTGCACACAGTCTGTCTGAACCAGGCGAGGGTCCAATATTTAGAGATTACAGCAGTCGGGTCGCGGGGGCATCAGCTCCACCAGAGAACTCCAGACTTCCCTCTCCAGAGAAACATTAGTAACTTCCTCCTGGGGGATCCCGAGGCGTGAGTCGATGTAATTCCTCCATCTGCGCCTTGGCCTGCCCCGGGGTGGGGGGACCTCCCTAGGGAGACGCTCGAGAGGCATCCTAACCAGATGCCCAAACCACCTAAGCTGGCTCCTTTCCAGGTGAAGAAGTAGCGACTCTACGTCACAACAGTGCAGTACAGCGACTGCAATACCGCCCCTGTCGCTCTGATTCCCCGGCTGATCTCCTTCTCCGTCCTCCCCACACTCGTGAACAAGACCCCGACTCCTTCGCCTGAGGTAATGCCTAATTCCCTACTTGGACTGCACAATCCACCGGTTTCCTGCTGAGAACCATGGCCTCATATTTGGAGATGCTGATCCTCATCCTACAGTATAGCTGCCGTACACTCGACTGTGAACCGGCCCAGTGAGAGCTGAAGGTCTTGGACCGATGGTGCCATCAGGACCACATCATCTGCAAAAAGCAGTGATGCAACCCTTAGCTCACCGAGCTATAGGCCTACCGTATATACCCTCTCCCTCAGCCCTGGCGGAGTCCAACCCCCACCGGAAACGAATCCGAAGCCTCAATACTGCAGTGCTTTACTTTACTTTATTTGTTTATTTCGACGGGACAAAGCATACTAATGGACATTACAAACAGATAATATAAATACACCAGATTGAGCAAAGATGCTAATTTTCATCCACAGTCCCCAGTAGTCTTTTATGTTTTATGTGGGGAGTCCCCACATAAAAGATAAAAATGAAACAGACAGGCAGTGAAGCACACTACTCTACGAGACAAAGCATAAAAACATACAAGAAACAAAGTACAAGATAGCCTATGAAGTGCATCTACATGGTTTAGCAGCCCTTTATAGGGCAATACAGAATTGTAACTAAAGTAACTTGTGCATAAAGTGCATTATTACTTTCAATACAGGATACGCTGTCAAGGGCGTGCACTATAGCCTATAGACTATTAAACTATACATGGTCACAGGTTTGGTTGTCGAGTAACCATTTTTGTAGATTGAACTTAAAGGATAGAAATTAAGTACAATCTCTTATGGTCAAAGGTAGCTCATTCCAGATGAAACAGCCTGAGAGGATGAGAGGATGTTTTTACCGAAGGCGGGTTGCCGCCGGGCACTTCACAATACCCTCTAGTGCTTGCCCTAGTGCTGATTCTGGAGGCTTTGATGTTGGAGGCTTTCTAGAGGTGTAGGTCGGCGAGTACACTCACATTCTGCACATTTTCAAACATTTTCACTGCTCTGCTGCTGACAGAGGGTGGTGAGAACCGGCCAGAAGATCACCCACATCTTCCTTCCATTGAGGACATCTACGTCAGCAGGTGCAGGAGGAGCTGCAGTGTGGCCCTCATTATGGAGGACTCCACTCACCCGGCCCATGAACTGTTTGACCCCCCCCCCCCCCCCCCTCGGCCAAGAGGCTGCAGTGCATCAAAGAACAGTTATAGATGCGGCTTCTTCCCAGAGGCTGTTAGATTGGTTTATGTCCCAATAAATGCACTTTTCACTGTTGGTCGCTCATATACTGTTATAGATTGTAATCATACGTTGACATGACATTAATAAAATATACATACAGTATAGTCGCTGTCAGGCAGAAACCTATTTCGTTATATGACAGTGTCACACAAAAGTAGCAAAAATAGAGATCGACAAGCTCTGCTGAGGATCAATAAAGTTGTATCTTATCTTCAAAATCTTTCACCACTTAGCAATCTTCTGTCAAATGTATATTGTACTGTGCTACACTGCTACAGTGCCATGAAAGACATAACTTACTGTGAAGTCAACAGTTCTTTGCCAATAAAAAGGCATGCCCATGGGTGTTCTGTACAATTAACCTTCAGTTCATTTCATCTTTACATCAGTCATTTTACTAAATGTCATTCCATCTCAGTAGGTAAAGAGTCTATACTATACTGTGCTTAATGAGTAAAACACAGAATTCTACTTCCTCACTGTGAAGTTGCCCGAATTATCAAGTCAGAAATGCAGTTTAAGGGCCTTTATTTTTCCCCTATACTCCTCCACCAAAGTCCAGTACAGTACATTCCTACACATTCTCAATAATGCGTTACAATTAAATAAGTATAAATCAGCATGAAAACTCAATGACAATTATAAGACAGCATAAGAAACACCCCTCTCCTGCATAGCACTTGGCCCCTTCCTCATCAAGGGAAATGCCACCAGCAGTGCAGGAGAGACAATTGGCAAACAGTGATAATTTAAATTCCACCACACCATTTTAAAATAGTCCAGTCCTTGCATGTTATAAGAAGCAATTTAATGTGTCTTTGTATATAGGGCACGGGTTGCCCCATGACACTCACCTTATAGGCTACTTCATACAGTACATAGCCTACTGTACTGTATGTGTATAGAATGTCAAATGAGTTTAAGCCTAGACAAAAATCATGATTGATGATGGGCTATATAGTGTTGAATGGATATGCAAATATGCAGCACACATATGTTTTATAGCCTAGCACCTACAATATGTTTTTGCTATAGGCCAACATGCAGGCCTGATGATGCTGTTCAGTGTTCATACAGCAAGGTCATACTGTACAAGTAGACAAATCAAAATATCACCTCAAATCAATACCCCCAATATGACGAGAGACATTGAATGAATTATAGTGTATTATAGGCTCCTGGCTTATAGTGCTTGTTAGCCTATAGGCTGCACACACAGGTGAAAGAGACATATTTTATGGACAGGTAAAGGCCAGCGTGAGCCACGTCTCAACCAATCACAAGTCCAGGTCATCTCAGTCCTTTTAAATTAACAGCGTATGCTGTGTGTGAGTGTGAGACACATTGTCAGCTCATCAGCCTCTGAAGGACTGAAATACAGTTCCATTCGAATCTATTTTAAAATATATATAATAACTCTATTTCAAATTTAAGATATATAACTGATTTCTTTTTTAAAGGAATGGGTTCCCGAGCAATGCATTATTTGCCCAAATTCCTTCTCTTGCTGTTTGCCAGTTTGCGTTCTTTTGATTCCCTGTCCGCCGTAGAGGAGGATGGATACAGAGATGTGATGGGTGTCGTGTCGCCTGGAGAAGAGTATCTGACGGAAAACTCTGTTCGCTCGCTTTTTAATTTACTGAAGAAACGTGTGCAGTGCGGCGGCGAGGTGTCGTGTGAAAAGGTAAGTTTTATTAGACCCCCAACTCCGCAGTAGACAGACAGAGAGACGCACTGGAGAGGTCGAGGTCCAAAGGCTATTGCTGTTAATTGGTTGCTTCAAGTGACTGGAGATCTTATGGATTTTTCTTTTTGCCATTTCATTTGTTTAATATAAATATTGAACGTGGAATTGCAGTAGGCAAATTATGGACTATAGCCCCTGCATGCATACTTTGGATAAAGGATCAAGACCAAATACTTGCAATATCTTCTCTGTCTGAACTTCTCTGTAGCCAAGTTTTGGCTGCAGATTCTTCTGAAAAGTTAATTAATTTATATAGCCTCTAATTTTTCAACATTATTTGCTGAACACAAACCGGATTACATCGAGCGGAATATGGCCTAGCCCTAGCCTATCCTATCCTGGTTAATAACCAGTGGTTATGATGCGCAGTTTTCAACTGTCGGACGACTAGGACTCCTTTCGAATGCCCTGTTATGGAACACGTACCTTGGCACCTTTTACAGTGTTTAGCACTGCAGCCTGTTTGGTGGAACGTAGGCCTACAGGCTATAAAATTATAGGTAGGCCTATAATCCGGACAGGAGGCCTATATTGCCTACTAAATCAAATTACATTGAATATTTTTGCTTTACAATCTAAATTAATTGTAGGCTGTATGTATGTGTATGTACTGTATACACACACACACACACACACACACACACACACACACACACACACACACACACACACACACACGCATGTATATAGCTATGTATATGTATATGGTTATGTATACCGTAATATATTATATGTAAAAATCCTCTACATGGAGAAGGCTCAGCAATTTATAGACCATTTTCATTTGGATTTGTCATATAGGTTAAAAGCAGCTGAATAGAAGGTAATGACAAATGTTAATTCTCTGTGTTTCATTTTAGTGTTTCAGCACTCTATACACTCTACACTTAATGGCACACAGATAACTGGACCCCTGGGGGTCCTTGATCATGCGGTTGGTTCCAGCATATTATCGATAGCTAATCTTCACCATTATTTATGTATGTAGCCTATAGTACAAAATACAAACAACTCAAAAACATGAGTATGAGTATGAGAATGGCTAGTTGGTCAAATCTAAATGATTTATTATGGACTAAATCTCCTGCTGTTGAAAAGTCCAAAAACCTCATGAATGAACAGAATATTGATGGAGGAGGAGAGGCGGAGAGTGAGACGAGGAACGAGACAGTGAGGGGGGGAAAGGAGTGAAGTGAGGGGCGCTCTTATCATCGTACATCATCATCTCATTCCATCCAATCACAATTTGCGTCCTCACTTTTGTCTTCAATATTTGTGTTTACGTAATGTTTGTGTTTACACAAACACTCAAAACTGGCCATTGTCAATAGCATTTAATGTTTGTGTTCGGACAAACGCTCAAATCTGGCCATTCATTGTCAATGTCATGAATGTTTGTTTTAGGACAATGTTTGTGTTTACACGCACCCTCAAAGCTGGACATAGGAAGGGCTAGCGCCCATCAAAAAGGTTTTGAGAATGGGGGGGTCTAATCAAATGGTGGTCTGTGACCTATAATATATATCAAATTTGGAGTTGTTGAAATTAAAAAGGTTGGGAATCATTGTCTTATGTAAAACTAAAGTAGAACCCACTTTACTGTATTTGGCAGGTGTGACCGACTAGTCACTACCCAGGGCAAGGAAGGACACATCACAGGGCAGCTTTCTTAAGTAGACCGTTTTATTCCTCCATGTGCAAGGAATAACACAAAATGACACTTTACACAGGAAAGCAGATAGCTACCCACTGTCCGGACAGAAGCTCTTTTTGAGTGTTTGTGGAGATGACTGATTTAACCTGTTGTGCCTTGATCAAGTCCATGCATAACAGGTGCGCAGCCACACCCAGCTCTGAGTCCAGTTCTAGTTTGACTCAGGCCAGGTGTGACTGCTTAAATCAGTCATCCTCCATCTCACAGCAGATAATTCATGTTCTGATATCATTGCATGCTAGTCAACAAAGGCAGCACGCTGTAACAATTAGTCTAATCAATAAAGAGAACCTATTAAATAATAAAGGGAATGAACTGACCAATTGAGGGAACCTGGACGACAGCATCTAGCTATTCTCAAATAACTATGGTATCTATAGTAGTGGTGTAAGGGGCTAAAAAGTAATGTAAATACAATAAAATTAACTGTACAGCCAGCGTAAGAGTTTAAATGTTGCCTGTCTCCCCTATTGGTTTATTATTTACTGTCAATTTCCAGGGTCAGGTGTCAAATAAGGCAACACCCTACAATCCAACTACTACAGTATGTGTTTTCAGACTTGTCCCACTGCTGTGCTGGATGAGTAAACAGATCATTAGTTCATGAATCGTCTTGTTATTATCCTATTAGTTTACCGTTCTGGACTTCACATTGAACCTCATTAGCTTCTTGTGCATGTGCTGCGCGCATGCGGGCGTGTGTGCGTGCATGCATGCGCGTGTGTGTGTGTGTGTGTGTGTGTGTGTGTGTGTGTGTGTGTGTGTGTGTGTGTGTGTGTGTGTGTGTGTCAGCAGTTTATGGGTATATCTGCCCTCGTGTGCTCTCCTTATCTTTGTCTGGGTCAGAGTGAACTGCACATCTAAAATCATAAAAATGTCCTAAAATCTTATGAGGAAGGCAGTGCATGTACAGGTGCAAGACAAGCAGCAGTATCACAAAAGGAAATATAGTCTGGCAACTAGTAATGCTCATTTCCTTTTGTTTAACCTCTGCATGACAGTAACATATTTCCCTGCCTGGCCAAAGTCTATGCACACCGCAGAAGGTCAAGACAACCTCGGTGACATCCGCCAAGGTTCCTTATGCTTTCCCAATCTCTCTTATCTTCACCAGCTGTCAAAAAGACAGCAGATCAATGCACAATGCAATTATGGGCACTAACTTTGCTCGTAAACCTCAAGTTTAACGGGCACAGTAATATACGGTAATATACAGGTGTGATGGTACAATTCGGGAGTTTACGGGAGTTTGTTGGAAAGTTTCCTGTAATATACACATCCGTATTTCAAGCTTTTTGCGCAGTGATACTTTCCTATACTCAACCAGCTACTTAAAAGACCCCAGGGTGCTTTTGACGAAAGTTCCAGACCCCTGTTTTTTAACAATTCTTCTTACAACCACGATCTTAAACAGATAATGCTCCACCCTTTGTGTGCACACAGCTGTGGCACAATTATTCTCCTGTGGGAGTTTCTCAATAACCTATGACATGTGTATAATCTGTCACATTATACTCCACATATAAGAAAAAGACAAGACAAATAGGACTAAGTGAAACACCATAATAATCGTTGGGATGAGATTCCATAACATGTCATTCTCTAAGAGGAGCCGTAGGTTCAAATAGACCTATTTATGGTGTACTTGTGAGATCATTCCACGATGAATGTTAAAGCTCCAAGGCCGGTGTTTTCATTCCTCGGACATACAGTTTTTGTAAATATTCTTGTTAGACGTTAGAAGAAGTAGTCTACTGTGTTTATTATGATGTCTTACTTGTTCCCATATTTTCTTTTTCTTATGTGTGTGGACTATATGGCAATATGTAATAACCACCTTTGGTGAGTGGCATTTTAAAGCGGTGTGTGTGTGTGTGTGTGTGTGTGTGTGTGTGTGTGTGTGTGTGTGTGTGTGTCTAGTGCAATCTGACAGAGAACATTTACCAGCTGATCGGCAATCACTCCGTCCATGATGAAGGACAAGAAAGAGGGGACAAACTTCTAGTCCGTGTATCAGAGCTCAGCCACTTGGCAGCGGGCTGTGTGTTCTATCTGACCTCTCCTGCCAGGGCCTGTACGGCCATCGTGGAGGGAACGTGGGGCAAAGAGACTGAACACCTGCTACACAAAATCACACTCCATGAACACCAAGATCACCGGCACCAGGAGAGAGAACCTGATCACGAACCTGGTCATGAACATAAGCACATAGACGTACAAGGACTGGAGCTTCTGATTCAAGAAATAGAGGTGCACTATAAGACCTCAGACCATGAGGTGAGCATGAGACTATTGCATTACTGTAAATGCATATGTATAGTAGCACCCAGCCAAGACCCGGCCCACAACAGCCCTGCCAATTGGGATGAGCACTATTGGCACGACAGGTTGTGCATCGGGTCTGGCGAGTGGGAGACTGGGGTTCTACTAGTAGCATTGCTAATGGGTTGGCCACTAACTTTATGATAGGATAGAGAAAAAGGAAACTGGGGAGAGAAAAGGAGGTACACACAACACAAGTTTCAAGACAGAATTGAACTTGGAACGTTGCGATTATGTGGTCAGTTGCAGGATGTTGCAGAGCTCAGCTCAAAACCTCTCTTCTCTGTTTTATCATTGTTATGTAACCAGGGCTGTGTTAGACCAAATGACATCATGCTGGAGGTCAATGCATCATCATCATCATCAGTGGAAGTGGGTGCATTGTTGGGTCGTGTCTTATACCATGTGCTGCAAGGTCACTGTATCAGCAGCCTGCCTGAAGAGACTTTCTTCCTGGATTACATCATGCATCTTAAAGGGTCGGATAACTTCACTGTCCATGGTAAATATACGCTTTCTGGCGGCAGACAGACATTTTTACTTTTACGCAGGGCCTACTAAATTAGTTTGTGTATACTACAAACGTGACATCCTCCATGGACAGATTAGTATAAAACTAAAAAAATGTATGGTAACATGTATATGGGCCGTGGTCTCTGCCCTTGTAAAACTAAAAACAATATACAGTATATAATCAACTGAACATATATTTTTTGTTTGATTAAGTAGTAGATCCTTTAGGCAGGGCATGGGTTTTCAACTGATTGTGAACGAGAGACCACCACCCTGACTTAGAATCAACCTGGGGACCACTGTTGTGTTGGGTGGGGCTATGGGCTAAGAAAGATTTTGTAACACTTGCTAGGCATCCCATGTGTATACATCCCACTGTCAACCAATGGTCCATTGATTTGACTACTAATAATTCCTAATAATGACAACCAGACAATCTGGTGCACTTCCCCCTCTTGAGATTCTAACTCCCTTTTTCTGTTGAATTGCTTGACCTCCAACTTGTCAGTAAATTACTACATGTTGGACGGTCATCATAGGTCACCAGGCTTTTAATCAACAAATTACATGCATTACTAAATGCATGGTCAGGGACCACATGCTAGACCTCCACGGACAACCAGTGGTCCACGGACCACCTGTTGAAAACCCCTGCTTTAGGGAGAGCATTTCTGGAACAAAGTTAAAACGGTATTGAAACCCCATATTGTAAAAATGTCTTGTGATCTTGTGTTAAAGCCAGTTTGCATTTGTGCTCTGTAGACCTAGAAGCTCTCATGATGACATTGGGCATTGGCGCTAGCAATGAGGATCAGGATCACAGGGATCACGAGGATGAGCAGGATGAGGGATATGGGAGAAACAACACATGGGACCAGGTACACCACACACACACACACACCCACCCACACCCACCCACCAACACACACACACACACACACACACACACACACACACACACACACACACACACACACACACACACACACACAGCAGCTAATGCGGTTCATTGTGAAGTCCAAGAAACTAAATTGTCTTGTTTTCTCTCTTCCAGCGTTGTTTCTCAGCTGAGGAGCTGGTACTGATCCACAGCATGGGGGGAAACGCCACCGCTACTTCTGTCCTGGATCGGTCCGACTTGGGCCGGCTCAGCCCAGCACTGGTTCAGCAGATCCTGAGTGGGGCCTGTGGTGAGGGCACCGTAAAACCACCAGCACCTGCAGACCAGCTTACAGAGACTGAGAGTGAGTAGGCTACAGACTTAGGCTACAGAAGAAGCTACGTTTCTCACCACAGACGCCATCACAAATATCAACCATGATCTTGATCTATCTCTCTCCCTCATTCTTCCACTCTCCCCTTTTCTCTCTTCAGAATACATCTATGCAACCATAGCCAACTTTGTGATCACACTGACCTCCATGTTTGGCATTGTGGTGTTGCTGTGTACGCGCTGCTCAAGCTTGTTCCAGTTGGCCATCCAGTTTAGCATCAGCCTGGCTGTTGGTTCACTCACAGGCGATGCTTTACTGCACCTGTTACCCATGGTGAGTGGAGAGATACCTAGCTAGACAGACTGAGAGGAGGGGGTACACTCCTGTTACCCATGGTGAGTGGAGAGATACCTAGCTAGACAGAGCCTGGAGGGGGTACACTCGTAATCTTAAACATTAGAGCTGTCTCCTCATATGATAATAATAATCAATTAATCTGTCATTTTGGTCGTAGTTGACAAATACTTTGTTAGTCGATTAGTTTACTAAAAGTCACAGAAGTGAGTGTCGCAGGGGCACGCACAAAGTCCATAGACTTGGCCACCACATGATGTCACGGGGGGCATGCTGAAAAACATGGACCATTTCCACATAATTATACGATGTGGCCTTCTAGAAGAGCACTTGTGTCTGTCCGCAGCTAATTATGCAAGTCTCTCCAAGTTGATTTTCATATTATACTGAATAAATTAATTGGAACCAATTGCTTCCTAAAAAAAAAATCATGGTATGCTTTGGGAAAATGGTCTGCAGTAATGTCTTGTATACGATACTATGAGTCATAGTGGGCTAAACATTCCAGACCACCAGTATGAAAGGTGGAACATTTACTTGAACAACAGCTGTACTGGTCAGTTTTTTTTGTGACCATTACTCAAAGGCTCAAAGAATCAAAGGCTCAAAGACAACCTCTGTTGTTCTGTGTTCAGTTCCTAGGCCTACACGTGCACTCAAATGGCCATGAGAGCCACGGTACCAGGCATGGTAAGGATATGGACTACATATACAAGATGCTGGTGGTGATGGCTGGGATCTACTACTTTTACCTGATGGAATGTATCTTTTCTCTGGTCACTCGTAAAGAAGACAACCATCATCATCATCCTCATCATCACGGGGTAAGGCGTGCACACACAAACACACTTTCTTAAACTGTGTCTTTTATTTAGTGGATTACTCTCTTTCACCGTCTCTCTTTCTTTGTCTCCGTCTCCAGGAGGAATCTGATCCTCATCACTGTGATCATGGCAAGGTTATACAAATGTACCAAAAAGAGAAGGAAAAGAACCAGTCGGCATCACAAGTAGTCCTGGTGAGCGGTTACGCACCCACGCTCACACACACACACGCACGCACACACACACACACATTTTTCTGATTTACAAACAAACTTTGTCCCATTAATCACTATAACCAACAATGTATATAATAATAATAATAATAATAAAATGTATCTATTTCAGTTTGACCCTGAAACAACAAGTCTGAACAAGTCTCCAATGAAAGAGCGCAGCAGAGGTGAGATAAGCTGTGTGTGACACACAGGCACACCACAGCATTTTGATGAATAACTATCCCACCTCACTTAGAGGAACTCTAATTGAAACACTAATCTCTCTGTCTGTGTGTCTGTCCCTGTAGAAGAGCGTCTGCTGCCCTTCATGATAACCATAGGCGATGGGATCCATAACTTTGCAGATGGTTTGGCCATCGGTGCAGCTTTCTCTCTATCGTGGAAGTCAGGCTTGGCCACATCACTTGCCGTACTCTGCCACGAACTACCACATGAACTTGGTAAGAAAAAGAAAAGAAAGCAGAACACACGGAAAACATACAAACAACTTAGATATACCGGTAGACAATATTTCTACCTTAGAAAGCTTTTCAGATTATGATGACATGGCATCAGCATTGTTTGAATAATCACAATTTAAAATGAAAATAATGTGAAGTTTATATCAAATATTTACAAGAACAATAGCATTAAATATCAAATAGCAACTAACCCCTTTGTTTGTTTCTTTCTAGGTGATTTTGCCATATTGCTTCACTGTGGTATTTCTGTACGTAAGGCCTTATTGCTGAACGTCGGCAGTGCCTGTACATCTTTCATAGGCCTGTATATTGCTCTGTCTGTGGCCACTGACCTCGCCACCAAACAATGGATAGCTGCAGTCACTGCAGGACTCTTTTTATATGTTGGACTGGCTGACATGGTGAGTGTTTCGTGTGAATTAAACAATAGACCCCTGCCAAAACGGCTGGATTGTTTATATATACATGACAGTAAGTCTATGAAGCATGTGTCAAATATGTGTTAGATGCTAAATGTGTGCATGTCAGCCACTAGATGTTTGCTAATCATTTCCCCCCTCCCCTGGTCCTCTAACCCTGCCCTCTTTTTTATTCTTCCTCTATCCACCATCTCTGCTCTCTATCTAGCTGCCAACGATGGTCCACATCAACTATGAGAGACCCTGGCTGATGTTTCTCCTGCAAAACCTAGGTCTGCTTAGTGGCTGGGGCATCCTACTGCTGCTGTCACTATACGAGGACCAGATAGGCGTCTAGATCAAAGGAAAGAGATGGACAGAGACACAGACATACAGTACAAACACAGAGGCCACGGGAATGAGTACACGACGTCAAACAAAATCTGGTCTTCTCAGTAGACTGGTCATTCTACTTTGGGATTATTCAAAGAGAGAGGAAGACCAGATATCACATATTCTGTACAGTGGGAAGAACATGGATGGTTCCAGACAGTGGAACTAATCCATACATGCGAGTGCATAGATACATGTAAAAGTACTGTACGTGTCTATATGCATGTAGACAGTTGATATGTATACTGTACACATTCTATCACAATGGGATATGTTCATTTCATTTAAATATTCTATCGGTTGTTTTACTTGAATTTAAAGCATAATTTTTTACTTTTGTATTTTTCCCACAGGCAACTTCAAATGTTTTTTGCTATAGAATGCTGTCAGAATAGTATTCTCTAATCTTATATTATCACGTCACATTCCACGGTTGAGAAACAGGCCAATGTCTATAGTTGAAAGTTAAGGCACACATTATTAAGTCAATATGTTCCTTTATTTGAAACTCATAAAGGACACATGTAAAGTGTTCACACATAAAGGAAAGCGTACCCATTCTTCAGCTGGTGGTGTTCCAGTTCCAATTTTGTCTGCTCATTTCTTAGTGTCATCACTTCCTGATTTTACTTGTTTAATCTGTATTCTGTGCAAGTTTTCTCTCCTGATTGGATAAAATAGGTATCCCGACCTAACATTTTAATTTCTGTTTACAAAGTAAAGAGCAGGATAGACAGGGAGACTCCCGTTGCTGAACAAACCCTCCATTGAGTCTATATCAACGAGTACTTTCAGAATATAGAGCTGTTTAACCATTAAAAACTAAAACTAAAAAATCACTTACCCTACCATTAAGTGCTTACCACTACCAGTATGCTGTTAACCTTGTACCAGGATAATTCTTTCCAGCATAGTGACGAGAGACATAAGAATAAATTAGAGACAAAAATGTATTTAGATACAGTATCCTGGCCTGTATTATATCACTGAGAACTGTACAAAGAATGTGATTTAATGTAAGGTGATGTTATGAAACGTAAAGTTGTATGCCAAATGTATGAGAGTGAACCATATGGATTTATTTTGTATTGTTTTTGTTGTTGCATTATCCTGTTGTTTGAAATGAAAGCTCTTTAAATAAAATAAATCTTATTTGTTCATTTTTATTTTTGGTTGTTTCAAACAGTTTGTCCCACAAGGTGCTCCCAGATTTAGATTAGTATCATTGCATAAGCAGCTGGATTTTATGGCTGAAACAGTAACTTTCAACAGGCCAAATTAATGGTAAAGTGGTTGGTCTCTATACTACTATAAATGTACAGTATTTAAATTATCTTAAACACATGAAAAAAGTTCTGAAATGGCTGTTTAATTGTTTAAGTGTTATTTTAATCCTATAGTATGAGTGTCTCTTACCACATGGTTTTAATGTGACATTAAACATTAAACTAAACAAGGGTATTTTACATTCCATAGCTTCTAGATGTTCTGAAAGGAGTCATTCTAGCTTATTCAGTGGAAACTGGACATACTGGTATCTCATTATCGGTTTAATCTTATCTGCTACTGGGATTGGGTCAGACCACCAGAGTCCACCGACAACTCATCACACAAGCAAGCATTATGGGCATGTACACTCAAACAAACATGCATATTAAACTAGGCTTTCTGACAGTATGTAATATTTATGCACGCAGGCATGTTGTATGATTTCTGACATGCGTATGCACAAGATGAAGAAGCTGTATACATGTCGAAGTGTCCTTCGGGAAAGACACTGAACCCTAAATTGCTCCCGATGTGCTGGTTGGTACCTTGCATGGCTTCCGCCGCAATCGGTGTGTGTGTGTGTGTGTGTGTGAATGAAATGCACTATGTAAAGCGCCTTGGATAAAGGCGCTACCGTTTACCGAAGAGTGACAGAAACATGCAACTCTCTGTCAGGCTGGAATAGAGCCTATACTGTATGTACTGTAGCATGCGCCTTAACCACTGGGCCATCGGTTCCCCGGACTAAAGTACAGTATTACTGTGGTCACTACTCCACCATCTAATCTAGTAATTAACAGTTATTAGGTTTAACTACTGTATCCACATACAGTAATGACCTCTGTAAGCTTGGCCAGGTGTTCGTGTGAACTTACACACGAGTTCACACGGCAACATGGAGGAGGCACAATAACATACTGTAGACGGCAGGTGTTGAACCCAAAACGAACACTTGACTTGGTACTTCAAGGGAGCTACAGTCTGCACACTGTAGTGTAGTTCAGGGGTCTGCAAACCTTTTCACATTAACTGCCATGCTTTCATTTTCATGATAGTCAGTGTGCCATAGATAATTATGACACCACATCAAAATGTAATATTCCCAACTGATTTTGATTGTCCATGGGATAGACACATAACAACCTTAAAAATATTTTCTTTCACATCAGGATGTACTGTATACTATTAAACTCAGAGCAATAACCCACCTATCTCCCATCCCCAGTCATGAGTTAGGATTTTAAATTATGTGCAGGATGTAATTTGAAGATGTGAGTGGACATAACTTTTTTGGAATGAAAAGAAAAAACTTCTCTGCCTCACACTTTTGCCAGTGTGCCAGTGAATTGATCACCCTTCCCTGTGCCAATGTTGGCCCCGTGCCTAAGGTTGCCTACCCCTGGTATAGTTTACACCCTCCCCAGGCCAACAGTGCTCAGTGACAGGGACAGCGGTACACCAAAGCACCAAATAAAGTGACGGAATCCCATTAAAAACTAAAGTCAAAGAAGAAAACCCTGCATAAAAGCCTTGATGATGCACAGAGACAGCAATCAGTCAAAGCCAAAACACAACTGACAAAATAGAAGGAAGTACTGTAGAGGATGATGTCATGTGCAACAGGAGAACTAAAGTGAAGTGTGTTAAGGAAGGATGGCTACGAAAATACAGAAGACAGATCAATATATCATGTTTCTCCAGCGTCAGATCGAAGTGGCAGACACACACTGAGTCAATGCACTCACTGACCACATCATTTGGCAATGTCCCCAGTTTGATTCCCACCTCAGGGGCCTGTGCTACCGCCTGTCATCCCTCTGTATCATTTCCATGTTTCCTCAGTATCCGATCTGAATAAAGCAAAACAATCTGCAAGCTCTCTTTGCCTTCGACAATACCATCTCTGTGGGAGGCATACTTTGGTCCGACGGACCATTGGTTTGACGAAGCATTGGTCCGACTCGGGGTTAGGTTTAGGTGTGCTGCCCCGTGCTCGCGGTTATGGTTAGGGTGAGGGTTTGGGGTAGGTAGTCGATGGGACCAATGGATCGGACCTATGCCCCGTCGGACAAAAGGCATGCACTCCATCTCTGTGACTCTTATCCGATTTGTTATCAGCAAGGCTGAGCAAGAGAAAAGGGCAGAGGGTGCACAGAGAAAGAGACACATGTACAGTACACTCAGTGAACGCAGAGACATACAGGTGAATGATTGAATGATCGCACTATAACTCTAACTACAGCTTTATTATAACTCAAGTTTATTGTAAGTGTGACTGTCAGTCCTGTGTTATACTGGCAAAGAGAGAGAAGGGCCCGAGTGAGGGATGGTGTCCTTGGAATATAAAAAGGAGCCATAAAGCAAGGCAGCTGACTCTTTATGGGATGATACAAAAGAACAGCTTCCACTTAGTCACAGAATGTACATTTATGAAGTAAACTACCAGTAAGACGCCCTGAAGACGAGAGTGCATGCATCTGTCTGGGTGACGGCAGACTGCTGGGCGAGTGCTGGCGCTTTGGCATGGGGGTCAGATCAACATATGGGATGAATTCTGTACTGGCCATGGAGCTTGTCTTGAGTGTACAGGGTTTGATGAGGTCAGATCAACATAACAAAATCAGACGAACAAGGTCATGGGCAATCAAATGCTTGGGAGTAAAACAGGGTTTTAAGTCTGGATTTAAAAACGTCAATGGAGGGGGAGGTTCTGATGGAGTAGGGGATGGTGTTCCACAGCCTAGGGGCTGCAACCGAGAAGGCACAGTCACCTCTAAGCCTCAACTTGGTTGTCGGGACATCTAGAAGCTCAAGGTCTGTGGATCTGAGGTGCCTAGTGGTGGGGGGTATTTTACCAGGTCTGTGATGTAGGCAGGGGCTAGGCCATTCAGAGCTTTATAAACAAATATAAGGGACTTATTAATTCTGAATTTCACTGGTAACCAGTGGAGGGAAGCCAGGATGGGGGTGATGTGGTCTCTCTTCTTGGTGCTGGTTAGGAGCCTGGCTGCTGAATTTTGGACTAATTGGAGACGGTTTAGGGCTGATTGACTGATACCAATGAAAAGGGAATTGCAGTAATCTAAACGGGATGTCATGAGGGCGTGTCAGAAGAGGAAGGACGGGTGGGGTCACTCTCTCTTGGGATACGTTCAAGTGAATCAAAGTACAGTTAAACTACTCCACATTTGGCTGGGGACCCCCTGGAGCCTGTAGTGGGGAAACCCTGGACCCCCCTTTGAAAGCCACCGCTCTATGCATTTGCCATTGTACTTTGTGGGTGTTTGAAAGTGCCATACATTTAAGTGCTTGAAAAGTGAATGATTAATTTAGCACAGCAATAGTGTCAGCAGTTAGCGTACGAACATCAGGTGAATGCCTATCATTAACACAAGAGGGTGGGTGGTAACAAATGAGCATCCAGTGGACACATTGAAAGTGAAGTCATAGCTACTCAGTGCTGAGGATCATCAGGTCATCAGCAGTAATCCTCATTGGTGATAGGGTCACGGGTGAATGAGGTCATCAGCAGTAATCCTCATTGGTGATAGGGTCACGGGTGAATGAGTGTATGGGTGTGATGACTCTTTGCCACCACACACTAAACTGCAATAGTGATAGAATTATACAGATATTTCATTGTACGTGTTCTGCACACTGCAAATCAAAAAAATTGTTTGGACTTTGTAATCTGCTTTGGGGAATTCTGGTCTTATAGTGACCATAAACCCTCTACTGTACTGATAACATTAACTATTGCCAGAAATAATTAGACGGCCAATTGTAGTTGAATGCCCATTATTCTTAGTTAAGTGTTTAATTCACTATAATGACAGTCAACTCCTTCCTTAATAGCTGACAAATTTACACTTTGATCTGACAGAGGTCTCAGACCTAAACATTTACTCTCTAATACAGTGACCTATAATTATTATTATGATATGAATGAGTACACAATAAAAAAAAACTAAACAAATGTAATCTACATTGTAGATTAGTTGCATTTCAACAGTTACATCCGGCATCATTGGGCATAGTGTCCTGATAAAGCAATGACCATGGTGCCACAAGCATGTTTGTTTTTAGTATGCTTACGCTGATGAGGGAATCAGTACAGATAATGGTCAAACAGACCAGTATCTGTACCGTCTGTAGATATATGAAAATGACTGACGGCATGCTGTTGCTATAGTGCAGAGGTGGGCCACTTTGACAATGGAGAGGGCCACTATATTTCCACACTCACTATACACTCACTATACATTGTATATTGCGTTACTGTTGTAGTTGTAGCAAAAATAGCCGATCTACTGATTTATAAACATTAAAATCATTATAGACAAGGAAAGAGGGGCGAAAAGGTCAAACAAAAACTGTCAATATTTGCATACTTGTAGAAAGTTCTAAACGTGAGTCAACAGAAACTAGCACTGGTGAAGTGGGTGTACGGTATTTTCTTTTCCAACTTCCTCAAGAGATCAAGGGGCAAAGTCTTTTCATGTGAATATTTCTTTCAAGTCTTTGAGTCAATGTAACAATCAAACCCAGAAGTTTGTTTTTCATTGTATTGCTTTTTATCTGCATCAGACAGATCTGGTACTAACATTCTATGATGACATTACAGTACTTCAGGTTGAGCGGTGCTACTGCTAATTCACAGATCGCATCCACACAGTTAAATCACAATCTACTGAATAAATAAAAAAACACTGTGGAAAGTCTTTATAAATGAGAGCATTTCTAACCATCACCAAGAAAGAAAAGACAAAATTGCCACTTGGATGTTGGATCTCATGTCGGCGTATCGTGCCAGCTATCTCCACCTAACCTACGTAAGGGTCTTTTCTACCATACCATTCTGCCAGCCATTCCACTGTAGGGGAAAACCCCAAAACTGGAATTCCTTCACCAATCATTTGCAAATCTAAGCCAAATAAAATGGCAATAAGATAACACAGTGCAACCCAACTAGAAATATACAATACTTTTATTAACACATTTTTTTAAACACAAAGTATAGACTACAATAAAATAACACATACAAAACTAGGTAGCGTTGTCCATTAATGACACCGATTCATGCACAGCCAGCTGATATAACAAAATATGTACCGCTTCTCATGAAGTCCTGTGAGTGATTGAAAGAGCGATGCCATTTGCACACTTCTGTATGTACTGTAGTTCATTTAACTGTGAGTGTACAATTATAACAGGGTAGTATTTTCTTCCTTTTTTTAACTGCACATTGTATTCCACATCTGAATACCTGCTGCTGTGAGCATGTGATCTGTCACTTACAGTGAATGATCTCTTGGATAGCCCATCGCATGATCTGGTTGAAGTCAAACTGGATGTATTTCCTCCAGTAGCGTCGGTCCCTGCCATATGTTACGGCGGGATAACACGGACTGCCTGAGAGACAGAAAGAGATATTTTTTAATGTTGATGTTAATTGAAGAGAAGATGTATGTTTTATTAGTTTCGTAGATTAATGTGCCTGCCTGTTTTGTTATTGAAGAGAAGAGAAGAGAAGAGAAGAGAAGAGAAGAGAAGAGAAGAGAAGAGAAGAGAAGAGAAGAGAAGAGAATCTACAACTCCCTCTAGAGGTCTAGGAGAAGAGTTGTGTATTTCTGTTGCTGGTGTAAGCGAGAGCTTGGCAGTATATTAGAGTATAATAAAGCATGTGTGTGTTCTCACTTATTCCATGGAAGATTCTTGCGACAGCTCTTCCAGAGAACTTCTCATCACTTCGGATGGTAAGGAAACTTCTGATGTCTGATCGGATCTGACCTTCCCAGTCTGACAGCTACACACACACACACACACACACACACACACACACACACACACACACACACACACACACACACACTGTAATCCTCTTTCAAATTAATACTGTGTGTGTGTGTGTGTGTGTGTGTGTGTGTGTGTGTGTGTGTGTGTTACCTTAAATTTGTTGAGGTCATCATCGTCGTCCAGAGTGAGTGTGTGGTCTCGGTTTCGTCTCTTGTCAAAGTAGTCAGACAACAGGCTTTTCAGCCGGACACTGCGAGTATCATCCAACTCATCCACACAGGACTCTATTTTTTTGAATGACACACTGAGACAACACACACACACACACACACACACACACACACACACACACACACACACACACACACACACACTTAACTATTTAGGGAATAGTTATACTAGGGATAGCCTCGGTACCAGGCTTTCATTTCTGTTGGTGCAAAAATTGAAAGCCTGGAGGAACGCATTGGCCGCTCTAGTCTAAAAGTGGGAGTCAACCCTTCCGGGTGGGCGTCGCTCCAAATTATGTGACGTAGTGCTGCAATAGGGGGGAGAGGAGGGGCCGGGGGTGACGGACAGATCGATGAGATCCAATCAGGGCGTGCGCAAATCTCAGCCGCGACCCGCCCCTCTAGACCAGAAACCTAACACGTTAGCTCAGGCTATACTAGGGATAATGAATCCATTGGTCCCTTACAGAAAAGTGGCTGGGTAGTAGTTGACATACTACTACCCAAAAAATAACAACCCATACAAAGTATGTGCAAATACCATTGGGTCCAGGGTCAGGCTTGTCTCTTAGCCAAAAGTAGCCGATCTACAAGCTCCCATTGTTGTGAGCTTGAAGATAGATTTTTGGTGAATCCCCCCCCCCCCCCTCAGAATAGGGATGCTGGGTTCAAGTGATTAAAAGATATCTTTACACTTTGATCGTCTCTCACGTTTTCCTCATATCTTAGGAGGAAAGATGTATATATTTATGTACCGTAATACGTCATAATAGGATAAATGTAAGGTGACATTATGGAGACCCTTAGATACCCTCCATATATGGTTGTCGCTTCTCGACCCTCAGGGCGTCTTACTGGTTATGTGTGTGTGTGTGTGTGTGTGTGTGTGTACCTGCGGAACGCCTTGAAGCTGGCTGCCAGCTGGTAGAGCTGCGTACTCTCTTGTTCCAGCACTCTGTTGTGGAGGAACTGACACACTCTGTCCATCTCCTCATCACTGAGGTCACCGAAGGAACGGAAGTGGAACGACAGCTCGGAGAATTCAACCAGGATGCCGCTACGACCGCCAGCTGACAAACAAACACACACACACACACACACACACAGATAAATAAAAAGCAAGGACAAAATTCTACCAAAACTGTGCAACATAAATATAGTTGGATAAATACAGTATGTAAACACTATGTCATATTTCACTGATGTGGAAAACATATACAGGTATTAAGGGATGTCCCGGGCACGTTCTTTTGCTCCCCATCCGAATTCCAATTATTTGAAAATGACGTGATCGGATCGTGACAACCCTAACAGGTATATATACACACAGTACTAGTTACTTTCTACACAGCATGAGTAAATGGCAACAACTGTTACTTGTCAAACTATACGGAAATCAATGTTGGTACGTACTATGCTTTTTGAAGAGCATGCTCAAGCATGCACACACACACACATGCACGCAAACACACACACAAACGCCTACCAGAGCTGAATTGCAGCTGTCTTAGGCCTCTCTTCACTAGAGGAAGCTGCCATCCCATAGTATCAGCCAGTTCTACCACATCAAAGTCAACCCCGTTAAAGCTCTCCACGCGCTGGCCTGCCATACGCTTTCTAGCCAGCACCACAGCAACCGGAGGGCAGCTGTTACCATGGAGAACCAGGAGAGAACAACCACAGTCACATATTGGGAGATACAATATCGTCAAGTAGAAACCTCTTATATCCATATTTTAACTTTTCAGGTTTTTTGCACGAAGCGACACGTTTTGACTTTTGAGCTCGTTACCGGATTTAGCATTTTTTGCTAAATGTATTTACATTGCATTCATGTAATGTCCATTGTCCGGTCTAAATAACCAAATAAAGTAAAGATCTGATAATTCTGCTATTTTTGGGTCCTGATAATTAACATTTTTTGACATATGAGGGTTCCACTCGACAGAGACAATATGCTACAGCTGTGTAATTTCATACATAATTTAATAAAAATATTGATACTGTGTAACAGTTTTGGCCAATTGTAGCATACAGACAGAGATTAAATGTACCATTTGAGTTAATTAGAGCACACTACATTGGAGAATATATTTCATACATTTTAGTGACTTTCTGGAGCTGCTTCGGTCCATCGTAGCAGGTGATCTTACACAGAGACAGGGTGGGGTGGAGAAGCTCCACAAAGTGCTGTGGGTGGAGTTCCAAGTAGCACAGCAACGTCTCAAGGCCTAACACACACACACACACACACACACACACACACACACACACACACACACACACACACACACACACACACACACACACACACAAATGATATACTTTTTGTTGAGAGAGTTAGTACACACACACACACACACACACACACACACACACACCACAAATGATATACTTTTTGTTGAGAGAGTTGGTTTTGAATGTTACTATGTATGCACCCATCCATTCATCTCTGTCTTCTAAATCCTGACTGCCATGTTTTTCTATGTCAGTCGTTCTCAAACACTTTGTCACTTTTCACAATTCTTCAAAAATAGCAGACCTACAAGCTCGTAGCGTGCCACTCGGTGGCGCTATGAGCTTGTAGATCTGCTATTTTTCAATAGCTAAAGCATTACATAATGCAACACCAAAAGGGGTTCCCGCCCAAAATGGGTTAATGCATTTTATTCCTCACCCTCTTCCGTGATATCCAGAGCCTGCACAGTCTGAAGGATCTGGATAGCTCTCTCATGGGTGTGGCACACCCTCTCACTGGGCCAATCACTGCTCTGAACCGACTCCACTTCCGGGTCACTTGACTTTTCACGACCTCCTATACCATCATCAACACCCTGGTTTTCTGGTGATGGGGGACAGTGTTCTGGTTTAACCACTTGCAACTTTTCGCCGTCCTCCTCCATCTCCTCTTTGTTCTCATCTCCTCTGTGTTGGCGTGGCACCTCCTCTTCACAGGGGTGTGATGGAACCTTACAGCAAACAACAAAAAATGTATAACATTATTTTCAACCTCAATTAAAGAGGTTAGTAACTACTACAACTTTTGTGCCAAAACGCATTTCTCGTGGTAGACTAGGGCTGCTGCTGATGTGCTAATCTTTATTAAAGAATCCAGAAACTTTGTGAGTGCGTATAATTCTTTCACTGACCAGTACAACTTCCATGTAAAATGCATGGCTTACAGGTGACAAATCATTTGTTTCCAAAACTACAAATTGACAGCAGTCTCAGAATACCAAGAAATAGCAGTAGTGTTGTAGTCGAGACCACCTAAAGCGAGACCAAGACAAGACCAAGACCTAGGAGGGTCGAGACCAAGACCAAGACCAATAGCGATGCGAGCCTATGGGGCCGAGACCAAGACCAAGACCAAGACCTGGAGGGTCGAGACCGAGACCAAGACCAAGACCGCTGCTAGCCTAGGGGGCCGAGACCAAGACCAAGACCAAGACCTGGAGGGTCGAGACCGAGACCAAGACCAATAGCGATGCGAGCCTATGGGGCCGAGACCAAGACCAAGACCAAGACCTGGAGGGTCGAGACCAAGACCAAGACCAAGACCGATGCGAGCCTAGGGGGCAGAGACCAAGACCTAGGAGGGTCGAGACCGAGACTGCCGCGAGGCGAGACCGAGTCAAGACCAAGACTATTTTTCCCTCTTCCTGACGTCTCAGAGTATGATTTTCCACAAAACTTGCACTTTGCACTGTGCTTTTTCCCCCCATTATCCTTGAAAATGTAATTTTTGTGTTTCACAAAGCCAAACCTTATAACAGCTGAATTAGCCGACATCTTATTGACCAGTACATTTGTTGTTCCCCCAAATTAAACCATGTGCATTGCGCATGCACTGAATTAACCTGTGAACTGTGACCTCACCTGTCACACTGTCCGTCACTGTCAGTTTGACAGTTTCCGACCAAAACCTTTCAGATTAATGGCTATGGGCTATGGCTCACCTTCAAATTAAAACAATAGTTTATTAGTTGGTTTTGGTTGCTGCTGTTTGAGCCTTTTAGTAAATAAATCGGTAGTGAACCAACAATGTCAATGAGGCATGCATGCACGTTATACAACAAAGGATTGTTTTTATGATCGTTTTTATTATAGCCTGACAAGACATGATCACATAAGGTGGACGATGGATGGATTTTAGTTTACTTTAGGTATAGATGTAACGTCAGGTAGGTGGTGGTTCTTTACTCTTCTCATGATGAAACTAAACCGAGGCGATGCTTCATAGTTCATACATGTCGCGGTCGCGCTGCACGGCTGCAGTGCAACGCGTTGTGATAGTTGTAGATTGGCTATTTTCAGATCAGTATTCAGATCACCGCTCAACCTCGTTTATTAAAACGACTACAGGCTACAAGTTACAACTTACAACACAAAAAGAAAGCTTGCAGTCTTGCACTGTTGGTAGAATATATTGAAATGAAAATGCCAGGCTGTATGCCGGGCGCTGCATGCGTATTGCCGTCAATGCCGTGCGTAACTCTCCGCCTCCCGGCCGACACTTTTTTTATTTAAGCCCATTGCCTGAGGCTGATATAATTTCATGATAGAATGATCATAATAACATCAACATGTGCTCTTCTTTGGACCTGTATGAACGTCATGCAGCGCTGTTCTCCTTAACAGCTGTCTTTAATTCATTAATGTGAATGGGCTCCTCTCAATCTCTCAGTCCTTGCGATCGGGTTGATATAATAGAACGTTTTGCATCTCGTCTCGAGTGGTCTCGGTGGGGGAAGAGACCCGAGACAATAAGTCCGAGACCAAGACAAGACAAATGAGGCGCGAGACCGAGACGAGACCACAAGACAAAAAAGGCGAGAAGCGCGAGACCGAGACAAGACCAAGACAAATGAGAGGCGAGACCGAGACGAGACCACAAGACAAAAAAAGGCGAGAAGTGCGAGACCGAGACAAGACCAAGACAAATGAGGCGCGAGACCGAGACGAGACCACAAGACAAAAAAAGGCGAGAAGCGCGAGACCGAGACAAGACCGAGACCACGAAAATTTGGTCTCGAGACCGGTCTCGAGACGAGACCAGGTGGTCTCGACTACAACACTAAATAGCAGTGCCTCAGTAAATCGAACTATCCCATTTAATCGAATACAAAGGCCTGTGTAATACTGTACGGCATTTTATTTTTTTTAATTTTTACGCAGAGTGGCAGCATTATTTGGTGTCAGCCCGTGGAGCCAAACTTAGGACAAAGTTCTTTGAGACTGGTGAAGTGAAAGGAAGACAACACCCCAAGAAGACCAGTCCCTCACACTTGCTTCACTGAGGAACCATAGTAGGCTTTCTTCCAGAGATTTACAGGCGACGGTACCACAGACAGATCCATGCTCAGGTGCCAGTCAGTCACACACCTGAGCTGATTATTCGATTAATCAGAAAGTGTTACTTTTCTAATTAATTACCTCTGCTGCAGGAGCCAATGGTACGTCCCTTTGGTGGCCAGGGTCTGTGGACTGTACCATTTGGGGCTGGGTAGGGGTGTTCATGCTACTCCCCTGTTCAAAGAAATCCATCATCTCCAGCATGTCTGAATCCTCCCTGTCCTCTGCAAACTGACGGACAAAACAGAGACATCTGCTGTCACATGGTCAAAGGGCATCTCTGAGAATTTCAATGAACCACAAGTTCGCCATCTCTTTCACTTACTCCCACGCCCATTTACCTTGGCTTGCTCTTGTTGTTTCTGGTGTATCCGTCGACATTTGCAGGAAGGGAAGGCTAACTGGACAAGTCTCTTCACTGTGTAGAAGTCTACTGTGTTTGCATAGATGTGACGACGCAACTCATGGAGGTCCCCACCCTACACAGACACACTTTTAGACTCACTCACAGACTTGATGAACAATTTTAACATTTGAACTCGTCTTTTTTTGCTGCATCAGTAAATTAAAATTAAAAAAATCTGTGGTTTTAGGCAGAGATCAGCCCAATGCCGATACTCGGCTTCACCACAATGCATACAAATACTAGTACAAACAGACAAAAAACTACAATAAGGACTAACCTCTGGGTCCAAGAATAGATGGCAGTGGGACGGTTGTCCATCCCTCCCTGCCCTCCCAATTTCCTGAACATAACTTTCAAAGCTCTGAAACAAAAAAAACAATATTGTAAATTGAACTGAAATATATGCTACAATGAATAAAATCAAGAGACAATTACATGAATACACAAAAATCGTATTTGTAAATACTTTTTGTGGATGATGTGACTGCCCTATAATACCAAACATTTTTAAATGTGTGTGATATGTATTCAAACCTTGGGCATATTGTAGTGAACTATTCCACGAACGTCCGATTTATCCAAGCCCATGCCAAATGCCACGGTAGCCACCACCACCCTCAGCATCCCGCACATGAAGCAGTTCTGGACACGACGGCGCTCGCCGGCAGACATGCCGGCATGGTACGACTCCGCCTGCCATTTTAACTCCTTACGGATCTTCTTTCTGGCTAAACACAGAGAAGGGGGAAAGAGGGAAGGACAGGAAAAATGCAAACATCAAAGTGGGGTTTGAGCACTTTCACTCACACACACACACACACACACACACACACACACACACACACACACACACACACGTAAGAAAGTTATATGAGAAGGCCAATATGACCCTGCCGGGTCATGCCCAAAGAAAAATGGGACCCAATGCCTCCCTGCTTGGCACTCAGCAATCAGCATCAAAGGTTGGTTTGGGGTAAATCCCTGCGACATACTAGCAATGCATCATCATGTACATCAAATGGCCTCACGCTAAGGAAACATCAGATAGGCTCCTGCCCCTATGGGCCTCATGGCTCGGCAAGGCTTACTTAATGGTTTTGATAATAGAAGAAAAGAAAGGTTTTCCTATACCCATGGCCTTCTTATTTGATGCTGCAGGATTGCTGCTGGTTTTCAAGTGAATATTTTCCTTCACTAGCACCCCCTGCAGGGCGGTCCTGAGCAGTGCCGACACACGAACAGTCTCTTCTCTTCTGGTGCAGTAGATAATGATGGAGTCCAGACAACCAAAACGTTCTCCTTTCAACAGGGATATTAAAGCCTGGGAGAGAGAGTGGGAGACAGACAGAAAGAGGAGAGTGAGTAACAGAGAGTGAAAGGGCGGGTTGGTGATACAAAAAGTGTTCTTTGGCTATTTCAATGAGGACATACGTATCTATACTATCTAGAGGCCAATGCAAAAATGAGAAAGAGAGGGAAAAAATAATAAGTGACAAATAAGAGGAATGAAATACTATAATGTAAGGGGTAGATTTTAGCCTGTGAAATATATTGCCAACAGAATGAACGAATTACAAGAAATAATGTTGTGTAATATGCGTCTGGTGTCTCAGAGTCCATACTCGTTTGCTGTCGGGAGGAAACCACCCAACTCCATTTTTAAGGTCTTAGATATTTTTCCTTAAATCAATGCCATCGAGCACCTGAATTTCCTGAAAGTTTTTGGAATTTCGTTCCTGCATCAGAGTTATGCTCCTTGCAAAGCACAAGGACATGGGTTTGAATCCTACAACCACATTCTCACATCTCTCTTGTATCCCCCCTTCCAGCTATTTCCGCTAAGTATATTACTATTTTTATTCTGAAGCAAATTATTTGTGTGAATCGTAAACCTAAATGTGTAGACAATTTAGGCATTTAGCAGACGCTAATACAGAGCGACTTACTGATGTACATTCAGCAAGAACAAAAAGCATGCTATCTAAGTAGACACACACACACACACACACACACACACACACACACACACACACACACACACACACACACACTACCTTGTCCTTCTGACTGTCCGTAGACACGGACAGCACCAGGTTAGGAGGCACCGCGGCAGACCTTACAGAGATGCCATCCTCATCGTTGATGTCCAGGTGGCGAGCTATGTCCAGGGCAGTGGACAACGTGGCTGTGGCAGTGAGACCCAGGAGGCAACGCACCCCCAAACGCTCTCGTAGTACCTACAAAACGTAATGTATTTACACTGTATTTTAAAGAAGAAAAAGTGTGCCCTAAATCTGTAGCATTAATGGGTTCCCTGAAGCAGTGGTTAAGTGGGGTTCTTGAGGGGGTTCCAAGTGCGCACCAGCTAAGTGATATATAGGCACCAAATGGACCCTTATGGGGGGCTGTAACTCTGAGAGTTTGGGAGTACACTCTCAGAGTTATACTGTAGGGGTCCGTGATGTAATCTAATGCAATGAAATTATAACATTTGAGAATCACTGCCCTGAAGAGACAGGTCATGAGAACAACACACACACCTTACAGAGCCTCAGGTAGGTAGGTCTGAAGTTGTGGGACCACTCGGACACACAATGCGCTTCGTCAATACAGGCGAAGGACACAGGTGGGAGCTGCTGAACTGAGGGTAGGCAGCCTGAACCGGATCCACCGCCCCCCACCAGAGCCTCCGGGGACAGGAGCAGCACACACACCTCTCCTGCCTTCACCTGGAGGGACACGTTGGTGTTTTAAAAGGTGGATTTTTATTTATATTTAATAACTTTGTTTATTGGGTTTTTTCACAGAAGCATTATTTAAATACTGAGTTTAAAAAAATAATAAATGGTGGCATTAACAGCTTCTCTTAAATAAACCCCACAAGTATGACATAAGAGTAAACACATTGAATTTTCACCCCAAAGAAAAAGGACAACAGAAAACAAGACAAACAAACCTTAAATACAGAAAAATAAAAGGCAGACAAAACAACAGTACACAACATCCTATAAACAATCATAGGTACATGATACATCCATAATCCGCATTACATCACAGACTTTTTAAGGCAATTGGGATTTTATTGGACAAAACATTACATTTACACACACACACACACCTTACCTTTTCAATAGCTGCTTCTCTCTGTTTCATGGACATGCCGGAGTGGATGCATGCTGCCTTCAAATTAGCTGGAAGACCAGAGACCTGTGAGGGTACACACACACACACACACACACACACACACACACACACACACACACACACACACACACACACACACACACACACACACACACACACGAAATGTGGGCCAAAATGTTCAACCTGAAACCAGTTGATTGAGATTTGGCATGTGAAATTCTGGACAAAATTTGTGTATATCCAATTAGATTTTACTAAAGTTTCATTCGGTTGATGTTAGGGAATATGGAATAAATCTAAGCCAACATTTTCACGTGCGCAGACTGCGCACACGTGTGTGTGTGTGTGTGTGTGTGTGTGTGTGTACCTGGTCATCCATCAGTGAAACCAGAGGGGAGATAACGAGCGCGATGCTTTTAGATCTCTGAGCATACAGATAGGCTGGGAGCTGGTAACACAATGATTTACCCATCCCTGTTGACAACACTACCAGGGTAGAGAGACCTACACGACAACAGAGGGGAGAGAAGGCAAAGGAGAGAGAGGAGTAAATGGAGAGAAGTGTGTTATGTAACCACTAGTCTCTCGAGACAGACTCTTGACTGACTTGCGTTCATAGTGTGGAATCCTCCACGTCTTCCGACAAATCCGACAGTCATTACATTAGTCCGACAACACCGTCGCTCCCGACATGTGTTGCCGGTTACAAATCTCCCGTGGCTCCCGACATGCGTTGCGGGTTACAAATCACCCGTGGCTCCCGATATGCGCTGCGGGTTACAAATCACCCGTGGCATCCGTGTGCAGTTAGGTTAGTGTTTGGGTCGACGAATGACTGTCGGACTCTTGGTATGTTGGAACACATGTCTGCACCCTTTTGTTCCGCCATGGAAAAGGTTGAGAGTGGGAACGAAAACATTGGGGCGACGGAAATTCAATTTAACGTTCCGCTCATAGGCAAATTCAAAGGAAAAGGGGACGCTGTTTTTCCTTTAAGTTTTTGCCATTGGGTTCTCAAAACTACCAACTGTTACAGGTGAATTCTACCTAAACAGGAGATTTATTTCTGTGTGTGTCTGTGCATGTGTGCATGCATGCGTGTGTGTGTGTGTACAGTACATGCTGTACCTGACAGTATTCTCATAATGGCCTCCTCTTGTCCTGGTCGGAATGATTCGAAGCCCAAATCATTCAGAGCCTGGTACACATCAGCAGGTGTTTCTACACGCACGCACACACACACACACACACACACACACACACACACACACACACACACACACACACACACACACACACACACACACACACACACACAGGTCCATCCATCCATGATATTGCACATACATTTTGTGAAATCTAAAATCAATAAAAAAGTATTACGTTTGTGTATATGTGGGTGTTTGAGTGTATATGTACAGTATGTGCTGCTAATGTGTACCCAAAAGTGTATATACTGCACAGGCTCTGTATAGGAGGTGTGTGTGTGTACCCTGGACTTTTCCATCATCTCCTACACCATACAATGGCTCCATGGGTGGTGGAACGGCGGGGCGTTCGTAGTCGGGGCGATTCACATTCAACAGAACCTCGTCCTGTTTACTGTCCACCTTCTGGTCCACCTGATCCGTCTCCTCAACATCTGCAGCAGGGAGAGTAACTGCAACACATGATCCATGTCAAATTTACAGAATGTGTATGTATATGTAAAGACAAACAAAGACACGCCCAAAAGGAAGACCAGAAAAGGTGGAGCATTTAATTTCAAATCAGGTGACAATCAGGTGGTAAGGATTAGAGCAAGCCCTACCATACACCTGACAGCATACAGTATGCAATGTATATTTTGTTGTTTTTTCGCCCACGTCTTTCAGAAGCTAGACTGGGCAATGGCCCAATGGACGCTACGCTTCTGCTGGGGAGTAGAACAGTTCTAAGGTAAAGGCTCAAAATCACAGTAAAATCCTCAGTGTTCAAACAAACCTATACCTCTGCAAAGTGCAAATGGTACATTTTGTACACTTTCACACAGTTATATTAACGCAGGGTTTTATTGTTGCATGTTGAACAGACTTGTACTGCACCTAGAGGTTCAGATCGCAGTGTTCCCGTTGCTCTGGCGACCTCCTCCAAGGTGGGCAGTTCAAAAGGCTCCTCTTCCACAGTGTCCGATACGTGAGCCAGAGACGGGGGAGGGACTACGGAACAGAGGAAAAGCAGCTCGAGATGAATACCGTCGATGTCGGGTGGAAACCATGCAAAACTGTTTCTTTTCAGGAAATAGAAAAGTTATTATTTAGTCACAAGCAAGTATTTATTGGTCAAATATGTATGAAACCCCCACATAGACTTTACTACTACTAAGTTGTAAGATAGTTGATAGTGGTTGAGAATTCATTTTCAAAAGATTTTTTTTTTTTTTTTGCTTTAATCAAAACAGTGTGCCGTGTTGACTCTCTCTTACCGGGCCCCTTACAGTCCATGGCCCAGTGTCCAGTGCCGTTACACTTGTAACAGACGTCACCCTGTCGATTCATCCCCCCTCTGAAACCTCCTCTGCCACCTCCTCTGAAACCTCCTCTGCCAAAGCCACCACCACCCCCAAAACGCTCTCCTTTCTTCGCAAACTTCTCCATGACCATCTGAAACACACATACACAGAAACTCATATCACTTGTACCACACAGTACACTACACTAGTGAGTAATTTCTACTCACGGATATAAATATATTCTTAGAAGAGAATTCAACAAACAGGTACACAAACAGTTGTATTTTCCTATTTAGTACATCATTACACATTCAATCCAAACTTCATAATTTACAAATTTCGAATTCTACATTTGTCAAGTCATTCACACACAACAGTACATGTTTACCTGTTTGCGTAGGCCCATCCCTCTCATTGCGTACCCTTTGACATGAGATTTCTTCTTCAAGTTAATCTTCACAAAGTTGGCGTCTGAATTCTTGACGCCGCTGTCCAAATAAAGCAACAATAACATACATAAGAGCACAAACTTCAAGCTGGATAGCTTAGCACCCCTATTTCAAGCATGTTATAACAGGTGAACATTTGTCAACAAGCTCACACTGCAACTGTGCTGTGAGCTTGTAGATCAACTATTTTTGACAAAGAGATTTGGATGCCTAACCAACTACCTCACCTGGGTCTAACAACAGGCATGCGTCGTGATTTGTTTGCTTTGGCATCCTCTTCATCCACCTCTCCAAACAAGTTCTCCTGAGGGTCCTTAACATGGGATAAATGCATTTACATTAATTAATTATGCTGTCATGTTTTACAGGAACACTGGGGTGAAATGTGGACAGAATGACATGCACTTATCTTTTGCTAAGAGCTGGAGTCAAGAAAGAAAGAAAGGTTTACTTTAACAAGGGGCTTGATGATGTCTTTCTTCTCTTCTTCTTCTTCATCTTCTTCCTCTCCCTTCTTTCTTCTCTTCTTTTTCTTCCCTCCCTCTCCGGCGGGTGTCGTGTTTCCTTCAGAACCAGCCTCCTTCTTTCTGCTGGTCCGTTGCCTCTTCTTCACCCCACCCTCCTCTGCCATGTCTCCTTCGGTCGCCTTTCCCTCTCTCTCTCTCTTCGTCCCTCTCTTCTTCTTGACTTCTTTCGTTTGCGGCAGGGCCTCATCACCCTCATCTCCCTGTCCTCCTTCAACGCCCTCCCCTCCTTCCATCGCTTTCTTCCTTCCTCCTCGTCTCCGGCTTTGGGGGGCAGGTTTAGGCGTAGCACCATGGACCGCTCCATCCTCATCGCCACCCTCTCTTCTTTCACTCTCTTCCTGTCCTTTAATTTTTATTTTCCCTCCTCCGTCACCTTCTGTTCCTTCTCCTCGTCCAGATGCAGTCTCTCCCATTCCAGTCGCTGTGTGCCCTCCTCCTCTCACTTCTGCTTCTTTTTCTTCCTCCATCTCTCTCTCTACCTCTCTCGCTTCCTGTATTTTTCTCTCCAGCTCTAACTCTCTTCTTTCTTGTCTTATTCTCTCCAGCTCTTCTTCTCGGTTGCCTACCACAGGCTTCTCCCCTCCCTCCACCTCTCCGAACACCTGACATCTCTCCAGCCAACCTTGGTCCAACATATTCAGCCTGCTGACCAGGGCCGGCCGGCTGCCCCCGCGCAGGCCCTCTCTACCTCCACTGAAAGCACCCAAGGATTGTACGTTTCCTTGCCAAGTCCCAGTATTCTGGTCATCAACTTGGGAAGTAGCAAGACTTTCCCCATGTCCTTTCAAGCCGCTTAAGACTCCTGTGCGTCCTGAGGGAGATTCTGTAGCATTCTGCTTACTAGTGGAAATACTCATACTCTCGCTATTACTACAATGGTCTCCGTTAGTAGCACTAACAGGTTCATCACAAGACATGAGAGCAGGATCAAAGAGTTCAAATGGCGCTTCAGGCTCCGTTGGACATAGCGTCTTCATAGCCAAAGACGCTGGGCAGATATTGGCTCGTCTATGGAGAGAGGAGCATGTGAATTCAAACAAACCCTGTCAATTATCAGTTTGTTGAGGTACACGATGGCTACAGTAGATTGTGTTGACAGTTTATAGGGAAAGCACTGTTAGCATGGTTGGTCTGTTTCACAGTCTGTGATATAAAAGCCAGTCTTATTATAGTACATAGGCCTGCACAGTAAATTCATCACTGCTAATTTATCTACTATTTACTCTTCTCTTAACTGTACATATAATTCATACATCTTCAATACAAAATAAAGACAATTATGGAATGCATAAGCTATTCGATTAATTCCTCTTTTTTTAATGACCTTGGAGTGAAGGGGCTTGACTTGGCTGGAGTGAAGGGGCTTGACTTGAATGGAGTGAAGGGGCTTGACTTGAATGGAGTGAAGGGGCTTGACTTGGCTGGAGTGGCCAGGGTGCGAGGAGAGGAGGCTGTTGTTGCAGCAGGGCTGCCCATTGGTCCTCCTGTCTGTCTGTCTTTCCAGGACTTGAGGGGAGTACGGCCAGTAGTCAAAGACTTCTTCAATGAGACAGGCCTCTCCTAGACAAACAAAAAGAATAACCAAGTTAAAAATCACTTTAGTTTGTTTGTTTTAGCATTTATATAACCAGTCAACATTTGAGATTGAAACTGGCCAAAACAGACATGCAGCATAATACAAATTATAAAAGGAAAATAGATCACATTTCAGAATAGAATTCTACAGTTGAAAACATTATTAAGGAATCTGACACGAATTATTTAATTTTGGATTAAAAAGCATTTTGCCAAATTAATGCATTTAGTTTCAAGTCATTCTACATTTCATGTCAATGGTGAAAAATACGCATATTACATTTTCATAATTTTTACATACAGGGCCAGGCATTTGGGACAGAATAAGCACACTCCTGAGAGCGCACTATGGGAGCAGACCAATAATTGCTTTATTAAATGGTATGAAGTGGTTTTAAGTGTAATGTATAATGTCTTTGCATCCATTATAAATTAGTTAGTCAATGCATTCAGAATAGATGCAATAATATTCTCAAAGCCATCCATCCATCTCTGTGATCATCCATTTTGCTTTCTTTGTCAAAAGTCTAAAAACTATTAAGCACATCTTCATTTCTCTCTCCCCTTCTGACCGTTTCTTTACCTTTACCTTCCTACCTTATGAGTGAGAGAAGCCAGATTGCTTTTAAGCTTGGATCCGTAGTACTGGGCAGAGGCCTCCAGACTGTCTCTGTCCTGCGTGGTTAGACTAGGAGAGGGCACGGGACGATTGCTGCGATTCAGATGAGAACCCCAACACCCCGACTCCTGAATGGACGGACACTTAGAGATAGACATCAAGAACAATTATTTATACGGCATTAGAGCCACGGACCACTATTCGATGAGATATAGCCTCTCAGACCCAAAAACTAAAGAATATTTTGTCATCGTTGGTGGATACGACTTTGTCCACAATTCCATGCTGTATTGATGTGGAGGGATAACAGACGAGACAAACGTTGATCAAAATAATAATTATTCTACTTTCTCCAATTGTGTAGACTTGTAAATTAAGTGATGCAGATGTTTAACAGTTATTTAACTCTTGACTTCACACTCTCAAGAGATCTATAAGGGTCCAATTGGTTACCAACTCTCCATCATTTAGTTGGGGACCACCTGGAACCCCCTCAAGGACCACTGGTTGAAAACCACTGATTGGATGGAGATAGGAATGGTGGACGTGAAGGTAAGAGGGTGAGAGAGACAGTGATACAGTATAGTATAGGCATAGACAATGCAAGGCGGAGAAACCTCAGCTCGGAGCCGAATAAACAAAGAAACGAAGAAACAGAAACATACATTAGTATTTAACTCAGGGATTGCAGTGCACATGTAATTTGTAACACTGAGCATTTTCTGCTGTATAGCATCATTGGAATCAAATTCAGAGTTCAGACTGAGAACACGAATACATTTTTAAGCTAAGTTGTAATGCGTATTTCAGTCCCATGTCACTTAGCACCAGTAGTTTGAATTGCACGCACACGCATACAGTAAAGGTACGGTGGTACCTTTGGATCTGTGTTGGTCTCAGCTGTAGACCTGGGATACTCAGTGTGTCCATTGCTTCCATTATTAATGCTGCTGTTCTCCTTGGCTTGTTTCAGATTACGATATTCTTTATACAAATCTGAAATAAATACACAATAACAATCATCATCGCCACCATGCAACAGCATCACTCCAGATGGCTCAGTATTCGTTTGATTTGGTTTTACTTCAAACGATGCATCTGTGTAGCTATAATCACCTTAATATCTGATTAAACTAAGATTAAGCATTGAATAATATATTGCAATATTAGCTATACTCACTCTTAGTTTCTTCTGGAGATTGGTCAATGTCCTCCTGTGACACAGAACGAGAACATCACTACATGATTCTCTGTGTGTGTAGACTTCTTGTAAATTAACTTAAGTAATGCAGATGTTTAACAATAATTTAACTCTTGAGAGTGTAAAATACTACTGCAGTATAGATGCTGCTGTTTTAGATTTAAATACTAAACTACATTGAGTAAAAGTAAAACCACTAGGATATGGATACAGACGTTATCCAATATTATCTTCATACATAGATAGATAGATAGATAGATAGATAGATAGATAGATAGATAGATAGATAGATAGATAGATAGATAGATAATACATACATCTCTGTGGTGACGTGTGGGCTTTTGTTTATTAGATTACCTTATTGGGTTTCCTTTCATGTTGTCTGACAAACGATTGCTCCCAGTCTTTTAGAAGAATCTTCACCTCATTGTAGCGATCCATGTCGACTACACACTGCTCTCCTCAGGTGTCAGTTCATTCACCAATCACCAGTTGTTCTTCTTGCAGTGTACTGAAACTGTAGTTTAAGATTACTATGCACATGACATGCTCGCTGTGTGCACTTCACTGTTTACAGATCCTTTAGTTGTGCTGCAACACTTCCGTATTGTTTTTCGCGCGCCGGATGACTGACAGCCCAAGTTGCCAGGTTTGACTTTATCCCCCTAACTAAATCATGACGAAATTCCAGTTTCTAGTTTATAAAGCGTGTATAATATGGTACAAAATGGTATCCGGGCAGCATGAGAGAGTGTTTACTGGGGTCGCTGTGCTAAATACATTCCATAATGGTATCTGAACAACTAATATACAATAAAATATATAACCAGCATCATAACTCATTCAAGCGAAACATTGTGCTGCTGGCCATGGCATGCAGTTACCACACTTCTTCTTCACTTATCTCGTACCCGACACCCGACACCTTAGCAATTCGTTCAGTGCTGCCACCCACAGGCAAATGTTACACCCACTTCTTTGGAGGTTTAAGGGTGGCTACTGCCACCTTCTGGAGTTAGGTTAACTGTCCAGTTAGATCAGTGGTTTTCAACCATTTTCATATCAAGGCCCAATTTATTCTGCATTTGAGCCACAGATCACCATGATGAGATTTAGCCTTGTTTAGACCCAAAACTAAAGAATTATGCATGTCCATGCTGTATTGATGTTGGTAGTTGGTAGAGTTGGGAGAGATAACAGGCAAACATTGATCAAAATAACAATTCTTCTACATGATTCTCTATGTGTGTAGACTTCTTGGTTTCATTTTACACTCCAAGTAAAAGATCTACAAGGGCCCATTTGGTTACCAACTCTCCATCATTTGGCTGAGGACCACCTGGAACCCCCTCAAGGACAAGGACCACTGGAGGTCCCCATATCTGCAGTGTGCAATTTACGTGGAATCTTTCACAGACTTTCATACTAGGCTGAGGAATATATCCCACCCTTTTCACATTGGCCAGTTACAGCGCCACCAACAGGTGGATCTGTTGTTGTTCTTGTTGTAGTAACGACCCAGCACACTCAAACAAGAGTGTGCTGGGTCGAGAGGTAAAGTGTCAACTCTCACTAGACACTTTACCTCCTCCCCCCTCTCTTTCTCTCTCTGTTTAAAAGTACAGGAAAAATATCAAAGTACAGGTAAAAATACCTCTCTCTCCCAGACGGCTCGATCGCCCCAAGCCGTGGATATACACGGGTTAGGGTATCTTTGAGATTTTTCCTGTACTTTAAACATACTAGAAAAAAGTATCTGAACAGCTTTTGTACTGCCATTCCACAACACTCCAGTATGCAATTTTGCCTTCCTCTTCTTGTAGTCCAGCTCTTTTCATTCCCATCATCATGTCCTTTCTTTCTGATGTCATCATTTTAAGCAAACTGATTTGAAGGACTTCTGAAGGTCATTAGAAGCAGGTGCAGCACTGAGAGTATGCTGCTAGTAAAGAGGAAGTCACCCGAGCGGGTTTGGTAGGGACTACTGTAGGGTTCCGACTCAGAACTACAAAACGCCTGCAGTCCCCAAGGCTAACATAGAACAAATACCTTTCCAGACAGACGTTAACAAGCAGGTGTTACTGTTGTGTGGTGCATGACATTGCTCACATAGTACAGTTAGGTGCTTCCCTAGAATGTGTTATCCTATTACTGGGTCTTCCAATTCATAGACTGGTCATTATATGTCTGTCCAGCCCTATACATGTATACATGTAAAAGTGTGCAGGTAACCAGGCAACCCCTCCTCCTCTCTCTCTTCATTCTTGTGAAATAATACTTGTTTTAATACCGTTCAAAAATGTTTGCGTGGAAAATAATGAAAGGAAAACTCACAATAACAAAAGGAAAATACAGTGCTTTATTTTTTTTAAGACAGCAACGTGTATAAAACAATGGTGTACAGAAAAATCAAACCACCAGGTCTTGAGTTTGAAGAGTAGAGGGAAGCATAATTCATATTTATAGTGTTGTGACTGGTCCATTCACTCCAGTTGAGAGACCTCATGGAAGTACGCAGCAAGCAGCTTGATACCCTGAATGTAGTTGGTTCTGAAAATAGAGAAACATTAGGGAAGGTATTGTATCATACACATTATACATTAACCACTAGAAAATAACACCAGAATAAGGAAATTAATAATAAATAACACATTTAGATAGCAAAATAGCGATTTTATCCATCTCTGTCAAAAAGTAGCCCCAGCTTTCATTCTAGCTTCATACATGTCATGCAGTGGGTCATATTAGAAACATCAATCCTCGTCAAAATGTATTTATTTATGTTTTTTGTGGGCATTTCTGAACCTTTATTTGATAGATATAGAGGAGAGAGACAGTAGGGTGGTGAGTGACGTGCATCTAATGGTCCTGACTGCCAGCGAGGAAACGAATCAGGCACTCGCTGTCAGGCATTAGAGCCCATGCAATCTGAGAACCCATCAGCAAATAAAGGAAAAACAGCACCCTTGTGAGTCAACAGTCTTTTTTGAGAGACTAGAGCCCATGTGGTATGTGCTCTGTTCTAACCACCCGGCTATCGTGGTCGCCCAATTTCATCTGTGTGTACCTGTTAATCTTCTCATTCTGAGAGTGAGCCCCGTCATCACAGGATCCCATAGGGAGCAACATGACATTTTTTCCCGTGGCCTCCTGGAAAGTCAGAGTAACTGGAATGCTACCGCCCTCACGAGTCAGGTCAGGCTCCACACCGAACACTACCAGCCAGTAAGGAAGTAGAAAGGAGATATATAAGAGTCAAAATATGGGCCAAAACAAACAAATAATATAAAAAACTAAAACTCAGGTGACCCTAGTGTCCGTATTCTGGGCATATCAGAATAGTAGTTAAGTGGTATAGATTATAGAATATACTTGTGAAGAATAACTAGATAACCGTTATCATGACCTCTTTCTTTAACACGTCTGTCCGTAACAACAAGACATCACAAGGTAAAGTTAGGTGGTCTACATCAGTGGTTCCAAAACGTTTTCATGTCAGGGGCCCACAAATTTACACTAAATAGCCAGCGGACGCCCATTTGAAAAGATATGCCAGGGACCCACCTAAGATTTGTACAGCTCTAGCAGTGATTTTCAACCCATTTAATTTCAAGGAACCCCAGTTTGACATGCATGTGTCTATGGGCCCCCATTTAATGGTATTTATGACCCCCAATTTATATTTTAAATTCAATGTTAATTTAACTCTGAGAGTGTACGGGTCCATTCGGTTCCATTTGTACACTCTCAGAGTTACAGACCCATAAGGGTACATTTGATTCCAAACTATCATTTAGCCCCACTTTGGGAACCACTGGTCTACATGTTTATTCTCATGCCATATGTACTGTACCTGTCTTCAAGGCCTTTCGACCAGCCATGTAGTGGGGGTGGTTGAAGTCAGACACCCACGCCTTGGCCCCGTGGCCCATGTAAACTTTTAGCTTGTTAGGACTTCCCAATTCAGCAAACTTCTTCTGTAGATGACCAATAACCTGGACAAGACCGGAAAAAGGATATCATAGGTTGCATAGGTTAAGTAATATGTTACATTTTTTATTGATAACAAATTACTGATGAGATAAACACAGAGCTTAAGAAGTGCTCCTGTAAGCAGACAATTGCAGATGCTAAAATGTGGGTTTCAGTTGTTTTTTTTCACAAATACATAAGGAACACACCCCAAAAGTATAATGAGAGTACCCCAAAAGCATAAAGAAAACACCACAAAGGCATAACAAAAACATCCCCAAAAGCATTAAGAACTGGATGCATTTATGATTTTTAAATTGTATTTTCAAGATGATGTTTTCTGCTTTATTTTGATAGCAACAGCGAAAGAGAGAGACAGAGGAAGGGAGTCTGGCCAGCAAAAAATAAATCAAACCAGAGACACACTGTATGTAAGGGATTTTGCGCTGTGTGGCATCCACTATAATGATTCAGCTATAACCCCATTTATGATATTTTAAAATGTACCTCTTTCTCTACAACAGCGGGGTCCATGTCTGGAACTAGGCGAATGGAGAACTTTCCGATGACTTTGCGGGGGATAACTGTCTTGGCCCCACCTTCGGAGAAAGCTCCCTCAATGCCATGGAGAGAGAGGGATGGATATCTCCAGCGGTGCATTAGGATTTGCTCCTACAGGCCAGAAGTACCCAAGAACAATCATTGTTTATTTATTTTTAATTATGCCTACAACAATGCAATTTGTGTATGTGTGTGTCATGACAATAAGGTGCTGTCTATATGAGGACGTATTCTGCGTTACCCGCACAAGTACTTAGACGATCTGCCCTTTCTGCCACACGGAGACGGTGTTTTGGGGGACTTATCCGGCTCTTTTTTAATCCAGCTCCCAGAGTGACAAACTTCGGAGACGCTACTTGTCATCTCCGTGTGTACAGTGAATGCCGCCTATTTGCTGAAAGGGTGACGCCAAAGTCCCCTCGCCCCATCCAAACTAATCTCACATCACCAGGCTTTCCACCTCCAAAACAACTGATGGCTGAGTCCATGATTAGTGGCTGATCATCGGCTGGCTTTTTACAGCAACATGATACGTTATTTTTTTACTTAAAATGATGCAGGTTTATGACACGCCTTTCATAACCACCAGCTCACTGGTATTAATTGCTTATAATGGTTATTTATTCATGTGTATATTGTATGTGAATGAATGGTGTTGTTTGACCTATAAAGGAATGCCTTTATTATTGTTTGTGCATTTGTTCATGAAGTCCTAGGCTAATGGTTTATTTCACTATAACCACTTACATAAGTATCACAGCTATTTTATTTCGATTTGCACATGTCTATAAATCTCTTCTACGAAAATACCGTAGTCGATCTGCAGCCCGTGAGCTTGTAGATGAGCTATTTTCGGAGAACAGATAAAAATTATCGTCGGTTTAATAATAGGCGGTTTGCACCCACACAAATATGTCTGCAGATTTTCACTATGGAAGCATTATAGTATAATATCTTCTCTGACTCAACAAAGCCATATTTCATGTCTTTCATGTCATGTAGTGTGAAAGTGAAATGCATATTTTACAATATAGGCTACATCAACATACATGTCTATTCTAATATAGCCTACACTACTACAGCTTTCTCTGGTATCCGGAGCGATACCGCTCTTGTCTGGACGACATGCATCAATGCAATCAACATAACGGCAATGTGGACGCTCGAAACTTTGATGCCGGCTACAAACTTGTGCGGGTAACAGCCCGATCCGTTCTCGTGTGGCTGGGGTCTAAAATGACTCCAAACTCCTTAGGGTACCTTGGTGTCATGAAGCAGCTTTTGAGCCCCGAGATCCTTGCAGAAATCCTCCATGTCAAAGTCGATATTCTCATACAACTGTTTCTCCGCGTCAGTAACCGGGGCCACGGCTTCATATATTCCTGGAACCAAGATCTTTCCCTTCTTGTCCACCAAGGAGCCTGATTGGTTATAATAAACAGTTAAACAGTCTGAGTTTAATCTCTGTTGAGATTCCATGAATAATTTGGTTATAACAAATACCATCAAAGTCTATCACCAGAATGTTTCACTTTGGCATAGCTACTAAGCTCACAGACGCTAAATTAAGCTTCATAAAAGTGGCATGACTTGCCCATGAGTGCGATGAGGTCAGTCATGGCTTCATGAACAGAGCCACCAAAAACGCCAGAGTGGAGATCCATGTCACAGCACTCCATCTAGGATTTAGGAAGCAAAAGCATTCAGGAAGGGGGTGGATATCAACTCCTTCGACCCGATGCACTACTAAAACCAAAGCAGCACAACAGTTATAACACAATACCTCAATGAAGAAATAGCAGATGCCTCTCAGGCCGTAGGTGATGCAAGGTTTGGTCTTGCCCAGCCAGTAGTTGTCTGAGATGCAGACGTAGTCCACACCTTTTAAGAAGGTGTCTTTACGTGAGAAAATCAGTTCGTCTAGGCCCTCAGATCCAGACTCCTCCATCCCTTCAAAGCAGAACTTGACGTTGATCGGAAGCTCCTGATCAATAATGCAAAGAATAAAAGAAAAGGGAGAGAGAAAGAAGAAATAAAACTTTTTTAAAGATTGTGAAAATGCTTAAGCCTTTATGCTCCTTCTAGAGTTGGATTTTCAAAATGTAAACAAAACAAACGATAAATAAAAGCCTCAAAAGGATCTGAATTGAACAACACAGAGCTTTGAAAACTGTGGATTCATGATCTGGTTTTGTCTCTATTTTATAACATTAACTAATTATTTTTATTTTGGTTAGTCCTGGCAAATTAGTTTAATCATTAATGCTTGGTGTGATGCAATGACAAGAAACAGCATAGGAGCACATATTTCACCCAAAGACCTTTGACCACATTGATGGGTGATTAACATGTGGAGAGTAAGACATGAAAAGTTCAAGTTTCAGAAGGGACAAAACATTTTGTAGGAACAAAACATTTCAAATGTGTTTTGCAGATCAGAAACCCACATTCCATTAGAAATAATCTAGTTTAGTTTTGTGCTATCTGGCACTATGCTGTCTCTTTCTGTCAAATGGCAGTTTTCATAGAAAACCAACAATGCAATGGATGACCCATTGCTGTAATATGGCTCCAGTTTATGGGCCCTCATTTATCAATTGAGTGTAAAATCTGCCCCAAATACGAGTGTAGGTTTTGTAGTACACCCACGTCGCCACAGCATTTTTAAAGTGATCGCAAACAGCTGATCCTTCCTTAATTTCATTCCTAGCAGTGATAAATGTGACGGCTGAAATCAATCTGGCACGCCCTATGAAATCAAGCCTCGCCCTCGTTTCTGCGACATGAACAACTGCAATACGACCACACAACGTATGGAAACCATGGTTACATGATCGAGCCAATAAAAAAGTTGCTGGCCGCCGTAAAAGTTATTTACCCATTATCCTAGTTAGTTAGTGAAGCCAATAGTGTCTGAAGCCAGTAGGAAATCCTGACTTCCTGAAAGTTCATATAATGGCCTGTTGTTGTCATTGGGCCCAAAAAACCCCATAGCTCCATGTATTTGGGCCCAACTTCACCTAGACTGTATTACCTTAAATATGGTCATGAATACTTTCTGCTTCCAGTCATTAGTTTAAAGTCTCATTTCTCATGTCATAATATTCTTTTTGGAAAATTATGGTCCCATTTATTAAAAACATGACCATAAAGTCGAGCATGTTCTGAGGGGCGTGGCTACCTTTACAGTCTATGATCGGGATCCACCCCCCGCTCGAGTCAAAATAAAAACCAACAAAGAAGAAGGGGGGAAGTCCCGCCTCGTTGTCTGGGCCAGCCAATGGCCAGCTGGGCCCAAACGGATCTAGAAAGATGGCGATTTACAATTCAAGGACTGACAGGCTTCATCTTACGCTTTGTCAAAAATAATTTTACAGTCTATGGTCCCAAGGGACAGGTAAACACCACTTGGAAGGGCCATTTACTCTGAAAAAACCATCTGCTAAATGCCAAAATTGTAAATATGATCTACAGTTGTCAGTTAGACCAAGCTAAACCAGGACTTGTAAGTTGTGATAGCTTCTTGTTACCATTACCTGCTGAGTCTTCTGGTAACCCTCAATACAGTTCAACCAGGCCAGCACTGGACCCTTGTCATCTGTGGAACCTCGTCCATAGAGCTTCCCTGCACAGGGATTAAGGGAAATGTATTAAGGGTCATTGTCACAGAACCCTGTTGACGTTGAACTCTATGAAAATATCACAATTTTAAAATAAGTGTTGCTTGACACCTTTATCTTTTAAAACTTCTCCTTTTGGCTGTTCCCTTCAGGGGTTGCCAGTGCCACAGCGAATCATCTGCCTCCATCCATCCTATCACACATCACACCTGACACTTTTCTCCACCCATTCCAACCTGCTTGCACTCATTTCTCCAGCGTATATCTATTCTACGTCCGAGCATATACATGGTAATGCCCCGCCTGCCTCTGATTGGCCTACCGACACCGCCCGTCTTGCCTGTCCTCTGAGATGCAAGGGTACTCTGTGGTGGGAAATAATACAAGTAGCCTACAAGAGAATGGCAACACGCGACAGTAACTTGTAACTTTAATTTTTGTAGAAGAGACAAACTAATATTGTTTGTGCCGTTTGCTTCATTGAATAATTGATTGAACACTCATGTACTATTTCATTTGGCTGTGTTCTAAATTAAAGTGTTAGTGTTGATTATCGTGTATTAATCTAATTATAGTAAACTAATACTAACAAAGATAAAGATCAAGGGAAAAGAGACCTTATTTTTACAGTACAATAATGTTTCAAGTTAACACATGTATACAAATAAACAGGCCAACGGCATAAACAATATTAGTTTGCCTCTTCTATAAAAAATAAAAGTTACTTTTGCCAAGCTGTCATTCTCTTTTATTATATCGTACTGTATTATTTATGTATTTCCCACCACGGAGTAACCTCTCATGCTGAGATGAACAATTTCTAATTGACCTATTAAGTGATTCTTTGATGTTATTCATAAGTATAACAGTAAGGAGGCGAAATAGAATGTATTTGTGTTTAGATTAGATTAGAATATAGAACTTTAAGTGCTTTACACGCAACGCTGAGGCAGAACCGAAAGTGGCAGAGTCTGTCTTTTTCTATGCCAACTCATCAAACATCAAACAACATAAACTGATCTCAACAGAAATAAGGATGTGACACTATCTCTCAGCTGACTGTCACCAGACAATAACTGCCCTAGGCAAAAAAGAAAGAAAGGGAAACAAGTGGAAGAAAGGTGTGCTGACTGACACATAGTCTGAAGCCAGCAAATTTGCACTTGTCAGTGTAGCTTGTAAAATGCAATACACTGTGCCATTTTGGTAAGTTAGGGATTGTGTAATTCTGAATTTGTGGGACAGTTGACCAGTAAGTCATTAGCTGAGGTAATTAAATGCCCCTTGATCAGAAAAACACAGTTAAGTACACAAGTAAGCTGAAGTGGACTTTGGAAATATGTAATAAACTAAGATATGATCTGACATATTTTGCTAAAGGTTAAAAGGCAGCTTAAACAAGCTACATGTTACAAATATTACAAATAACTGATGATGTTGCCTGGAATTTCTGTTGATCTAAGACCAGTTTACCCTGTAAATGTCTGACAGCACACTGAACTGGAACTGAGGTGGAGAGTTGATAGGAGGACTAAACAGAACACAGAAGAGAAAACAGAGGAAAATAATTAACCAGGTCTGGTCTCACCATCTTTCTCCACCAGAGTAAAAGGCTCTGTATCCCAGCCATCATCCATTTTAGCTGGCTGGACATCAAGGTGACCATAGATACACACAGTCTTCTTGCCCGGGTCCGAGCCCAAATGCCCCAGGATGATAGGGGGCAATGGAATCTCTTCTCCAGAAGGAAGCTGTGTGAATAATAACATAATCAATAATAAAGAATAACGGCAACATTAATAATAACAGTATGATATTGTACGTTACTTGAAGTTACAAAGTATAGTAATGAGTGAGGAGGTATGAGAAGAATCGGGATATCTTTAATAGATAAAATAAAACAAGTTCATTAAGGCCAAATAAAATAGCCTAATAATAAGGAGGACAAATGGTTGATTGTTGGATGAGGAAAGGTTAAGGTTTCTAAGAAAACCTGTTCTATATTTGACACAATGCCTTCTCTTCTTTTAAGAATATATGAGAGAAAGAGACAGAGAGTGAGTGTTCATTAGTGTTGAAGCTGAGCAAAAGTAATATGAAACATTAATACCCAGACATGTATGTATATTTGATTTTACAGATTAACACTGATACTGATAGCACCCATCAAATCAGCAGTCACTCAAATTAGGATGGGTTGCAGTTTAGTAATGCACTTCACAAAGACATAACAGCCTGGCAACATGTCTAACCTTCTGTTTGCCAATGTCCACCATCTCCACCGTACCCCCCAGCTTCTCAATATCTTTGGCTGCCATCTCCATCATCTTCTTGATCTCCCCACGCTTCTCAGGCCATGCTGACACACTCTGAACTCCCACCCATTGGGCTAGGCGCTGGGGAAGAGAAACAATAAACAAACATGACATTTAGTTTTTTTATCACAGCCCTTTATTATTTGTTGTTTGACAAAAATAGCAGATCTATAATGTAACAGAGATGCCAGGTTGAAAATCGTTAATGCTGTCATTTAGCTTTCAAACACTGAGGACAGCGAGGACAGAGACTGGAGATTACTCCATTTAGCAAAAACTCTGTTTAATGAAATGAATCACTCCAATATTACAATAGAATGTTCTTACCTCAATGTACAACTCCTGATGTTCATCCACATACTTGAAAAGTGCTGATAGATCAGCCATCTTTGCTACTTCTGTGGGGATCGGTGTGACCTGGGTGACAGGAATAGTAGTGTGTGAGACTTTGCCTGACTCTCCAATCTCTCTTTATGGGAGGACAAAGACCACACCTCCTTCAAATGTGCTGACAACAGTATTTTGAGTTTCCTGTATCATGCATTCCAGTGGCCAGACTGATCAGAGTCCTACAGATAGCTAAGGCTTCACTCACACCTTTCGATCTAGCATACAACATTGATGCATGCTAGATGTAAACAAAGGGTAAGTGTCAATGCATTTCCAATGGAAGTCACATGGTTTGACACAACATTCTTGTTGTACGGCTTTCGGCTGTGTTTTCGACTGCCCCCCTCATACAACAAAAATGTTGTGTCAAACCATGTGACTCCCATTGGAGCTTGCATCAGTCAATAAGTCTCATGCATCAGCTATACAATATACATCAATCTGTTGTGAAGGTGTGAGTCAGGCCTAAGAAGTGTCATATGTCATTTTTACTAACAGTAACAGCAGACCTACTGCACAACTTTCACCGTCCTAGATTGTTATGAATGCCAGACATTATTATTATTGTAAAGTTGTCAATTCTATGCTCTGCTTACCCTACCACAAGTCAAATGCTAATTTTGTTATGACTTGACACTAGCAGTATTAAAAATCTCACAATCGTGGCTGTAGCTATACTATCTTCTGATGAAACTGTTAATAAAGTATTTAATCAAACCATGTATCATTTATCCATGTACAAATGTGCTCCTGGAAAGAGAAGAGGTCCTGCAGTAAAAAAAACAAAATATTTTATACAATTACTCTGTAATAATTTGGTAAATTATGATTTGGACTTTAATGTTCGTTTGGGGTCAACTTAAATTAAATTTGTGCCAGGCAAGTGTATGGACTTTAATATTTGTTTAGGGTAAATTATGGTGAAATTTGTGCCAGCCAAGCTTGTTTAGGGTAGTTATGGTGAAATTATACCAGGCAAGTCTATGGACTTTAATGTTTGTTTAGGGAAGAAAATGAGAACGTAAAGAGACGACTTTTAAAAGACTCTTAACTGACCTCACACTAGAGAAAGGCATATGCACCTGCTTTTTGTAATATTTGGTTATAAGGTTTTGTTTCTGTGTGTATATGTGCTTGTGTATTATATTTGTTGTACTGTGTGTCCATGTCATGTATGTAAAATCATTGCTGAAAATGTTCTTGTTTGTATACAGGGCGCCGTTGAAAAAGAGACCCTGCAGGTATAAATTGGATTCCCCTGAAATAAAGGTTTCAATCAATCAATCTCGCTGATATAAACACATCAACATGCCCCCAAAAATCATGGGCGCCCCTCGATCACTTATTCACACGATATGATTTGTTTTTGTTCACCGCATAGAACAGCTCGTTGGCTGTCTCTTGGTTGGACAATGTTTTGCTCTTTCTTTAGAGTTTAGAGAGAAAGACTGAGTAATGAAGAGTAGGCTATATCTCACACAAAACACACTTCACTCAGAACGGGTTATTCTGGTTGCCATTTTCCATATACCAGAACATAAGTAGCCCTGCATGGTCCAATGCTTACAGAGTGTCTCTCTCTGACGCCTGAGAGACACTCGCTGTAAGCATTGGACCAGGGCTAGAACATAAGTAGCTAATTCCAGTAAATATAACAATTTAAAAACATTTAAATCTTGTTTTATCAGTATTTAAAAGTGTATGCTACAGTAGGCTATCACCATTATGCTCAATATGCTGGTCTGTAGCTGATTTTAGCCGTGTGGGAGAAAGGATTGAAAACAGACCAATTTCCTAACTGAAGATGATAACGACGACCAAGACAGCTGTCATATCACTGAAGAAACATATGCTATGCGAAGTTAGCATTTACAATGAAATATACATAAGTTACACTAATAACACTATTAACAGTACCGGGACACTTCTGCAAACTCACTCACTTAGTTGTTTCCAGCCAGCTGATATACATGTGACACTTTTCCGGTCGCGTCGCCGCAGCTTCCTGTTTTGCTTCTATGGATTTGTAAAATTTGAGCTGGGTGTAATAATTCATTAATTGAAATAAGTGTCATGCATAATGATGTGAATTATTCGATCGTGCCAGACTTGTAAACATTCATGCAATTTATGCTACCATCACGCATATTGTTCTCGCCACGGAATGTTGATTCCAGTCATTTTTCTTTTCGCAGAGAAGTAGCCTAAGCCTGGGACCGAGGCTAGCCGGATGCCATAAGTTAAGCATTTTTCATAACACAAACACACTCCTTGGGCTAAAAACGGCCACAAATGTGACAGCACATTTGGGCAAGTGGCTTTGGCAGTTTTTTGCCCAATGTGTTTTTTTCCCTTCCAAAACCAATGCTTGGAATGGATTCAGCATCATGAAACCCCCCTCGTTTGACGTACGCCACATATAAAGCATGATTTTTGCCTTCTGGTTGATGATAAACCCTAGGCACACCCCTGAAGAAATTTGGACAACTCTGGCACCAAAATAGTGGGTAGGCTACTGGGAAAACTGGCCACCAAATGATTATAGGCACCTGAGAAATCTGGGCATCAAAACATGGAACATACATCATTGGACTTCCACATTAATAAAATGAATTATAAGGCCCAATAACAAAAGCGAACATAAACTCAGGGAACAAAGTCAGTCATTAAAGTTGTATTAAGGCAGTGCAAAGTTTTTTTTGGTAATAATCAGTTGGGAGTTTGTTCCAGAGCTTGATGATTCTCAGGGTCGCCCCAAGAGATATATTTCCATCCGCCCATGTCACCACATCCATAAACCTCTGGAGTGGACTATCCCTTATTCCCTTCTTATCTGCACATGTTCAAGCTCACTTCCCAATTGAGTTATCCCTTAACCCCCAATGCCATGTCATTTCTGATGTTGCCAATTCACTCTTGCAGTTGTGCTAAAACTCAATTCCACCCCTTACAAAGGGGTGGAATATCTCCGCACTCATTTTGTTTGGGGGGGGTCTGAGGAGATAACCAATTAAAGACTAAAATCCTAATTTGCTTTGCAAGTGTGACAGTAAAACAAGGTTAGGGATAGTCAGGGCCAAGCATCCTACAGAATATCATCCTCCTGAGTTACACCATCTGATAGTACAGTAACATTTTCCAAAACTCATTTTATAGGAAAAATAGTTCAAGGCATGAAATGCATTTAAAACATTTTATTTTCACACAACAGGTCTTGCTCAACCACCTTCTGTGGCATCCCGATCTCATGGCAGTGGTCGTTGCTAGACAGAAGAGAAAATAGATTAGAGGAGAGACAACACAATAATTTTGCCTAGTCAAAAATGTGTTCCGCTCACCTGTCCATCAAAGCACCGCTCCTCACATTGCCGTTCTATTGGCATACACAGTTCTGTGGAGCACATGAAGTAGATCTGCAGGGGAATGAACATTTTCTTTACTAAGGCAGTTAAAGTTAGCACACAAAAACCAGTCAGACAGTTGCCAGCCAAGAATTTGTCAAGACAATCTTATGTACTACGGTACCGCTAAAGTAAACATTGCTTCCAATAGCTCAGTGATAGCAAACTGCCATGGAGTAAATATTTAGTCTACATATTCTAAAGAGACCTGTGACTTTAGAGATAAGGCATCTGAAGCTGTAGCTCCACTAGCACTACAGTCCCATTCTTTAAAGGAATGGGACTGTGTCTTCCTATAATTGATCCTCAATATATAATAGTTATGATTTAAAATAAATCCTACTCCATCTCATAGGAGGGCTGTGGGCAGTTCAGAAACCAGTTTAGTTTTGTTAATCAAAATACATTTATCATGAGAATGATTGCTTCATTATCGAATTGCAACTTTTCAGGAATAGAAAGCCTTCAGTATATATCAGCTTGGATTCCCCATCAATGATGTCACTGTCGGATGGGTTTCTAATCTGAACTGCCCACAGCCCTCCTATGACACATACAAAGTAGGTCCTTTAACTTTGAATACTGACTCACATCTTCATCGATGAACTTGGTGGTTCTTAGATCCATGAACTGAAACGCATCAACCTTAAATCGCCTTTTGTAGCGGTTTGCTTCAGTGACTCTAAGGATGGCCACGGTATCATCAAGAGGGTTCTCACACCTACAAAAAAATAAACACGAAATTAATTCAGGTGATTCTTAAAGGGGAATACCACTTATTTTACTATACCTTAGAGCTGTTGTGTTGCCTAGAACAGCGCTAAGGGGAATTCCACTAATTTAACATTTTACTAAGAATATTGCTTGTGCATATTGATCAGTGAAGTGTTAATGTACAGAGTCATTATTTCCTTACCCTTCATAAATGATCACAAGAGCATTTGTGGCATAGCGGGTATATGCAATACAGTAGTTAACGAGCAGCACTGCTTTTGGCTGTGGCGACCTCAAGCGAACTTCCAGGTACACTGGTTCACCATTCACAAGTTGTCGCAGAGGTAGGTGGTCATCCACCCAGCTGGTGAAAGTTGGCTCTGTTGGAATAAATAGAGGTGTCAGTTCTGTACTGACTGACTGACATGAACTAATCTACATCCAGTCAATATTTCCCAAGACCCATAACACCCAACCTCTAGCGATCCTCAGCTGAATTGCAAACAGGCCATCAGAGATTATCTGCGAAGGGAAGCTTGAAAAGGGCGTTTTGACCATGTAGCCAATGGTGAATAGTGATGTCTGGCTAACCAGGCCACGTACATCATAGCGGCACTCAAACAGGAATCTGCAATGCAACAGAAAGAGTCTTGAAAATTGAACGTGATCACATTCAGTAAAGTTAGTGAAAGAAGCAATTCGCACAAGGCTAAATTCTACAATTTGCTTTTTATGTTCAATGTGAACTTTAGGCAATCGACAAGCAGGGTCTCGCAACTCACTTTGTAATGCTCCAGGTAATTTTTATTCACTAACACAGCAGGCTGGACAATACAACGTTTTGACCAGTGTAGGCCTTTCAAGTACTTGAGAAAGACCTACACTGGTCAAAACGTTTCATTGTCCTGCCTGCTGTTTGAAAAAAGAAATGTCTGAGTATTACAAAGTGAGTTGCGAGGCCTTGCTTTTGTCCATGTTCTCTTTAACAGTTTGGCTCAGCACCAAGACCAGAGGATGCGAGTTACATAATCTTATTCTGAAATTGCTAATGCTCAAGGCAATCTGCTCACCTCACAAATTTACTTCTGGTGATGACTCCATACTTCAGGCTCATGGCAGTGATAGGAGTAGCCACTTCAGCCAGATATACGTTTGCCCCACCAACTTGCTGTATCGGGGAGAATACATTTGTGAGAAGGTGACAGTAAAGTCCATAACAGCAGTTAGTGTTCCATGGTGCAAAATTGCATTAGAGCCTTAACACTTACATAGTGATGAGTTCCACACTCATGGATTGAGAACTTGAAAATGGCATACATTCGATCAACAATGACTGGTCTACAGGCTCGGTCTGATGGAATAACAAGTCCAGTGGGATCCACACTGTCACGTTTAGGAGCATCACGGTTTATTGCAAAGACAAAGTGTCCATCTTTAGAGCACTCTGGTGGATTAAGACAATAGCACCATTAATGCAACACAAATGTAGAATATGCAGCAGGATTTTTAAGTATTAAGATTGGGTGAATGTCAAGCTTTTAATTATTTAGCCGTCATGCAAGAGTATACTAGCTCAAACCATGTTCCACCTGTAATAACCATGGCCAAAAGGTTACCAGGTTGACATTTTAATGTCACACATGTTAATAGCCCTCCAAGAGAATAGTCTCACCATTCATGGGATAAAAGCAGGTTGATTCAAAACAGCAGCCTGCCCCTAAACAGGCTGTGCGGGATATTGTCACAGAGCCACATGCTACCCGCTGGCCCAGATAGACGGCACAATCTGAAATGAAGTTTAACATTAAATCATCAACTCACAACTTTACTGAAATGACTAGCAGTCTGCACATACTTGATGCTGGGCCAAATGAACACTCACTTTGGGCCCCTGTAGAGGACACAGGGGGTGTAGGTGACAGAGGCGGCAACAAAGTGGCAAAGGGAAATGACACTGGTGGGCGTTGTCCCGGCATCATTGCAGGGCGTGGTGGCAGCACTGGTGGGCGTGTTGGCATCATTGCAGGGCGTGGTGGCAGCACTGGTGGGCGTGGTGGCAGCTCCCCTATGGGCAGCACTGGTCGGCGTGGTGGCATTATTGCAGGGAGTGGCGGCAGCTCCCCTATGGGCAGCACTGGTCGGCGTGGTGGCATCATTGCAGGGAGTGGTGGCAGCTCCCCTATGGGCAGCACTGGTCGGCGTGGTGGCACTGCAGTGACAGTTTGTGGCGTTGTAGACACATCCTCTGGAGAGGGCGTGAAGGGACATTTCTCTTTTTTACCCCGTGGCGTCAAGGCATTCTTGATTGAGTAGTCTTCTCCAACTTGGGCAATGCCGTCGCTATAGTCATCTTCATCGTAGTCATCTGCAGTACATGTGGCAATTAATACAAGTCAACGATGATAACATTACAGAATTTGCAACACCAGAATGATTCTGCCCCGTTGAGGGCGGTGTTTCTTAGTACAGTTTTTTTTAAAACACATAATTGACGCCAAAAGCTACATAGCATACTAAACTCTGAGTCTATAAATAAGCCCCACTTTACACTTACCCGACGCTTGCCTCCGGTCTTTAGAGTCATACAGGTCAACCCATTTTCCACTCACAGCTTCATCTTGAATTTCAGGAACGGATTCCCATTTATCTTCAAGTTTAAGGTCAGGAAAGGTGTCCACTGACTGCCATATCTCACTTGCTGCCGTAGCAAATGCCGACGCCGCCGCCACCACCAAGAAGACCGAACCCAGCCTCCACCAAGCCATTGTACCTTGAGACATCGCTGCAAGCTGAAAGAAGTGAAGATGAATGGGTTTTCTCGGCACTTATATACAGACAGTTAATTGGCTTGATTAATTACACATGTGCTGTCAACCAATTTGTTTGGTGACGTTGTAAACCACGTGCTGCAGAGATGCGACTGCAAGATTGAATGGTAGGCTAGTAAGACGCTACTAATAAAGGCCCTTGGCTTTGTCAAACCTCTGTAGGCTATGTGCAATAGTTTTGTAAACACGCTGACGCAGCTCAACTCCACCCTTGAATGGTCAAAAATAATGTTAAAAGTATATGATTCGAATTGAACATGCATTTACCCTTCAACTATATTGTTTATGCCATGGATAATATCCACAGGATTTGTAGCAAATGTTCAAGCATGTTAATTAAAAGGCTACTACCAGCATACATTATTTCCTTTTTTCCCTCTCTTTTTATATTTAGGAAATAAACAATACGTTTTTTTACATTGAGCCTTTGAGGTGCCCAGACTTCTCAGGTACAGTATACCCACTCCTCCAGTTACCATTTGTGTCTGTAGGTATAGTAGCCTACATTCATCACTGTCAACCAGATGCAGGACACCAAGGAAGAGTGGGCTTTTTTTTTTTTTTACCAAAAAGTTATATATTAGTATATATATTTGAAAATGTTTTAAAGTAGGCTGTACATGATTAGAACATGCATTATTTCTTAATAAAGTTGGTTTAAACAAAAATAAAGACGATTAGAACATGCTTAAACATTCGACAATTAGGTAGGCCTATATTTCTACAATTGCTACAAAACCTGCATACATTTTGGGGAATAAAAAAAGTTGAAGGATACATATAATTATAATAATGATGTACTGTGTATGTTCACATCATGTATACTTTACATTACTACTTACATTTTTCAAATATTTTATTTAACATTTTGGACAAAATAGTCAATTTTACATCAAGGTGCCCAGATGTCCCTATGCACACCTATCCTGAATCCATATTATGTACAACCACAACTTATGTTAAGTACCTTACAAACCTCTTAGTTTAATTTAAGACATTAACATGGTCATATAACTTGAGTGAGTATATTTATGATCTATTGAATAGATCATAAATATACCGAAATGAATAGATTCTATTCGGTCAGTCAAAGTGCAGAACTTCATATCAGCACCATGGACAGCTACTGTTGCCCACACCAGGGCATTTGCTTATTTCTCAGCAAATGCAATCAATCTGAATCATGCAGTTTCTCTAATAACCACTAATATAAGGCAACAATGAAAGAAATGTCTGTGTGTGACAGTAGGCTTTATTGCATATATTTTCAAGTATCCAAACAGTATTTCCACTTTGTATACAACTACTTTTAGCTCAGAAAAATATATTTCATTCATATTTGGCCTTTTTCTCTCAAATGTATTATTGTAATAAAGGACCACTTTTCAATCTTTCATAGAATAGGTACTCACTAATAATATGGCACAATTTTATTCTACTCAGTCTGTGTCTCATAGGAGTGCAGTGGTCAGTTCAGAAACCCGTCCAGTGACATCATTGATTTTTTTAAACAATATTTTACAAAAATGTTCAGATTTGTATTATCGTGAGAACGATGGGCTTTCACATTGCAACTTTTCAGGACTAGAAAGCCTGCAGTTTATTAGCTTGGATTCCCCATCGATGATGTCACTGGTGGACTGGTTTCTGAACTGAACACAGCCCTCCGATGAGACAGAGTAGAAACAAATGGTGCCATTTTATCATGATTAGTGAGGACCTAGTATATGAAGATGGGTTGAAAAGTGGTCCTTTAAGAAATACAAAATGTAAGCCTGGTTTAAACATATACACAGAATTGGTATCACTTGTAGGCATTAGCTTTATGTTTGGGAAGGAAGTTGAAATTCCCTGGTACAGGTCCAAGCAGTATGAGGAGATATCCAATTAAAGACTAAAATCCTAATTTGCTTTGCAAGTGTGACAGTAAAACAAGGTTAGGGATAGTCAGGGCCAATACTACAGAATATCGTCCTCCTGAGTTACACCATCTGATAGTACAGTAAAATGGTCCAAAACTAATTTTATAGGAAAAATAGCCCAAGGCATGAAATTCATTTAAAACATTTTATTTTCTCACACAACAGGTCTTGATCAACCACCTTCTGTGGCATCCTGATCTCATGGCAGTGGCCGTTGCTAGACAGAAGAGAAAATGGATTAGAAATGCGAGAAGACACAATAATTTTGCCTATTCAAAAATGTGTTCCGCTCACCTGTCCATCAAAGCACCGCTCCTCACATTGCCGTTCTATTGGCATACACAGTTCTGTGGAGCACATGAAGTAGATCTGCAGGGGAATGAACATTTATTTTACTAAGGCAGTTAAAGTTTGCACAACGAGAAAAAAAGAAACCCTGCAATACATTAGTCAGACAGTTGCCAGCCAAGAATTTTAGTCAAGACAATCTTATGTACTATGGTACCGCTAAAGTAAACATTGCATCCAATAGCTCAGTGATAGCAAACTGCCATGGAGTAAATATTTAGTCTAAATATTCTAAAGAGACCTGTGACTTTAGAGATAAGGCATCTGAAGCTGTAGCTCCACAGTCCCATTCTTTAAAGGACCACTTGTCTTCCTCTAATTGGTCCTCAATATTTAATAGTCATGATAGAATACCACCTTTTTACGCTACTCCATCTCATAGGAGGGCTGTGGGCAGTTCAGAAACCCGTCCAGTGACATAGTTAACCAAAATACATTTATCATGAGAATGATTGCTTCCATTATCGAATTGCAACTTTTCAGGAATAGAAAGCCTGCAGTATATATTAGCTTGGATTCCCCATCAATGAAGTCACTGTCGGATGGGTTTCTGAACTGCCCACAGCCCTCCTATGACACATACAGAGTAGGTCCTTTAACTCTGAATACCGACTCACATCTTCATCGATGAACTTGGTGGTTCTCAGATCCATGAACTGAAACGCATCAACTTTAAATCGCCTTTTGTAGCGGCTTGCTTCAGTGACTCTAAGGATGGCCACGGTATCATCAAGAGGGTTCTCACACCTACAAAAAAATAAACACTAAATTAATTCAGGTGATTCTTAAAGTGGAATACCACTTATTTTACTATACCTTAGAGCTGATGTGAAAAAAAATCCCCCCCATTCTGTGTTGCCTAGAACAGCGCTAAAGTATATTAATGACATATTAAAGGGGAATTCCATTAATTTAACATTTTACTAAGAATATTGCTTGTGCACATTGATCAGTGAAGCGTTAATATACCGAGTCATTATTTCCTTACCCTTCATAAATGATCACAAGAGCATTTGTGGCATAGCGGGTATATGCAATACAGTAGTTAACGAGCAGCACTGCTTTTGGCTGTGGCGACCTCAAGCGAACTTCCAGGTACACTGGTTCACCATTCACAAGTTCTCGCAGAGGTAGGTGGTCATCCACCCAGCTGGTGAAAGTTGGCTCTGTTGGCATAAATAGAGGTGTCAGTTCTGTACTGACTGACATGAACTAATCTACATCCAGTCAATATTTCCCAAGACCCATAACACCCAACCTCTAGCGATCCTCAGCTGAATTGCAAACAGGCCATCAGAGATTATCTGCGAAGGGAAGCTTGAAAAGGGCATTTTGACCATGTAGCCAATGGTGAATAGTGATGTCTGGCTAACCAGGCCATGTACATCATAGCGGCACTCAAACAGGAATCTGCAATGCAACAGAAAGAGTCTTAAAATTGAACATCATTCAGTCAAGTTAGTGAAAGAAGCAATTCACACATGGCTAAATTCTACAATTTGCTTTTTATGTTCAATGTGAATTTTAGGCAAACAACAAGCAGGGTCTTGCAACTCACTTTGTAATGCTCCAGGCAATTTTTATTCACGAACACAGCAGGCTGGACAATACAATGTTTTGACCAGTGTAGGCCTTTCAAGTACTTGAGAAAGAGCTTTACTGGTCAAAACGTTATTGTCCTGCCTGCCGTTTGAAAAAAGAAATAGAAATGTCTGAGCATTACAAAGTGAGTTGCGAGGCCCTGCTTTTGTCCATGTTCTCTTTAACAGTTTGGCTCAGCACCAAGACCAGAGGATGCGAGTTACATCATCTTATTCTGAAATTGCTAATGCTCAAGGTAATCTGCTCACCTCACAAGTTTACTTCTGGTGATGACTCCATACTTCAGGCTCATGGCAGTGATAGGAGTAGCCACTTCAGCCAGATATACGTTTGCCCCACCAACTTGCTGTATCGGGGAGAATACATTTGTGAGAAGGTGACAGTAAAGTCCATAACAGCAGTTAGTGTTCCATGGTGCAAAATTGCATTAGAGCCTTAACACTTACATAGTGATGAGTTCCACACTCATGGATTGAGAACTTGAAAATGGCATACATTCGATCAACAATGACTGGTCTACAGGCTCGGTCTGATGGAATAACAAGTCCAGTGGGATCCACACTGTCACGTTTAGGAGCATCACGGTTTATTGCAAAGACAAAGTGTCCATCTTTAGAGCACTCTGGTGGATTAAGACAATAGCACCATTAATGCAACACAAATGTAGAATATGCAGCAGGATTTTTAAGTATTAAGATTGGGTGAATGTCAAGCTTCTAATTATTTAGCCGTCATGAAAGAGTATACTAGCTCAAACCATGTTCCACCTGTAATAACCATGGCCCAAAGGTTACCAGGTTGACATTTTAATGTCGCACATGTTAATAGCCCTCCAAGAGAATAGTCACCATTCATGGGATAAAAGCAGGTCGAGTCAAAACAGCAGCCGGCCGCTAAACAGGCTGTGCGGGATATTGTCACAGAGCCACATGCTACCCGCTGGCCCAGATGGACAGCACAATCTGAAATGAAGTTTAACATTAAATCATCAACTCACAACTTTACTGAAATAACTAGCAGTCCACACATACTTGATGCTGGGCCAAATGAACTCACTTTGGGCCCCTGTAGAGGACACAGGGGGTGGAGGCGGCAACAAAGTGACAAAGGGAAATGACGCTGGTGGGCGTGGTCTCATTGGGCGTGTTGGCATCATTGCAGGGCGTGGTGGCAGCACTGTTGGGCGTGTTGGCATCATTGCAGGGAGTGGTGGCAGCTCCCCTATGGGCAGCACTGGTCGGCGTGTTGGCACTGCAGTGACAGTTTGTGGTGTTGTAGACACATCCTCTGGAGAGGGCGTGAAGGGACATTTCTCTTTTTTACCCCGTGGCGTCAAGGCATTCTTGATTGAGTATTCTTCTCCAACTTGGGCAATGCCGTCGCTATAGTCATCTTCATCATAGTCATCTGCAGTACATGTGGCAATTAATACAAGTCAACCATGATAACATTACAGAATTTGCAACAACAGAATGATTCTGCCCCGTTGAGGACGGCGTTTCTTAGTACAGTTTTTTTTTTTTAAACACATAGACGCCAAAAGCTACATAGCATACTAAACTCTTTTGAGTCTCTAAATAAGCCCCACTTTACACTTACCCGACGCTTTCCTCCGGTCTTTAGAGTCATACAGGTCAACCCATTTTCCACTCACAGCTTCATCTTGAATTTCAGGAAGGGATTCCCATTTATCTTCAAGTTTAAGGTCAGGAAAGGTGTCCACTGACTGCCATATCTCACTTGCCGTAGCAAATGCCGCCGCCGCCACCACCAAGAAGAAGACCGAACTGAGCCTCCACCAAGCCATTGTACCTTGAGACACGCTACAAGCTGAAGTGAAGATGAATGAGTTTTCTCACCACTTATATACAGACAGTTAATTGGTTTGATTAATTACACCTGTGCTGTCAACCAATTTGTTTGCTGACGTTGTAAACCACATGCTGCAGAGATGCGTACTAATTAAGGCCCTTGGCTTTGTCAAACCTCTGTAGCCTGTAGGCTATGTGCAATAGTTTTGTAAACACACCGACGCAGCTCAACTCCCCCCTTGAATGGTCAAAAATAATGTTAAACCTAAAAGTATATGAATCGAACATGCATATACCCTTCAACTATATTGTTTAGGCTATGCCATGGATAATATCCACAGGATTTGTAGCAAATGTTCAAGCATGTTACTTAAAAGGCTACTACCAGCATACATTATTTCATTTCCCCCACCTCTTTTTAGTTTTTACATTTAGGAAATAAACAATACATTTTTTACATTGAGGTGCCCAGACTTCTCAGGTACCCACTCCTCTGGTTACCATGTGTCTGTCCATTACTGTCAAACAGATGCAGGGCACCAAGGAAGAAAGTTATATAATAATATAGTATATTTGAAAATGTTTAAAAGTAGGCTGTACATGATTAGAACATGCATTATTTTTTAATAAAGTTGGTTTTAACAAAAATAAAGACGATTAGAACATGATTAAAGATGCGACAATTAGGTAGGCCTATATTTTTACAATTGCTACAAAACCTGCATAGGTCCTGACCTACAGTATAGTCATTTTGGGGAATAATAATAATAAAATTAATAATAATAAATAATAATAAAATTTGGGGATACATATAAGCCTAATAATGATGTACTGTGTATGTTCACATCATGTATACTTTACATTACTACTTATGACATTTTTCAAATATTGTAATTAACATTTTGGACAAAATAGTAAATTTTACATCAAGGTGCCCAGATGTCCCTATGCACACCTATCCTGAATCCATATTATGTACAACCACAACTTATGTTAAGTACCTTACAAAACTCTTAAGTTTAATTTAAGACATATTAACATGGTGATATAACTTGAGTGAGTATATTTATGATCTATTCTATTCGGTCAGTCACTAAAGTGCAGAACTTCATATCAGCACCATGGACAGCTACTGTTGCCCACACCAGGGCATTTGCTTATTTCTCAGCAAATGCAATCGATCTCAATCATGCAGTTTCTCTAATAATAGGTAAGGTAACAATGAAAGAAAAGTCTGAGTGTGACAGTAGGCTTTATTGCATATATTTTCAAGTATCCACACAGTATTTCCACTTTGTATACAACTACTTTTAGCTCAGCAAAATAAAATATATTTCATTCATATTTGGCCTTTTTCTCTCAAACAATTTATTATTGTATTAAAGGACCACTTCACCACTTTTCAATCTTCATATAATAGGTCCTGACTAATAATCATAAAATGGCACCATTTTATTCTACTCAGTCTGTGTCTCATAGGAGGGCAGTGGGCAGTTCAGAAACCCGTCCACCAGTGACATCATTGTCAGGCAGATTTTATTTTTAAACAATATTATTTTACAAAAATGTTTAGATTTGTATTATCGTGAGAACGATGGCTTGCATTGCAACTTTTCAGGACTAGAAAGCCTGCAGTTTCTATTAGCTTGGATTCCCCATCGATGTCACTGGTGGATAGGTTTTTTAACTGCCCACAGCCCTCCTATGAGACACAGACAGAGTAGAAACAAATGGTGCCATTTTATCATGATTATTAGTGAGGACCTAGTATATGAAGATAAGTTGAAAAGTGGTGAAGTGGTCCTTTAAGAAATACAAAATAAATACAAAATGTAAGCCTGGTTTAAACATATACACAGAGAATTGGTATCACTTGTAGGCATTAGCTTTATGTTTGGGAAGGAAGTTGAAATTCCCTGGTACAGGTCCAAGCAGCATTTCACTGGAAAAAAAGGGTAAAACAAAAAAATGGTTAGTGATGTCCATCTAGTCACGTGCATGTTAAATTGAGCTGCTGTGAAGTGGCGAGTGTAAAGCGATTGGATAAGGACGTTTGTGTGTGTACAGTATCGACCTCTGGTAATCTGTAGGGCACAAGTGGTATATGGTATCTTTTTGTTTGTTCACCGTAAACCATGTTTGAAAGCCAAATTTCTATGAATGTATTTTCATTCCGTACTCATCAAGTTATATTACATTAACAAACACTGTTCCTTTTTTTGCTCTTTACATTTGTATCGAAGCACTTACAAGTGTTACATTTTTAAATGAAAAGTGAGTTACATTACATTACCATTCAAGATTTGTGTACGGTATTCATAATATTATTACCTTATCTTTACCCAGTCCCCAACATGTTGACTAGCCATTAGGGACTCTAGATAATCCCTGCCCATGTAGAAAGGAGGTCGCTCGTTGATCCTCTGAGGCACTCGTTCCAACAGCCCCACGGGTATGTATCTATACATAAGATAGCAAGACAGAGAAATTGTTTGATGGTCTCAGGCTATTGACGACTAGAGGATTCTCAAGTCACATTAGCAATAGCAACATTAGCATTGTACATCAAGCCAATTGTATATGATCATTATATGTCAAATGTAATGAAGATCAGAGACATGACTTTTTAATTTGCTTATTGTACTGTACACTATACAGAAACTGGATTAATAATAATACTGATTGTTGCAAAAATAATTCATACATTCCAGATTCCACAGTGATACATTCCTAGTGACCCACCTGCACATAAAGGAAAGCCACTCCAAGAGGAAGTTGCGGGTCTTCTCCAGGCCTTGTGTGTCTGAACCCCAGTGTTCCAATCCATAGTTAGTGAAATCCCTGAGGACGTCCATTCGCTCACTGGATGAGATGTCCCAGTCCCGCCTATCCTTGATTTCAGTAAAGATCCAGGGCTTGATGAGTGCACCCCTATGGAAAATGGCAGAAAAATTATATTCCAAATCTAATTTCAACTTGGACCATGGGACGGAGTATGATGATATCACACATTTAGTTTCAGAATTTGTCACAAAGATCACATGACAAGAACCAAATTGCTTATGACTTCGAGGTGCTGTATAATATTGTATGTATGTATTATTATGATACATTACACTGTAGTTGGACAAAATAAAACTAATGTAATTTACGCAGTCTAACAATGATTTATGCAAATGTCATATACCTGACATAATATTACCAATACAATAGAATTAAGTACCAACCTTGCTATCATGATGCCAGATACTCCAGTTTCTCTTGCTTTCATGGCATCTTCATAGGACAAAATATCTCCATTTCCTAGAACAACAGTTAAGTCCAAAGACAAGATAAATCAAAACATTGACCAGTTTCTTTTGCAAAACAATATTACAGATTCAAATAGCATACAGAATGTGTAGCTTCAGCTTCAGCTTAGAACAGCCCATGTACCAAAAAGTGGAAGAGGGCTAGCCAGTTTGGCACAGGAGTTGATATAGTCCCAGTCAGCTAACTTTGTGTATCGTTGCTCCCTGGATCGGCCATGCAGCTAGAAAAACAAAACATTGTTAAATATCGTCACATCAATTTAAGAAGTACCCCTGTAAATTAATTTAGATTAATATAATGTGCTGTTGAAAATCAATATCCCTATAATACATACACCTCATCTCAGCTCATCTAATAGCACAGCAACAAAATAAAATGTGGATAGGATTGATGGAATCTTTCACTTCAGCCACTCAGGTCTCTGGGCCACATAGAGTAAGAAAGAGTTACGGACAACTCCGTTCACTTCATGGGGCCAGGTTTTCTACAGTACATAGACTTCTATTGAATGGGGACAACCAGAAGTTTACAGAATGCATTGGAGTATATGGGCTCGCACTCCTAAATAAAGAAATTTCAAACAACGAGTACATGAACCACGTGACCAGGCTGTTTTCTGCCCCCTCAATTTCGTAACTCTGCCTTACTCTATGGCTCTGGCCTAACCGAGCCCAGACCTTTGGGTTCTGATGCATTTGGAAGAATGAGTTTGAACTGTTATAATGGGTTTATAAGAAGGGTCTTATAAACTTGTCAATTTGAGCCCTACCGTGATCATGGACACACCCCATTTCTTCATCTCTGGGATGAGTTTATGAGCCACATTGCACTTCTCATGAACACCAGTACGGATCTTGACAGTCAATGGCACATCAAGGACCTTAGGGTAGGAAAATGTCAGCTGGCATTAAACTTTGCATGTGAAAAAAAATTATATTAATATTAATTAATTAATTAATATTTGTAATCGACTTGTTCCCAGCACCATTAGGTGCATCTTACGTAGTTCATTCCGCTGATGATCTGTTCAAACTTTTTTGTCCGTGTCATCAGACCACATCCTCCACCCTACAGGGGAAAACATCATGTCAGACTCATAACTCAAACATCAGCCACTGAGATTTCTGCAATTAATGTCCAAGCAACAACACCAAGCACCAAATGTTTGACTTTTACCTTTTTGTAGACTAGATCAATGGGACACCCAGAGTTAATGTCCACAAAGTCTACATCAGCATTGTCGTTGATTAGCTCTGCACACCTTGTCATTGTGTCTGGGAAGCAGCCCTCCACCTACAGGACACAATTCAGGTTATACAGAGCCTCTACTACATTTATTTACCTTCTACGACTTCTAGCCAGGATAACATTTCCATTCAGTACAACATGAATTTCGTTTTTTGTAGCAAGAAAGGAAATTGGAACTGAGAGAAAAATAATAATGTATCTTATTTGCATAATATTCCAGTGTGGATATTCATCTTCTCCTCAGTAAAGACTTTCCTTTGTCATTGTGAAATATATGCACCTGTTGTTTGCTATTATATGGACATTGCAGACACACCATAAACACTATTGCTACTTAATTGACAATTCTGAAGAGTTTCAGACAGTGACAAACCATAATGGTGCGTTCACATGGGCAGACGCAAAGACGAATGGGAGTATAATTTGGAGCAGCTACATGCATCATTGCGTCTTTGCATCGCCATGTTGCTGGCAATTCCATTGACAATGAATGGTAGTCTGCGTCTTTGTTTCTGCCCGTGTGAACGCAACATAAAATTATCAAGTAGAAAAAGAGTCTATAAAACAACCAAAAAACACGCACATCTCAAAAACCTGCTGGACAGATAAGAGTGTAAGAATTAAACAAGGTGCCAGTAAACTTTTGCACTTTGAGAGCATCAATGGGTGTGCCAACCCTAAAATTAACCCACCTGAACGCCGAAGATATCTTCACTTTCATGCCTCTTTAGAAGGGCCCACTCAGATGCCTGTCCCTGTAGTAGGTTGGTGCACATGGCCATCTCTCCACAGGTGATGTCAGCACCAAAACGTTTGCAAATGCGACGAAAAGGTAGATTTCCACACTATGGGATACAGAGAAAATGATTGAATCCTATTTTAGACCCTATTGGTTCATATACTAAATTCCATTCTATCAATTTGATAAATCCTCAAGATATAATATTCCTGTTTTACAGTCTGGACAAAAGAAACCCCCATCACCTTGATAACCTTTATTTTTATGAGTTGAAATCTAAATTACATTATATATTACCTGCATGAGTAGAAATGAGTACTTACTGTTGTTAGAGGAGCAAGATAGAGCTTGTCTTGAAAGTCCACCTTGAGGAAAGTGTGAAATAAATGTACTATAATTGATAACAAAAACATGCATACACAATAAAACATTTAGTGTTAAATCTGTTAATTATACATTAGTAAATGTATCATTTACTAATGTACTGAAAATGTAAAAATGCAACCAAATGGATCATTACAGATACATCTGGTTACATTTGTAAACCAAATGGGTTAAATTAACACATAGGCTTTTTACTGCTAATATGGAAATTAATTTAACAATGCATGGTATTTGATTAAATCATTGAGTGCAGACAAAGAAACATTGATTAGATGTTGTGGACGTTGAGGTGGGTGAAATATACCGGCTTCTTTTCGCAGGTCCGCAACTTGATAACATCGCCATCTGTCAAGGGGCCAATAGTCTTGACGAGAACATGTTTATCCTGGCTGCCCTGTGATTGGTCAAAAAGGAAACCATTCCCAAATGTTGCATTACGCCTGATGACACCAGCTGTTTGTTATTGTTTTGTTAGCTACGGTGGGAAATGTACAATTTTAAGGACTACTTGGCTCTGTGTCTAGTGAAACCATACCTCCATTTCTGGTGCAGTTGTTGCATGTAGTTCCTCGCTAGCAGGACTCTCAGTGGACATTTCAACTGTACAAGTATTACCCGAGCCTGACAAAGAATTGAAATATCAGTAGTGTCAACAAAGAGAATATACAATACCTGTGTAAATCTCATTATACCGTAGCCTTCCAATCATATGGTAATGTCTACCTAATTTATCCAGTTACACCAACATCTGTTCAACTGCTAGAGGGAGTAACTCATTCATTGTAATTTAGGTTAGTGAATGCAAATCAAGTGGGATTTGGACATGATTAGCCCATATGACAGAGGCTTTTGTCTTCATACCATGCTGCTTTCCCGGATTCCTGTCAATCGTTTTGAGGTACTCCGCTGACTTCTTGAATGAGACCAAACGCTTTCTGAGTTGAATCTGGAGGTCTCTATCCAAGGTGTTCCTCACTGGAGTCGTGCCTTCACAAGCCTTAACGAGTTCTTCATTCACCATGTTTTTGAAATCTGGTGAAGTGTGTGCCTTGGCGAAGCGGCAGGCCAGACCATATAAGCACTTTCCATAGGTGTTGTAGAGGTAGCAGCTTTTGCCGATGTCAGCAGGCTTGACAACCATGTATTTTGCAATGTCATGGAAGAATTTGCATTTGTCTCCAAATGAGCAATTCCCACGTTCCTAAATTGATTTGAAAAAAAGTATGTCATCACTGGTTTAAGGAATTCATAAACTTGTGACTGATAGTTCTTGGTTTAACAATTTCTATGCATTTAATGGTTTGGGTTTCATACCTGAATGACTGATGTACACAGTCGTTTGTCATCATAGCTGTTGGGTTTCATGTGTGGTCTTGATTTATTCTGTCCCCGTATTCGTTTGCCACCTGGCTTCACCACCTTATCTCCATCATTGGCACCCAGTTTGAGTTTTTTCACGTCTGGTTCTTCCAGAGGTGCCTCCTTAAATGCTTCATTTTCACTGACCTCCTTTCCTCCTTTAGGGCCTTGTCCATTAGAATCTAAATACCCATGGAAATTTTCTTTGGTTGTTATGAATCTGCAAGCATAGCAATAGTCACATTAGCACATCAGTATAGCACACAACAAAGTGTCAAAGATTAGGACAGTTAGCCGAGCATCAGCACACAACAAAGTGTCAAAGATTAGGACAGTTAGCTGAGCATCAGTTGTACATTATTTCTGTTGGAGTTACATGATTTCCGTTATGTGTTTAGATAGTGAATTGGGAATTAAATAATATATTTTTTAATGTTATTGGCACTATTTTATTCATCTGGAAAAGGTCAGTGGAAATGCTTTTAGATCCCATAATGTAGTCATCTTACTGGGTCTCCATTTATTAAACAATCCAAACAATAACAAGAACACACTTTCCGGTAGTATCACAGATTCAAACAGAACATCTTAATAGTAAATTCGGACAAAAAGCTTTTTGTCAACAGTGACGGAAAGCACAATAACTCACTCGTTTTTAATGACAGCTATGCCTTTTGCTGCCCCATCAGTGCTGCTCACGTTGTCTTGAGATGATTTCTCTACGTCCTCATCGTCTTTCTCCATTTTAATGAAAGCCTCATCGTCTTTCTCCGTTTTAATGACAGTTATGCCTTTTGCAACCCCTTCAGTGCTGCTAACGTCTTCTTGACATGTTTTCTCCATGTCCTCGCTGTCTTTCTCTGTTTTAATGACAGTTATGCTTTTTGCAACCCCATTAGTGCTGCTTGTGCTAACGTCTTCTTGAGACGTTTTCTCCATGTCTTTGCTGTCTTTCTCTGTTTTAATGACAGTTATGCTTTTTGCAACACCATCAGTGCTGCTAACGTCTTCTTGAGACGTTTTCTCTACGCCCTTGCAGTCTTTCTCCATTCCTCCTTCTGAAATATCAGAAAATAAAAGGTGTCATTATCTGAGTTTTTTTTTAACATGATGTATTATAAATGTAAGTCAGGTGCTGAGTGCATGTCATTCCAAATGTGATAAGGAAATATAAAACATAATGCTTCACTCATTTTTACATAACTAACTGAAACGGAAGCCATTGTTCTTGCATTCATTATAAATAGATTTTTAAAAGTTGTTGTTGATGTCACATTTAGGCAGGTTTCTGAACAGTCCACAGCAGCCCTGCCTGAGGCAGAGCAGTGAGAGCACTGAGTGATATGAGCAAGTGATGATCGAGGACCAATTAGATATGAACATATAGTATAACATACTAACAAACATCTACCAAAGGAGTCAAAGAGTTCGTTTTGAAGAGAAATGCAGTATGGACAACTGGACATAGGCCTATACGTGTGTTTGATTGATTGAAAATCTCATTAACAGTATGCAGATTGAGTACATCAAAAAAAACAAAAAAGTCAATACAAAATCTGGGTGGCAATCACACATCTTAAAAGTCACATTATAGCATGATGCTGTACGCGTTAAAGAAGGCTATAGTGTTTGTTATATTATGCATTAAAACGCTGGGATCATGTTGATAGATTAACATTTTTATGTCACAGTAATTAGAATGGGTACATAATATTTCAAGCGAAAGCACAAGTCAATACAACACTGCAGCTGCTACTTTGAGGACATAAACATGAATTATACATGCAGTAACTTTGTTGAAGGCTATATTATATTAACTACAATAAGTACGCCAGTACGTATGTTCATGGGCAGACTGAGATTGTCGGATTTTAGGTAACTTATTGGCTGTACTGTATATCGGGTCACCTGCATGCACACCATGCAGTGACGTTAGCTCATAGGCTACTTCTTGTAAATAAGCCAATGTTTAACGTTTGCATGACATTTTATAGACCAAAGAATAAACTAAACAACACATTGGATGTCTGCTTTTCAAAACACTCAATGATAGACCATGTGGAATATAATGTATTTCCTTATAAATACCTGCAATGTTCGGGGAAATGAAATTACCACAGCGTGGGCTTGTGTTTGCGCAACTGTTAAAAGGGTCCGTGTGGTGGCATGATGTGTACCAAATATTGGTTCCATACGGAAGAGAACAGCCACACTTGTTCTGATTTAAATCTCAAGTTCTCAACTAAACTACCTGGATGTCACTCAGTACAGCACTATAGTACTACAGTAGGCTCATTCATTTTTCTGATGAAAACAAGTCTAGTGCTTTTCGGTTTCGTCCTCAAAGTAGCAGTTTTGTATTGACCTTAGCCCTAGAATGGTTGTTGTTTCACAGGCATTCTATGTCTATATTGACCTGTGCTTTCGTTTGAAATGTAGGCTACCCATTCTACATACTGTGTGAAATAAAATCAACCAATAGGCCTATAGCCAAACATCAGAGGCAGTTTGCCTGTTTTCTAACATGGCAAAAAACTATTTTTAAAAACAATTAATGGAAGGAGTACTAGTAGACATAACATTTACACAAGTGGATGAGAAGCACCAGACCAGAGGAAATACTGGAACATAGCCTATTTGACCAAAGAGCAAATTTTATTTTATATCAATTAAGCATGTATTTAAATTATATCAAGTTATTCAAGGAAAAAGAAAAGTTAAAGCACACGTGTTTTAATGGTAATCCATCCAAAATTGGAAGCAATGTCAAACAAAAAACACATTATCTTGCATCGTCTAACATGGCATAGTACATTCACTCATCTGGTGAAGCAGTAAGTCTTTCCATCTTTGCATCAAATCTTTTTCGACTCAGTTCCAAGACGTTAATGCCATTCCTTTCAAAGTCATACCCCACCCTTTGCAACTCCACTATTCGCCCGGTAATATTCTTTGTGCTGAATTCTAGAACTCTGGGCTTCTCCACTATTTGCATCAATGTAATTCCTCCTTCCAGTAGACAATCCAGTTTGGAGCTCAATGTATTCGACCCAATGAACAGCACCATTGGATAAGCGAGTACAAGCTTTTTAACATCAGTTTTCCGACCACCATGCAAGATAATCTTCTGCTGAAGGCTTTCAAAATTATTTTTGAGATACTGATTGGAGAGGTCCAGGATTTCTGCCCCAGCACCTTGCAGCAGAGCTAGAAGTTCAGAGTCGCTAAGCTCTAGAAAAGTTTGAATGTTGTCAATGTTTGTCTTGACTCTCTTTGTGCTTCGGATTAGAATGTATTCATTTCTTGATATGACGGTTTTAGCAAAATGTGCTGGATCCTCCCCACCAAGTTCAGAACAAACACACTCCAGGAGCTCCACCATTTGCTTGTTGAGGTTCACAGTGTTGGAGAAGGTCCGTGGCGCTGTGGTAAGTAGTCGGTGAAGGTCTTTGGAGTTAAGTCCCAGTGAGGTCAGCAATTGGATGTTGCTTTCCAAATTCTTGTTGTCGCTGGAGCGGAAGAAGGACTCTGGAGAGCGATCCAAGACACGTATAATCTCCTCATCACTGTCGAAGAAACTTCTCCACAGACCCCACTGCTGCTCCAATTGCCTGTCTGAGCGAGTGATGGAGCGGGGATAGCGAGATATGATGCTGGCGATCACATTGCTGCTGGCACCTTTGCCCTGCAGGAACTGAGCGACACCTTTCTCATTAGTAAAGATTCTCCGAAGTATCCCAGGCTGTCGCTGCCGTACCTTCTTCAAGTCCACTCCCAAAAGGTTCAGGTTCTCAAGCAGAGATTTGTTCTCTGACCCAACCACAGACTTCTTATTGGAAGTTACAGTGCAAAGCCCACGAAGGCAGGGGGATGCGAGCTGTACTGGAGGGTGGTCAAAGATGCATTTCGATGACAATAACCAAGGCGCATGTAGGAATGTCCTAAGTTGAAGTGATGCTGCCATTTTCATAGAGCAGGCCCGTTTCAGCCACAGCAATGATGATCTGTGGGAGAAAATCACAATCAAATATCAAATTTATAAAACAGCGGAGCATAGGTGCATGGCACTACGGATATCTGGGCACAGCGGTGCCAGTTGGGCACTGGCCTAATTGGAACGATTCAAGTTGAAAATGCATGTGTCCCTTTTATGCCCATATATGAAGTTCTTGTCAGGCATGCCCAAATATGGAGTATACAGTATGCATATGTCAGAACACCATTGTGATGTCAGAAGAACAGGGCAACAGGCCAGCTCCATATGGATATATATAGATATATCAGGTTGGAATGAGCTAATTTGGGCCCTGTCCAGTGCCTGGGCAGCATGCTGTAGGCCTGGCTGTAAACAAGTTCTTGAGCTTAGTCCAGTTACCCTGGGTAAACATAGTACCTTTCCTTTCCATGCGCAAATTGCGCATCATTCTAAGATTTAAATTTGTCCCACAACTTCTTGTTTATGCACCCAAATTAGTTATTACAGCTTTTGTAGCAAGTTGTAGAAATATTATACCACCTTATTGGTAGAATGTTTAAGCATGTTACAATTTACAATTGTACAATTTAGGTATTTAGCAGACGCTCTTAATCCAGAGCGAGTTTCACTTGGTTTAAACTAGGTTTAAACCGTGAACAGTGCAATGAAAACTTCTAATTCTACCGTCAATTTAGATTCCAGGTTTACAACATGTGTCCAAGTTTATTATGCATCAGTAGATCATATGCTTCATTTACAGTGAAAGTGGAATAAGATTTTGCCTGATTGATGAAGAAGTGAAATGAAAGGTGATGATTAAATAAAACAACAACATTGCACTCACTCGTGTGTTTTGTTTTCGTTTCACCCCAGATGATGGAAGGAAAGGAAGGATTAAGGAACTGCCTGTGTCGAGGTCACAAACGACCACTACAACACATTTTCAGTATCTTACTATTCTTTATTGAGCGCCCTCTATTGCTGTGGAGTTTGAAAAACTTTCCGGTTTACCCCACTAGATGGCAATATAGCACTTTCAAGTTCAAAGCATAAACACTGGCAGAAATGGATCAGGGATTATCATTATTACATTATTATAAAGATAGATTAAGATAAATAGCCAGCAACTGATACTACAAATTAGGCTTATTTTGAGAAGCATTTGAACGTATGCATTGATTGATTGATTGATTGATTGAAGTATAAGTTTGCAGAATTACAGTACATTTTAACTCAATACAAAAAATGTTAACAGTGAGTGGACGACCCAATAAAGCACTACACTTGTTTACAAGAGGGTCCAGTCCACCTTGTTCAATTCATCATAAAATGGGTTGCATGGGTACATTTCCTAACGTGGAGTAGTACCATCAAGCTATCATACCAGAATCTGCCACTAGACTAGTATGCTTTATATTTCAATTGTCTTGTTTTGGACAATGAACAGTAAATGTTGCTTATAGTTTATTCATGTAAATTCAGTGTCTCAGTTGCCAGCTGACTCTTGAGTCAGCTGGCAATTGAGACACTGAATTTACTGTGTTTGTCACTGTAATGGCAATCCTTCCCTTCAGTTTTGTTGCCCATTACTTCACAGGTGGTGGAAAAGTGATCGTACGCAGCAGTGCACACAGAAATATGAATGATGGATGTCCAGTCGTAGAGCTCAGTTTTGCTGTATTTATTGAAGAGTTGTGCAGTTGAGATGAACATACCAATATAGAGATTATCCTGTTATTTTGTCTTCTGGCTGCATGGTAGGCTGCATGGTAAGCTGGTAAGAACGGTGTGCTCCCACCATACCCTGTGTCTAGTTCCTCCCTAGTGCCCCTGTGTGTCACCTTTATAAGTGGTCAAAAATAATACTGGTAATAATAATACAAATAATGCCTCTCTTCTAATGGCTCCTACAGTCACAGAGGTCGCAAGCTGGCACACAAAAAAACTCTCTTCGCTGATGAGCCCCTGACTCTCATACATAATTTATTACAGCACTGTACAATCAATCTTCAATATTCAAATGGACTTTACGTGCATCTAGAATGAATGGCAATGGAAAGAAAAACATAGCTGTTAGCCTGTTATGTCTATCCATTGGTGTGTTAAGGATGTGATGTAGAACCAATTCTTTGTTCCTTCACAACTGTTTTCTTTTCCACATTTTTTCCACATCTAACCTATTAGATGCTATACTTAAAGCTGGTTAAAGCTTGGTTTTCACTGTAGCTCAAGTGGTTAGAAATGTAATTACATGTGCAGGAGACCTGGGTTCAAATCCAGGGGTAGAACAAGAAATGCACATACATAGTGCAGCTTTAAATGTGTAGCAATACAATTACAAACATGACTTAGAACCAATCAATAATGAAGTGTCATAATCTAATGCATGCTAAAATGGGGGTCCTTGAAGTAAAAAGAATAATACAAAAAAATAAGAAAGTTTGAGAACTGTGACGCATGTCTGCATGCTTGTCACACAGTTCTCCATACGTTGACATTATCGGTGAAATTGTGTCCTGTGGCCATCTGTTGAGTTCTTATGGTAGAGCTGCTGGGGTGTCTGACACAGTACTCCTTTGGTGCATCAATAATTCAAGAGCCTAAACTTTCAGATGGCCAGCAGTTCCTGATTGAAGCAGCTGTAGCCTGTAGGCTACAAGCAACAAGTATTCATAGGTGAGTTCAAACTGGTATAAGGATGTCAAAGAGAAGATGGGTGGAATTCAAGATCTGTCAGACCATAAGCTGTTCAGCTCCAGTCTCCAGAAGACACAGGCCATCATCTCCTGCTGCTGCTGCTACTGCTGCTACTGGTAGGCCAGGGGCCTATGTTTCAAAATAACTTCATAAGGTGGTTTGTACGACAGGCAGTGCAGTGGTATCTTATGTATGTAACATCATAGACCTTTTTTGAGATTATGACATTTTAGACAATCTACAAGAATTGGGAATTTATAATTTGTATGCCTGGTAGTCCTAATGGGGTTTTAACTATTTGTAACTTATATATAATGTAGGCTATGTCAGGCTATCTGTTTTGGAAACCACTGTTGGATGTGAAGCAATATGAAATACAGTGTATTGAATTTTCTCTTCTCTTCTCTTCTCTTCTCTTCTCTTCTCTTCTCTTCTCTTCTCTTCTCTTCTCTTCTCTTCTCTTCTCTCCTCTTCTCTTCTCTTCTCTTCTCTTCTCTTCTCTTCTCTTCTCTTCCTATGATCCTATCTATAGCCATTGGGCTACTCAATTCTGGAGGAGTGTAACTTTATTTATTAAAGTACTTTTATTATTACACTGTTTTAACTGTCATGTGTCTTCCGTGTTCATGAATCATTCATAATCCTTGACTGCAGTGCAGGTTCGTCACTTCTGCCTATACAAGAAAGGTCTATTGATTGATTCTGTCAATGACAAATAAATAAAATAAAAATCATAAACAAATTGATAAACGCCATAGGAAAACAAAGGCTAGATTGAAGAATTAAGTTCTGTTTGACATTCCGAGAAGGCGTGGCTAAAGCGGCACCTATGATACGTCATCACACAGCCAGCAGTCTCGTGTTTACGTGGAAAACATGGCGGCTGGGATGAGAGCGTTCCAAAGAGCTAGCTCCTAGTAATGCGACACTGTCGCTCTGTTTTGGTAGTCCTACTCGAAGAATTGGAAGTCAGGCGCCTGGCGGTTTTGTCGCTAACTTCTGGGACTATTGTCTGGCAGTTCGCATGAAGCCATTTCCCTCTTGTCTCAGCCACAGGGACAACGGCAATGGAAGACGAGGAAAGGCAAAAGAAGCTGGAGGCCGGCAAAGCAAAGGTATGGAAGACCTTGAGTCTACATCTCCCATGTACAACTTCAACCCATTCCATATGTGTAAAAGCTAGTGTTGCAGAGCTCAATGCATGCCTTCCTCAACTCATTGTTTCATGTTTTGGGCCGTCAGCAGCTGTTTTTACGGCCGCCTCCTCCCATAACCCACTCAGCTGTCAGAGTCTCCTGTCCTGGTGGTCAGTGACAGCTGGGTTAGCTAGTAGCCGGACACATTCCATTGTGATGCTGTCTGTGTGCCAACTCTAATGTTTGATTCATGTTAAACTTCTCTCACTGTAGGAAGCTCACAAGCAAACCAACCAGACATTTTGTGATTGATGGGTAACTAATCACTAATAGCATGCGAGTATGCGGACAATCTTGTGTGACAGGATTTCCAGGGGGCATGCTTCCACTAGCTAGCAAACGTTGCCACATGGCACTGGGAAATATAGGTATTTTTTGAAGGTAAAATGCACTAATCTGTACCAACCGGTGTCACAAATTAGGTCATAACAAATAATGGCATACAAAACGGCATATAAATCAGCTTGCCAATAGGCCACCAAGAAAAGATAATGGGGAAAGAGTACTACTTTTCATGAGCATTATGTTCAACTACATTTTCATTTACTGTACACTTTGACACACGGCACAATACAATTCAAATGCAATAAAATGTTGCACACCAAGAATGATCAATCTGCTGCTTCCATCCTCTGTTTACATTTGTAGGTGGATTGGTGCTGTAGTTGGGGTATTAGCTACTTCACAGCCTCTTTGTTCTTATTGGGAAATTAATGAGTTGCTCTGCAAGCTTTGATAAAAAGCTGCATTAATATAAATCTTGCACAAAGTACATGATTTAATTTATGATTAATTAAAAGTTATGCTCATTATTGTTTTCCTAGTAACTCCTGATGGATGTAACTTCAAATACAAAACACTTGTATGCCATAATTAACATGTTAGACATTTAGAACGGGATTGTTATTCTTGCCAAAAGGCCATAAAGACTGTCTGACTCTAAGGGGGGAAAATATCACTATTTTCAGTCTTTATATGAAAAAGTATTAATGATGACAAGATTCTTCAGAATCTGCACCCTGCCTTTAGGCAGATGGTTCACACAATGCTTCTATAGTGCAGAGTGAACTACAACAAGAATTCATGAATTCCATCCTCCATCATCAAGATTATATGGCAGTAGAGAGGTATGATTATTAGTATATGATGGGGGACAAAGTTATTGTCGTTTTATTTTACTATTGTGTTTGATTATATTTGAACTATTGTCTCAGACACATTATGTTGGACATTATCAAATTAAGTATGTTTTATGAGTTTATTTATCTTTTAGGTATGATCTGTGCCATGATGGGTGTAATTTTATGATGTTGACAAGTGTGTTTACTGTTCAACAGTCAACACATAATGCAGTGGCTTTGTGCCCAAGACAGATCCTTATCTGACTGATCTGATCCCTGTAGTACTACTACTACTACTACTACTACCACTACAACAACAACGCACAATCTTCAAAACTGTCTGGCAAATAATTAGTTATCTTGTTAATGAGCATGTCTGTGTTGGCCTGGTGACACTGCTGTTATTCCACGTGTTCTGAAGTTTCTGAACACAGTCAGAAAAGGGACATAATCTTTCCCATGGCAAATTACACTTATGATGACGTCCTCCGGTGACGTTCAGAACTAGGCCAGATCACAGCCCATATGGGGATGATCTTTATGTCATTTCCAGGACGTCTTCACCAGTTGAAATAATACAGCTTATATCCAGGGACGTCCGTTTTAGTGGGCAGAATTTATGTTGGTTGAAATCAGGTAATAATCTGGGCCAGATATATGACTAGTTGGTTTGACTTGATCTGGCCCCAATAGAGACGTCACTAATTTGTCCAGGTCCTGACCGTGTTTGCTGGGTTACAATTAAAAGACAAGACCCCAACCTTTTTATTTGTGACTGCTGGTTCTTTGTTGAATGTGTTTGTTAGGGGGCTCTCAGGGTTTTATAGTGAAATTGGTGCTAGGGATTTGCGATTTACACTGTGGGGAAGATGCTATTAGCTAAGTCATTACCTTGGCTATGGCTCTGGCATGTGGGCTGACAAAAGGCCCCTCTTTGTTCCTGCAGGGAATTCAGGATGCATTGTACCTCGCCTTTTATATGTTATCAATTCCTACTTTCAGGACAGTAACTTGCACATTTTGATTCACTGTATAGATGTTGATAATGCTGCAGGAAATTAATCTTGTTCCAGGCCAATAGGTCCATTTCACTGTGGCATGAGTGCACATTGCATTGCAGAGTTGGTATTGCCCGGCTAAGCCTGCATGATTCTCCTGTGTCTTGTCCTTGTGAGGGTCATATATTAGGGGTATCTCAATGAAACCAAAAGACTAACTTTGAATCAGTATTATAGAGAGGCTGCTTATGTCTCAGCCAATTGCTGTCTACCTATCGCCATATGGGATATAAAACAACTGCCTTGTGTCCGCAGTAGCGCACTGCGAGGCAGACAGAGGATTTGGTGTCGACTCTGATGTCCAGATTAAGATGTACTGTACAAAAAAAAAGTGAACTAATAAAAGTGATGGAGTTACCATGTATAACACCATTCCAGAGGATTTATTGAACATGAAAAAATTGTGTACAAACCGTTTGGATTGTCACTTAAAAAGTGACAAAAGTCTAATTCGACGTGTTTATTGATTTTACAAACATTGTATGACGGTTATATAAAAAAATCACACCCATGTGAAGTGAGGGGCGCTCTTATCAACGTAAAATTTACACTGACTTGATTCTCCATTCATTGTAAATGTCAATGGGAATTTAATGTTTGTGTAGGACAAAGTTTGTGGACACACTAAAAGCTGGACATAGGAGGGGCTGGCGGCTGGCGCCCCTCAAACCTAAAACAATTAATGGTATAGTTAGTATATTGTTTTGCAAGTTAATAGTTCTTTGGTGTTGGTGTGGTCACTTTTAGTTCATTATTTCTTTGTCATGTATATTGGTGCCTCTTATCTACCCTGTAATTGCTATAAGCACTTGGATGAAACATACTCTGATGAATTCCGAGGTGTTGGTCATTTGTTTGCCATGCCCAAAGAAATAAATGATCACATTTTTGTGTTGTTCGGTTGTTATTTTCATACCCGTTTCACTAAAGAGCACTTGATGTTGAGTGAGCCATTGGATTCATGGAGCACACTTCTTCCTCTTGTTATAAACAGACTATCAGTTACGGGGACAGTCAGTCATTAACAGCTAGCATTCGGTTATGTTCATTATTAGCCCAGGTCCAGTTTGAGTTTGGGTTCAAAGATGGCGATAAGCAGCATGATGCCAAAACCCAGCATTATACCAGCATTCTGCAGCAGGCAGAACCAACACTGACCGAGGTCCCCAGCATCATTATGTATTATATCTGGCAGCATGTCCACCAGGGCCACATAGAGAAAAAGTCCAGCAGTGAAAGGAAAGATCCATACGACTATGTTCTCATAGTAGTGTCCAATGCCAATGCCAATCACCATGCCCACGTAGGCAAACATGGCAGACAACAAATTGTATAGGATAGCCTGGCGCACTTTCATACCTGCCTTCAACAGCACTGCAAAGTCACCCAGTTCATGAGGCAGTTCATGGCAGAAGACGGCCAGAGAGGTACTGAGACCACTGGATAAGCTATCGGTAAACGCAGCACCTATTGCCAGGCCATCACTGAAGTTGTGCACGCCGTCTCCCATGAGAACCAACCAGGCCAGTGTGCCGATCCCAGCCTGTTGGATGTGCTCCGGGGAGCAGTGGTGGTTGCGTGGCTGCAGATTCTGGGAGGGGTGGTGGTTCAGGATGGGGTTGGATTTCTGGTGACGTTGATGCGTGGGAAGAGTGGGCACCCCCACTGTGTCGGCTGACACTGGCGGCAGGTGGGGCAGAGCCGGCATCACCTGCCCCTCTTGGCCGATGCCCATTCTGTCGCAGGTCACTGAAGGGTCACCGTTGTTGTGTTTCTTGTCATTGTACATCTTTCTCCCCAGAATCAGCAAGTGTTCCATGAGCAACATGAAATTGATTCCTGCCAACACCGTCAGACCCTTCCACACCCCGTCAAGACTCTCCTCATGTTCTTCGTGGACATCCTCGTGCTCTTCATGGACATTGTGATGGTGATTGTGGTGACCACGTTGGGAATGAGGGAGGAGGTGAAGAAAAGCGTCTCCACAGAGTGTGCCCACTGCCAACGCAACCAGGAAGCCGAGAAGGAACTTGAAGAAGGTGCGGTTCATCAGAGGGACAAGGAATACCCCCAGCAGAGACGCAAGACTGATCACTGTGACGGACACAAAGCCACCCACCCATGCTGTGAGGACGTCTCTTGGGGGAAGGTGGTCTGTGGTGTTGTCGCCATGTTGATCCGGCTCGTGATTGTGGAAATGGGGATCGCTACCTTCTTGGCCGGGCTGCTCGTGGTGTTGAACCGTGACCGTCCTGAGGAGGTCCAGATCGGCACTGTGCAGTAGACGCTCCAGACTTGCCAGAGACATGCTACCATTCTCACCATACTGGTTGAATATAGACTCCAGATGATGTTGTCGAGTGGGTTCTGCTCTTTGTTCTGCTCTTTGTACCACAACAGAAAGAATCCACAGAACAGCCAGAGAGGCTCTCCATGTCTTCTTGGCAGCCATCATTCCGATGTGTTGGACAGCGTTAAGAATGATGTAATTACACACGCCTAGTGGAAAATAGTCACATCTATAACCCCCTTGATGAAGGGAATGTTTCAGATTCCATCGAGATCTGCCTTTTTAAAGGCCAAATGAATCGCCACTGCAACGTCACATTGCATGCCTTTTTATATGCATTTTTGAGGGGTGCTAGCCCCTCCTATCTACAGGTTTAATGTTTGTCTTTAGTTCAATGTTTGTTTTGTAAACGTCATAATGTGACTCATTACATCATATTGTCGCTTTATTGTTAATGGCGTGTAATGTTTGTGTTTGCACCGTTTGATTTACATTACATCACCGAATCAACATGAGTTAGGCATTAATATATTAGCACCCCTCACTTCACACAGGTGTGATGTAAAAGTTTGTTTTTTTTACACATTCATGTTGCCGAGCAACCAGAAGCACACAAAGCCAACAAATGCAGACAGATTGGGCAGAGGAACAGCTGTTCTATCAAATATGACGATGCAATGCATGCCCCACCTGGTCATGTAGTACCCAGAGAGTTCTGCCAATGAGGGGGTAGAAAACAGCCCGTTCACTTGGTTCATGTAACTCGTTTGTCACTCTAAAGCCCATAGATTATTTTATTTTAATATATTTTTTATCCCACGATTTTGTAACTCATTTTTCACCCCTGTGTCAATCATCTACTGTGATCCTGGGCTCTATACACACCCTCCGCCAACCTGGGGAGAGCAACGGACTTAACTCATGCTCCCTTCATGCCTGAGTGTCCAAGTTGCTCCTTTACACCTGACAGGGGGGAGTTTCCCTGGTTGGACGTAGCGCGTGGAAGGAACACGTTATTCCAACCAGTTCCTTTCCCCTCCATCAGGCTCCCCGGCTGGCCAGCCCATAGATTCTAATCATGCATTCTGCATATTTCCGGTTCAGGCCTTTGTCACTCTTCGCCAATAGAAGTCTATGTAGAAGAGACGCCATTGGACTGGCCCAATGAAGTGAACGGAGTTGTCCTAACTCTCTAGTAACACGTTTTAAGTCTATCTGGACACAGCACACTTTTATGTCCATATTATATGGAAATCGCTGGACACGCAATGGGACTTTTATGTCCATCAGTATATGCTGCTGTGTATGACCATATGGTTATATTGATCAGATGGGCAGTTTTGGATAACCAGAACCGACGGTGATGGGACAGAATGGGCATTGGCGAATGCTGGCAGGTGATGCTGGCTTTGCCCCACCCGCTGCCTGGGTCAGTCGCCATTGCCGTGACCGACCAGTCCTGCCTACACAGGGGATGACCGTGCCATTCCAACTTCCATAACACAGTGAGGAGTAATGCTGCCCAACCTAGTCGACACATTCCATCTAAGACCAGATGGAGTTGCCTGAAAGAATACTGTTTGTTTTTCCGCGACTTTGAAAGCTAAGTTTCTGAATCATTAATGTGGCTGGTTGCTTAATAAAACATAATTATGTTGTATGACAAACCAGGGTAATGGGGGCTTTCATGTAGGATTTGTTTGGTATGAGGAGAGGGGTTGGAGCTTTAAGCTAGTAATTTCTTGATTTGGAAGATGGGATATGGTGGGTTGGTGCTGGAGAGATAATACCTCACAGTGTGTGTGCAGTCTTCAATTGATGTTTTACTGTGTGAGTTGCTCTGTCTGGGAGGGGGGCGGTCTGTTGAGACTAATCAGCATACATCCAGTCATGCATGTTCTTACTGTAGCATCTTTATTGATATTGTGAAGTGTGTCTATCACTCTCTTGGTCTCTCCAGTGATTATGATTTAATTAGATTTCCAAATTTCCTTTAGAATTGTTAGAAGAAGTACTCTGCTTTCTCTGTCTGTGTGCTCTTAAGATGTGATCATTAATCAGTGGATGAAAGTATTTGAGAGGCAATCATGGCTGAGTAATGTACTAATTAAATATATGACTTTCCGTTGGTCATGCTCTTAAAGAGAAATTGTAAACAGGCCTTTACTATGATGAGTTATGTTTTTAGCCCACAAGATGCCACTATATCACAGAAAATGATTGTCCTCCTGACCTATAAAGATTATGAGAGTAGACAAGCTAGGCCCGATTTGGGAATTAATTTGCTCAGAGGTGTTAATGGCTCTATCAAAAGCAGAGCTTGTTTGCAAGGTGCAGAAATTGGCATCTGACTGTGAAATTGTTGTTCCCTGTGGATGTACTTGGCTTAGACATAAAGGAGAGATGGTGGTGCTTAATCATGGTTGTACCCTGCAAAGCCCCATGGCCTGGTGTTCACTGTTCAGTAAGGCTTAATGGATTCTATTCAGCACAGTTTGAATATTTTGGAGCTTGTGTATTAGACCACCGTTACGTTTCAAAACATTTTTCATTTTTTTCCCCCAGTATTTCATGAATAAAATGTAAAAGAAAAAAAAACAAATTTCCATGAAATTCTACGCAGATCGTAAATTGCAATAACAATTAGAATAAATTGTGTCCATATATGGGCACAAAAGGGGCCAGGTCCACAACAAACAAATCACTGGCCCCTTTTGTGCCCATATATGGAGCTGAGTGGACCTGGCCCCTTTTGTGCCCATATATGGAGCTGAGTGATTGCTGATGCAACACACTCCATATTTGGATAGCGGGACAGACACACGGACAGACAGACAGACAGACAGACAGACATGATCTGCTAGGTCTCATAGTAAGTGCTCACTGCGTTCGCAACAAACAATGGCAATGTTGTGGGTCAGCTCTATTACTTTTTATTTTCTCTGTTACAGTACAAAGTAAACCTTAGCTGTTTTGACTGGTTGTTTACAGAAACACTCAAAGCTGGGCATAGGAGGGGCTAGCACCCCTCAAAAATCATAGACCACACTTTCTTTTAATAACCTGCCTGCAGCAATGCATGTAAACAAAAGGTGACATAATATTTAACACGGAATAAACATGAAAACAAGCCTAAGGCTCAAAATGGTTTACAGGTGGTACTGAATTGACAAACCGGTTCAATTTGAAATTAGTTGCACATTGTAGACCACAGCATAAGCAGATGTCCCTTCTGTGTGCCTTGAAATGCTTCAAATCGACCTCATGGTGGCGCTGAAGCAATAAATAACAGGTCACAACACGACCCTGGATAGGCAACCCGGGCCTAGTGTGGATCTGTGCTCTGAGGAGTGCACATTTCTAGTTGGTTTTTGAGTGGTGCAACCACTCCTACAACCAGCAATGTCCATACCTGTTTGTGTACATGGTGTGCGCATGCGTGAAATTGGAACGACAGAAGTATGTGACATGGCTGCCACCTGCTGGACGCAAATCCAACTTCTGACTGTCTAGGTTCGCTAAAGAAGGAAAGGCCGAGCCAAAATAATAATGAAAAAATAGTTCTCAGTGTAGCGGATTGATATCCATAATAAAGCTAATCTGACGGAGCAGAAAGAGAGAGAGAGAGAGAGAGAGAGAGGAGGGGGGGAGAGAGAGGGGAGTTGCACCACTCGGTTCACACAGGTGTGATTTTTTTACTTTGTTGCTCGTTCCACCTGTTTCAAATGGATGTTTTACTGGGTCTGGAGGGAGCTCAGTGGTGCACTTAAGGTGATCTCTAGCATTGAAAGTTGTTGAACACACCCTTTTGCCTCTTGGTCATATTTTCACAGATTCAGAAGTTTCGTTATGCCTTGTGGCAATTTCTCGTGTGAAAAGTAGTCTCGGTTAAATATATGCTTATGTCCTAACCTGTCCCGCCATAGCATGGAATCATAGGGTTGTCTAGGCTTGTCTATCGTTAGCAATCGAGGGAGATGAAGAGAAAACCACTGAGTAACGGATGATCACTTTGCTGAGGCTGGCCGTTGGCTAATTCTCAGTATGACTTATTTCAGCAGGGAAATGGAACACAAAATCTTTAGTCAATTCTTTGTTTTGAAGTGGTAGTTTTAGATCTTGTGTTCAAGGACAAATTGCTCATGGTTTGTTTGTTTGGACTTTTTATTAATAGAATCTTGTCTTGATAATTAATGCTTATTGCAGTCATAATTATTATAAACGGAACGGTTTACCAAAGAGAATGCTCTGTGAACTATGTATGTTTGCAAATAGTGCCTGTCTGTTTTCATCTTTTAGACAGCAGGTGGTGATACACCTACATAGTCTGCAGTCTTTGATTTGGCCAGCCAATGCTCTGCTCTGGGAAATGCTTTCAGCAGGGAAATGGAACACAAAATCTTTAGTCAATTCTTTGTTTTAAAGTGGTAGTTTTAGATCTTGTGTTCAAGGACAAATTGCTCATGGTTTGTTTGTTTGGATTTTTTATTAATAGAATCTTGTCTTGATAATTAATGCTTATTGCAGTCATAATTATTATAAACAGAACAGTTTACCAAAGAGAATGCTCTGTGAACTATGTATGTTTGCAAATAGTGCCTGTCTGTTTTCATCTTTTAGACAGCAGGTGGTGATACACCTACATAGTCTGCAGTCTTTGATTTGGCCAGCCAATGCTCTGCTCAGACAGCCCAGTATCCCCTGCAGTCGATGGTAATATTAGCTTCCCCGGAATAGTCATCTCCAGGTCTCCATTACTGGAAAGTATTGTCAACTTCAGAGTTCTGACAGTTTGAACCAGTTCAGTCACAGACAGTTAAAAGTATAGTCTAGTCATTATCTTCTAGTAGACTCATTATAGGCTATAAATCTCTCTCTAGATAAGTCCCTCTATATTTTGAAATTTCTATCTCACCAGCTCACACTCTCTGAACATGCTTTGACTCTAGATTAATATTTTATTTGAATCCTTGATGGATGAAGATGTCAAATATTAATGGGATGTTAATGTACTATGATTAGCTAATGTGTTGACTGAGACAGAGGAAAAAAGGCCACATTGGTCCTTTAGCACCAGAGACTTGTAAAACAGGTGGGGCATTTAGTAGGGCTGGGTGAAGTGGACAAAATCAAATGTCCCAATATCTTTCACCAATATTGTGACGATTTTTATTTTTATATTTTTTTAAACATTACAGAAACGGTGAAAATGGCAGATCTACAAGCTCACAATGCGTTGCGATGCTTGCTTGCTTGTAAATCGGCTATTTTATAAGTGAAAAACAACCAGGAAAAGGCAACACTTGATATTGTGATAGAAGAAGGAGAAGACACTTCAGCACCTCGTGCAGTTTAAGCCTTTTTATTCTGGTGCTGCTAGTATAATGAATGACTGTCGTTTCGATCTTGCGATCTTCCTCAGAGTATTGAAATGGCAGGGTTTGCGGATGCATTTATATTCAGGGGTAGGTGAGGGCTGTGCTCTCAATAAGCCAGTGGTAGTTGCCTCTGTTCCATGGTAGTAACCCCGTTCTGCTCTAGTGTCTTCTCCTTCTGACTGCAACTAACTACCGGTACTGTCCCTGTTCCTGTGATGCACCGCACTAGCCGTTTCAAGCTTGAGGCACGTTGGTAGCTTTTCTTTGTTCTCACTTGATATTGTGATAATAGATATTGCGATATCCAAAACCCCAGACGATATATTATCTAGTCTCATATAACATTATTATAATATTATTGATATAGCCAAAGCATTTAGCCAAAGCATTTAGATACTACACCTTCTCTGGATAAATTGTGTAAATGTACTCCAAACTGTCCACTGTAGGTCATCGACGTTGCAATGTACGTGTATTGCAATCTCTATGTGTAATAGTCACATCCAAAAGTATGTGATTTACAGTAAATTGGGTCCATCTGTCACATGCTCACAAAAAAAAACCTACCCAAAATAATATGTAACCCATGCATTTGTCTGATCCATCATATAATAAAGATGGGGACATACTCCAGCTTGTTAAGCCAGAAATTGGAATCCATGGAAATGGCATACCGTGTAATGCCTGTTGTCACTGTTGACTGTGTGACACCTGTGTTTTCTGCTGTCTTTCCTACATTACTCTCTTGTTTGCTGTCATACATCATCCTGTATTATTGCTATCCAGGCTTTGTAATTAGTGCCAACATTGAAACAATTAAAGTACCCTTGTCCCCTGGTGCATGATGAATAACATTATGTGAGCAGCGGTGGTAGAAAACATGTCAAAATCCTGAGATTTACTGAAAAGCCTTTTATCCAAAGAAAAGCTTTACAATGTGCATCTTATTCATTCATTCACACACATCCACACACCAACCATTAAGCAGCATACGTTTCAACTCAAGGACACTTTGACACTAACCAAGGGGTAAGCCGCCAGGGATGGCTGCCGTACCACCTGAGCCTAGTTTACACTATTGAAACTGCAGTATTAATGGGAAAATGAGCAATACAATCTGTCTGTTGATCGTGGCTCTTTAAACAAAGCCATTGCTAATGCATATCAAGACTCAAGAGCCAAGGCAGATCTTTGACCCATGTTTGCCTTTAACATGTCTGTCTTATCATGTCTCTTCATCCCTCTTGTGCTGTAGTTGGCTGAGTACCGGCAGAGGAAAGCCCATGCAGACAGCCAGAAGAAACAGAAGAAGAAGAAAAGGAAGCCAGGAGAGGAGTCGTCGGAGGGAGATTCACCCGGCGGGGTGAAGGTAGAGCAAGACCAGCCTGCAGGGGAGAAGATATCTGGGGGAGGAATCCATGGAGTAGATGATCCACCCACCACAGAGTTTACCTTCTCCAGAACCCTGCGGAGCGGCGAGAAGGTCAAGCATGACCAGACCTACACCATAGAGGTAATAGTCACATAGTGGACTTAACCAATGCACTTAACCGATGCCTGTATATGGGAAGTTCTGCCTCCATCATTAATGTTTACAGTAGATGCCTGAAGAAGGTCTTTGACCCAATCGTCGCCAATAAAGTTTGTATTGCAAGTGCAGACGGTGTGTGGGTCTTTGTGCACTTTATGTGCATTTTTCTGAATACTTTGAGCCCTGCCTACGCACCCGCCTCAGAGCATACAGGACGGTGTGCATAAGACTTTGTTTCCTATGTACTGTAATAAACGGGTATGAGAAATGTAAAGAGCCCGTTCACAGAATATATATTTCTACTGTAAACATTAATGATGGAGGCAGAACTTCCCATATACAATTTCACAGGACGGATATTTTATTAAATCACTCTGGAATCACAATGGAACAACTATAATAAAAATGCAAGTTATAACTTCTCCCCACCCACTACAACCCCATCAAAGCATAGTACAATTCATTGATTGAATGCCATCAGCCGATGGACTTTAAAAGCATTAATCCATAACAATTCAACCTACATATTACATACAGTATATAGTTATAGTCATCCTAACCTTAAAACCTAATACACATTACAATACACAAGACAATTCATATCCGTTCACTGAATATCTTAAAGCGCTACTTAACTTTCCACAAGGAAACGACCCCCCCACAGGGTCGGAGCTTTGGCGCTGGGTCGGCTGTTTGTTTCAACGTTCAGTCTGTTTTGGTGTGTGGGAACCACCGCCGGTCCAACACCGTGAGCCGTCTCTGTTGGCTGTAGGAGACCGCTCTGGCCTATAGTCAGCTATCTTCGCCGCCGGAAGCCCTAACGGCATGCGAACGACACCCACCCCCCACCGTGAGTGCACGACAGTTCTCTCAGCTGGCTCGATCCGCCAGCCACATCAACAGAGCCCCGCTCTCCAGACACCCCGTGTCGTACTGACTCTGAGCAAAACAGTTTTATAGTTTCTCCTTCCTCAAACCAATGTCCAGCCGTGAATGATCAGTGTGACGCACGTATCTCATACTCAGGTGACGGCCATCAGTCTGTGATTGAAACTTGTCATTTCTGACGTTACTCCAAATTCAGGTTCACTACAGTACTCTCATACAATTTCAGTATTATTCCAATTCTCATCACTTCTTTAACACGTTTTGTAATTCAAATCTATCCAATGTTAGATTCATTACTTCCGTTACTAGAGAATGTTGTTATGATGTGCTTTACTGAAGCTATGATGTACTTTGACCCAAGATCACATTATGTTCTTTTGGACATTCAAGTAGTTTCCTTTCAACACTACAAAAAAACACTTGCATGTGGTAGCTACCAGTTTCCATGGAAACAGACGGTTGCCTTTAAACAAGTTGAGCTACTGTGGTCTGTTTAATACGTGTGGCCTTGTTACACCCAACAACACAGACCTGGAAGCTGATTGAATAAAGCGATGTTTTCATATGTGGTTCATTTTGTCCAAGACCCATGCTCGCTCTCTAATTGAAAATGGGTTTATGACATTGCATAAGCACCTTGGCTGGCAATCCAGTCTGGCAGTGTGCCACGGGTTTGACTCCCAATCCCGACGGCCTTTACTGCATGTCTTCCCCCCCATCTCTCTCCCCATTTCCTGTCAGCCTACTGTCTGTCCCTCCGCAGATAATTGTAATGCAGCTGTTAATTCATTGATTTAATCAATTTGGGCTTGTTTTCTTCTTTCTTTTCATCCTCAGGTTAGCAGTGATCCTTTTAATTACACTAATTTAAACACAAACAGGAGGCACAGTTCACCCCTCACACACCCACGTGCCAAGTGACAGGTCCCATCTGCGAATTATTAGTAATTTATTACGAGATATAAATGTGCCACTTCAAAAGACAATAATGGAGCATAAGGCAGTAGAGACTAGGGAGTCAGTCAGTTTAAATTGGTAATTATTTGGAATCAACGAATAATCGATATATCAACGGATATCGTATCGTGGCCTCTGTATCGTGATACATATCTATCGTAAAGTTGCAGGCAATACCCAACAGTAGTCAGTAATAAGGGAGCATAAGGCAGTAGCTAGTCAATAATGATGATAATGTATGAATTCATTAAGGCAACATAAGGCAATATGGAGTGAATATTAATAGAGCATAAAGCAATCAGGCTGCAGACGGCAGTAGGGGATAACTAATGAGTGAGCATAAGGCAGCAGAGAGTTAGTAATAATGCTCTGTAAGGCAGTAGGGAGGTCCAATTTACAATTACAATTTAGGCATTTAGCAGACGCTCTTAATCCAGAGTGATTTACATTAAGCAAGAACAAAAAGCATGGCAATACGTCACATACATATAAAGTATTTATCATGAAACATGCGTAAGCTAAGAACGTAACAGTGGAATATCTATTTAATGAAACTATACATATATACGTGGGGAGAAGTAGTAATAAGACTATAAGGCAATAGGTAGGCAGTAATAAGGGAGCATGAGGCTGCGGCAGTATAGAGTTGGTTATAAGGGAGCAAAATAATTGAAAACTAATACTTTGATTTACCTTGCACCCTACTGAGCAATGTAACGTCACTGAAAAGTGAAAACTTACTTTTGTTATTGAAAAGGCTGGGTTAGTCAATAAATTCTCACCACATGAAAATCAATTGAGATATTTGCTATTCCTTTTTTTCTTTTTTAACATAGCATTATATTATATTATCTTATATTATCTTTGCAACAGTGTCTGTTCTTAACCATTCCAGTTAACCAGTCAGTTTGGCCAGAGGATTGAATCGCCCAGAGGCTTTCTTGTTCTTTATGTTCTGTCCACTGATGCCCCAGAGGAGCTAGACGTTGCTGTGGAAACTCTTTTCCCCTTGAAGTCCTGTACCTTGATACTGATTATAACCACTATTGTATAATGGCTCATGTACACATTTATTCAACTTCCTGCTACTCTTGTCTCAAGTCGAACACAGGAATGTTTCATAAAGAAAGAATTACATATCAAATGCGAAACCCTTCTAATGTCCAGGCGGATGTTAGATCCTTAGCTTACTTATGATTCTTGATGACTATTTTGTATATATTTGATGTATTAGCAGGTGTTGTTCTTGCTTACTGTAAATTGCTCTGGATTAAGAGCTAAATGCCTAAATTGTAAATTTCAAGAATTACAGTAGCCTACGTAATATAAGAATTCTACTGAAATAGTGCCTAAGATAAAAAAATGTATCACACCCGTGTGAAGTGAGTGGTGCAACTCCGTGGGGGGGGGGGGGGGGGGGGGGGGGGGGGGGGGGGGGGGAGGGGAGAGTTCCAGACCCACAGGAGCGCACCCAGGGTGCTGGCCCGATCAGAGTGGTGAAAAACAACCATGCTGTTTTTGTGCTCAGATGCACCCAGCCAGCCAGATACCCAGCCAGCCAGCCAGATACCCAGCCAGCCAGCCACACACATAGCTCTGTAAGGGAGTGGTTGCACCACTCAAAAATAAAGTAGAGGTACTTTTGTACTTTTCCAAAAAGTACATGTTCAATATTTGGATATTCGGTTACCTTATTAGACATGCAAGATGGAATAACCTTGAGCTCAAAAATTATAAGCGTCTCCCATAGGAAAATCTGCCAATTCTTTCTCTATCTGGATCTGTGGCTTTAAAAAAAGATTTGATCCAGAAATGAGCTGTTCAAAGGCCTGTAATAATGACTGTCATTACTCAAGGAGGAGAAAAAAAACAGTGCAGCAGTGTTTGTTTTAATGTAGGCCAACAAGACCAGACACCAGTTTTATGATGTTATTAACTACTGTACTGAACAAGATGACTGAAACATGAATGCTGTAGCATTTGCCAATTCAGTTGTGGGATGGGCTGCCTGCTTCAGGGGGGGGGGGGGTGTCAGCTAGGTGTGGAGGTATTGGTAACAGGGGGTGCATGGCCAAAAAGGTTTGGGAACCGCTGTTCTAGGGGCTGCAAGCGGCCCCATTGATCTTGTGGTCTTGTTGACTTCTGTGCTTATTTTTATTTAATTAATCCACTTGAACACTATGCTTGGGTTATCATCAGTCATGTTTCCCTGTGCAATGCCAATGACATTATTTCACTCTTATGTTGCAGCCGGAGAGTGAGATGTCCACCACAGCTGAAGACTATTCTTCAGAGGTAAGACAAGCGTTCTGAAGTTATGCATCACACTAATGGTCTTTCTGAGACAACATGTAGTCCAGGAAGTAAGTGAGCCCAGTGTCCATGACACTAGAGTTCATGGACACTTTGAAATACTGAAATATCTAAAAACACATACTACCCACATAAAAACCCCAGGAAAGTGTTTCTTGTCTCCCAAACATCATTGAAATAATATCTGGTTGCAAAAGGGGTGAAGTGGGGGGGGGGTGTCCTCTAAAATTCTAGCCTGCTGATTTAAATATATTATATGAATATGTTTTAAATATACAAATGTTTTAACTGATTACATGACCCCTTTCGGACATGACTGGTGGCAGAACGTTTAAAACTAATACAATTCAAAATAAATGGAAATATAATTCAGTTTAAATAAATACATAGCACTGTGCTGGTTCTAACAAAATTATACAGTATCATAATTTAATATTATATGAATGATTTTCAGGAGTTTCTATAGCTGAAGTGAAAACATTGAATTTGAAAGTCAATAATTTCCAGCACAGTATGTGAATCTTAGCCTTTCACTGACATGATTGTGACTTAACAGGTAAATGGTTGCCATGAGATGACTGAGAGCCAAATGGAGTCTGCCGAGGATTTTGTCTGGGTACAGTACATTAATGAAGCTAACCGCAAAACCAATCAATGCTACACTCGACTCTGCATTTTCTTTTTATATACCATTTCTGGCTGTCACTAGACGTCCTGTAACCTCACTAACCAAGTGCCTTTTATTCTTTATTACTGCTTCTTGGGATTTCACCGACTGCTTTGCATACTGGCTATAATGAGCTGCAGTAAATTATTTAATATATTGATTCTTTTTTTCAGTTGTTTGAATAATCTGTCTGATTAAATTAGACCTATGATCATTTTCATACTGTATGAACACAAAAATTACATCTTCAAATTGTTTAAGATGTTTACCAAGCAGTCACATTTTTAATTCTTTTTCATATTAAGGAAGAAGGTCAAGCATTCACATTTCAATGACGTTTTTACATGATAGATCACACAAAAAATATATAGTTTCCATCGAATTAATAATTTCACCCGTAACTGAGTATAATGTGAAAACTATAGGACTATTACACGGCAAATTTGCCTTGTAATTTGTCAAAATTATTTTATGATTGAAGTAAACAGGGTTTGAATTGGGCTGACATAAATGCGTCATGGACATCACATGCTGGCCACAGATCAACAATGGAGGCGTGCTGTTCCCCTGTGGATCCTGAGAACCGCATGATTAGATTCTTTAACAAATGGTGTAGTAGTGCCTTGTGACTGTGCAGGGCGTTGTGACCTTTCAGAGGTGTAAATTAGTAAAAAGGCTGAAGGAGTACAGTCTGAGAAAAGGAGAGGAGGAACAATGAACATTTGGTATTTGTTAGGTAACGGTCGGTGGTGCAGGAAAGAAAGACCTTGTTTTAATGTGTTATAGACTAGATGCAAATAATCATAGTGTCAAAAAGATATGAAGCTCACTCGTGTTGCCGATAATCAAGGTCTCAATATTTTACAAAAATATGCAATTTTGACACATCTGGGTGGTGTAGTGTTAAAACAAATACCCACAGTTCTTGGCAGCAGGGCCTGTCTTGGCCTGGTTCTCGGCAAACACAATAGGACAATTCCAATAATGAAACGTCCATCCTGGCATCCTCCACTCACGTAGTTAGCTCGTGTCTTAGCTTCCAATGAGGAGGAGAGGTGAGAACGTAATGAATGGGAATGATCCTCGCTCAGTCAGCATCATTTTGCAGCAATGGCATAGCTATGGGCTACTTTGCCTTTTTTTATATTTTGAAAAACATTTTGTATAGTTAAAATAGCCAATCTACAAGCTCACAACGTGTTGATGTAGATTGGCTATTTTAACTATTCAAAAATACAAAAATTGTTTATAATGCTTTATAAAGTTCAATTTGTGGGGGGAAAAAATAATAGAGGTACGCAGGGGTGGAGTTTCATTGAAATTAACTGCTTCAACTGCTTTGACCAATTTTATTCAGAGATATATCATTCACATTTCAGTATCTCCAATTTAATTAACTGGGATGACTAAATTAAGGGTAGAAAATATTAAAAAAAACTAACGGACACTCATACATGCGCGTCATTTTGCCTGGTGAGCATGCATTGCAACCCGCTTGTTTAAAGGTTTATAAAGATGCTGAAACTTGAGAATTAATGTCAAAACCAATTGTTAATACCATTTGGTCCTTCTTACTAATCCTCCATCAGTCATTCTTTCCTGGATTTTGTCCAAGTACCGATCTAGTATACTTGAAGCCCACTTTTGTGATTTGTCATCATGCTTGCTTTTTCCACCTACCCAGGAGGAGGTGGAGTCGCTGCAGCAGGTGGCAAAGGGAGACACACTGCAGGATATGGCGGATGCTCTGGCTGCTAAAACCCAGGCTGTGGAGGAGCTCAGTCAAGAGCTGGAGGCGATCAGGGCTGTCTTTGGCAAAGAAGGAGTGCAACAGGTGACTGACTGCCTTATGTCCAAATTTGCTATTCCTTTCGGTGCCAAAAACAATTATATTACTTGCCACCTTACAGACATGGCGGGCTTTCTAATGAGCATTTCTCTAGAACACTGCTAACAGTGAGAACAGATGGAATAGATGTGCTAATGAGAACAGATGGAAGATAATGATAATGTACAATGTGCTTCTACAGTCATTCGTGGAAGTAGTCCAGTTTCTAATTAGCAACGGTTGGTGACAAAAATGCATGAATCAGAACAATGGAAGACTGTACCACAAAACAGTACATTATGAGTTTTCTAAAAAACACTAGTATGTAGTTTTTGTGACGTTTTCTACTTGTATCCAAAACTCTGGGATTAGCCATGCAATTACAGTAAAAGGGTTCCTTCTACTGCAGTCTTTTATCTATCTGTGCCATAACATAACTAGGAAATTCGCAATTATGGGGAATTGCAACTTTGGTTGCTAAGTACAGTATGATGATAATGTATAATAATGATTATGATATATTGGCCCACGTGACATCACAAGGGGCGCAGCATAATAAAACTAAAACTTTTTGGGGTTGCTCTATGAATAAAGTCAGGCAATTACTATAGTTCGGTTGCCCTGTAGTAGTAAAAGCATTTGTCTATACATTGGCATTGGATAGTATTGTATTAACCCATTTCGGGCGGGATTCCGGGAACCCCTTTTGGTGTTTTAAACATTATGTTATAATTTAGCTTTTGAAAAATAGCAGATCTACAAGCCACACACACACTCACAGAGTGCCGCGCTATGAGCTTGTAGGTCTGCTATTTTTGAAGAATAGTGAAAATGTGTTGCAAATCTTTGAATATATATTCTTTCAAAGTGAATAATTCTAACTCTGATCTAAATTGGTTAATTGTATTCTGCTCCTACAGCTGCAGGACTTCGAGGCAGCCCTAAAGCAGCGCGATGGTATTATTACCCAGCTTACTGCCAATATGCAGCAAGCTCGCCAAGAGAAGGACGACGTTATGAGGGAATTCCTGGAGTTGACGGAACAAAGCCAGAAACTCCACATTCAGTTCCAGCAGGTGGGACGTTTCTAACTTCCACAGCATACTCCGTCCTATGATTCAGCTACAACTGCAGTTCCTCAAATACCAGTTCAATTTAGTTATTATTGAGCGTGCAGACTCCCACATTATAGACTGGTTTTGATTTGTCATCGTACTGGATTGTGACCGTCTATTGATCTGATTGATAATGACAGCTGCAGGCAGGTGAGACGCTGAGGAACACTAGCCACAGCAGCGCGGCCGCTGATCTTCTCCAGGCGAGGCAGCAGATTGTCCAGTACCAACAGCAGCTGGAGGAAATGAGCTCCCAAGTCAGAGTTCACCAGGAGAGGAATGATGAGCAGCTGCTGCAGATCGGTCAGCTTACGCACACAGTCAATGAGAGGGAGACGGTGAGTTGGCCACCTGCACAGTATGTTATACAGTGTTTGATAGATTCTGCTTAATGCCACCAACACAAAGTGACGGTTTGGGCGTCAAACTCTTCCTCATGCTCTGGTTTTCTGTTTTCCACATGTTCTTCTGTACAGCATCTGGTGTTAGTGCTGCATGACGTAAATGTCATTTTCAACTGAAAATAGTCTGGCTCAACTTTTTTTTATTTTTATCCTCAAAGCGTTTCAGCTTTGTCTATTTAATTGGTACTTTTTGTGATTACATCTGATTTCTACATCTGTGCTTATCTTTTTAGGGAGGGAAAAGATCAGAAGAATCATTTGCACAAAAATGTAATGAAAAAGACCTGCTGATTGCCGAACAAAAAAGAGTAACGTTGGAGTCCGAGCAGTCCTTAAAAGAATTGAGAACAGAGCTTGCACTGGCTAGCAGAGTCGCCGAAGCATCATTTACACAAACACTGAATGAGAAAGCGCTGCTGATTTCGGAGCAAAATGCAATAATTTCAGATCACGAGAGGTCGCTGATCCTGCTCAGGGAGGAACTTTCCCAGGTGGGGAGGAGTTCACAAGAATCTGTTGCACAACATTTGGAAAAGAAAGATCATCTCATCACGGAGCAGGAGCGAGTCATTTCAGAACATGAAAGCTCTTTTAGCCAGCTTAAAGACGAGTTGGCGTCGTCGCAGAGAAACTTAAATGACCTCACCCAGCAAATGTCTTCAAAGGAGCTTGAACTTGAAAAACGCCGGGATGAGTTTGAGAGTACCAGTGTTAAGTTAGAAAACTACAAGGGTGAATTGGAGAGCTGTAAGGTGGAACTGGAGAAAGGGCAAATAGAGTTGGAAAGCTGCAGGTGCGAACTTACGACCTCCAGACAGAAGGAGAAGCTGTCGTCTAATGAGATAATGCAGCTCATGGGTACAGTAGAAGACCTGCAGAAACGATGTCACCGGGGAAGCCTGTCTGAAAGTGACAACCTCCAAAGGGTGGAGAATGAATCTGCCCAGAAACTTGACCTTCTTAGGTCAGAGCTGGATGAGATGTATGGCCAGCAAATTGTCCAGATGAAGCAGGAAGTTAATTTGCGACATGCAGCAGTAGTGGACCGAATGACTCAGCAACACGAGGCTGAACTTGAACTTCTGAAAGCCCAGCTGCAATCGAAGAGTCCTACAGTTAGCATTGATGTGGTGGATGAACTCAATGCCAAAGTTGAGGAACTTGAAGAGAAGCTAGAGGAGTCCCAAGTAATGCATAAGAATGCGACTAATGAGCTGAGTCGGGTAGCTCAGGAGAAGCTCAACCTGCAGGCCCAGGTCAACGAACTTCTCCATGACCTCCGCTCTGCTAATGATAAAGTGGAGAAGAGCCTAGTCTCTCATGAAAGCCAACGGGGTGAACTGCAGCGACTTCAGGACAACATTGATGATCTAAGAAGCCAGCTGGCTGCTGCTAAGCAAGACGAAGAAGAGACGGAGGTTAAACATGAATCGGAGACGACCAATTACAAGATCAAGTTGGAGATGCTTGAGAGGGAGAAAGATGCCGTGCTTGACCGCATGGCTGAGTCACAGGAAGCAGAGCTGGAGAGACTTAGAACACAGCTTCTCTTTAGCCACGAGGAGGAGCTCACCCTTCTCAGGGAAGGCCTGCAGAGGGAGAGCTTCCTCAATGCAGAAAACCTCCTCAATGAAGCCTCTGTCAAACATGAGCGAGCCTTGGGAGAGATACGTTTTGGTTATGAAGAACAACTGCGTTTGTTAGGAGGAGAGAAAGCAGCCTTTCTCTCTGAGCGGGATGAGCTGTTACACCAAATACTTGCACTGAAAGAAGACCTGAATCTAGCTTTGCACAGTTCCAAAGCAAAGGAGCTGGTCTTGCAGCTCCAAGAACTTCAGGTTGAGGTGGAAGAACTGAGAAAGGGAGGAGATAAAACGGTTCAAAATGAGCAGGAAATCCAGACACTACTGAGAAATATAGAGTTACTAGAAACCCAGAAAAAAGAGAGAGATGAGTACTGGGAGGACAAATGGAAGAAGCAGGAATCTGAAAACGAGACAATGAAGCAATCTAACAATGCATTTAAAGTAGAGTTCGATTCACAAATTGGGAAAATAGAATTTCTCACTGCAGAAAATAATCAAATGCAGCAACAAGTGGTTGAGTTGAAAGAAGAAATAGAAAAACAAAGGACTACTTTCTCTTTTGCTGAAAAGAACTTTGAGGTGAACTATCAGGAGCTTACGGACGAATATTCGTGCCTTGTTGAGGTAAAGAGACGGTTAGAAGAGAAGATACTCAAAGAGACACTTGAGTTTGAAGCAAAAATCGCAAGCCTCCAGTCTCACATTCGTGGGTTGGAGGAGAGCAGTAAGTCTTCGGAGAACACAGATACAGACAGCAGACCTTTGATAGAAAAAGATACTACTGAATTGATGGAAAAGCTTGACATAGTTTTGAGCGAGAAACAAAGCCTAACTGTGAAGCTCTCTGAAGTCTTAAAGCAGCTAACTGTCACTGAGGGCAAACTGACACAAGTGGAAAGAGAACTAATGAAAGTCAAACAAGAGAACGAGACAGCCATGACTCAAAACAAAAGTATGGCGAGGGAATTGGAAAGCCAACAGGAGACCTTGAGCTTACAGATGCGAGGGCGAGATGCCCAAAGCAAAGCTAAGCGTCAGCAAGATAAGCAGCATGTACAATCAACAGCTCCTGTCTGCACTATCAAAGACCATCACCTCCAGATCGAATCTCTGCACCTGGAGATAGAGACTCTCCGTTCCCTTTTACCGTCAGCTGAAGTTGAGCGAGACACCATTGGGCATGCCCTGGAGGAGCAAAAGCTTACGCAGACGACTTCCTCTCCAGCAACAGCAGCAGACAAGCGTTCAGGGGAGGGACCTGTTGAAGGACGATCCTCCCTTCAGAAGCCCTCGGGGTCAAACAAACGCAGGAGACGGCAGAAAACAACGAAGCAAGAGCACAAATCTGGCACTGCGCAATCAGACAGCAGAGAAGAGAGAGAAAGGGAGGAGGAAGAGGAGTCTGTATTAGAGGAGGGGGAGAAAGCTAGAAGCGCCGCAGAGCCGGCGATGCAGGCTCAGATGAAGAGCCAGGTTGCGTCGCATTCACAGCAGAGGGCCAGAAAGGAGGGCTCCACTGACGGCTACCAGGGAGACGCAGGCAGAGACCACATCAACAAGCGGGTAAGTACTTGCAGGCATCTACTGCAGCACTCACAGCTGAAACAGCCCTCACTGGTTTTTCTTCCTGGCTTTTCGTTTGTATAAATTATAGAATTACCCGTTTGACTGACACATTTAATAGCATGTTTAAAAAAAAAGTAGCCATACGTTCAAACTGCATACAGTATGTGAAAATGTAATATAGCTGTAATTAAGTACAAATGTTTCAGTCACAATCATCATTATCATGTAGAATCATTATTATCTCACTTCCACCAGTCAGTCAGTATTTATAAATGCAGATCATTTGTAGACGCATTCATGCTGTAGCCTAAATAAGTATTTAACACAGGAGTAGCATAAGCATAGGATATAGCAGAGAGATATTATAGCACTCAAATGTTTTCATCTGTAGTGAGTAATAGTCTTGATTACAAATTGCCTGTGCACTTGCCACTTGAAGGGTTGCTCTCATGGGAACTATTCAGTACCGCAGTCCGATAGTCTGCTTATTGCTCATATGATATCACGACGGTTCTCTCTTTGGGTGAAGTGGGGATTGAGTGGGAGCTTTATTCTGGTGAGAATATTACATGCAGTATGCAGTCTGCAGACATACTGCTAAAGCATCAAGAGTCAGTTCAAAATGCAGCTTATTCCTGCCATCGGAAACCATTATGCAATATTTATTTATTTATCTTTTTTTTTTTTTCATTCCATTTTATTCACTGTCAAAAGTACAATTATTTCTTCTTTTAAATGTCTAGGAAAAAGATTCGTCTTTTGATAGTTGAATGAAATGTCACCATCTTGCAGAAATGTGTACATTGTAGTTTCTTTCCATCCTGCAGGGAGTAAAGGGTTTGAGGTGAGCGGTTTTACCCCCAGTCACTCCTGTGTTATCAACCACCTGTAACTTCAAGGCTGTGCCTCGATAGGACAATGCCAAACAATTCTGTCTTTGTCTGCCATTTCACAGCAGTGTCCCTCACCTCTCTTTACACCTCCTGGGTTGGACCTTTATACAGGATAGCCATGGGTTACTTATAACCAGGTGTTTGTGGTTTCATGCGGTAATCTAGGCAAGAACATATTCCAGAAAGTCACTTTTTTAATGACATTTCAAAGGAGATGCTGTCTTGTAAAAGTAGTATACTTTCCTACACCTAAAGAAGCCATTACAGATCATCACAGACAGCACTTCATAGTATAATGGCGTGGACATATAAACCCAGCTAATTGGCTACTTGGATCGTTGGGACATATTCATAGATTTGAGGTTGGACATTTATTTCAGACTCTGTACACCAGCCACAGCATGCCCCTTCTCAGAAGGTGTTCCATTCATGTGTCACGTGTCTTTACACATCAGCGTCTTTAAGTGTCCACATTTGCCCTGCCATCATGTTTGATACAGTTGCAACAAGAAGCAGTGTTCCTCTCCTGCTTACTTATTAGGTGGCAGGAGATCATGGAAGGGAGAAGCAGAGCTCGGAGCCTGTAGTGCCACTGGGAGCAGAGGAAGCACAGATGACTACTGAGCATGTAAATGTCACTCAAGCTCACATCCTGGCATGTGCTTTTCAGTTGTGTGCTCTGTCTTTGATATATCACACAGTGGTTAAGGGCAGGTTCGAGCTAAGGTCAGTCAGTGGCCAGTTGGCCAGCTTTCGGTTAGTAATTTTCGAGTACCATCACTATTGGAGGAGGGAGTTGCATAGATCGACGCAATGTTCTACGTATATTATGATGACAACATTAGTATAATAAAAGCAACTTATGTTTCTCAGTGTAATATTCAATGTCAACTAAGTAATGCATACGATTTTCACAGTCATTTTGATGTGTCACAGATAATAAACAGCACCTGAAGGTAATAACAGGAATTCTGGATATGCTTTCATGTACAGTATGTGTTGTGTGCAGTCATGGACTCCTGTACACTTAACATGGCACACAGTATATAAATCAGGTTGTGGACAAACGTCCATTATTGAATCATCCTTTCTTGGGTTTTATTATTAACGTATCGTTCTGTTTGTATTATTCAATTATTTTAGCCTATATTAACACATGAAAGCAATAGTGGTTTTCACTGTCTGGCACTGGATGATCATGCTAACCTTGGAGAACAGCTAAATGATCAACATTTGCATACCTCTGAATTCTATACATATCAGACCCAGAATTTATGTTATTACCTTCAGCTGCATTTATGACACATTTAAAATGAATCTCTGCTGTGAAAAGGGTAAATTGGTTACTGCATTTAGTAGACTTTGAGTGGCTTGACCCAAGCGTGGTTGAGTTGGAATTGGATCAGATTGCATTTTGCAATTAAAATGTACCTGACATCAAACGTATGAAAATCACCCATTTCATTATTCATAATGGGGTGTAAAATGAAGTAGGCTTGTCATCCCTGCTCTGCTCAAGCTGCTGATAATTGCGGGCCCTGTTATGCTAAAACACAGGTGGATCATTAGACTGTCACTCTGTCTCGGTATTAATACAATTGGTGGAATAATATAATATTATTATTTCAGACAGGTCCATAGCACATGAATGTAACATACGATAACATAAGAGACATATAACAAAGGGAAAAAGATAACAATGTTATCTAACCAGTAATCTCTCTGAGAGTGGGAAAGTGGATTTAAGCAGTATTATATGAGAGGGTGTGCTTTACCGTTATCATTGGCATGACAGCGAAGCGGTGAGGACCTCTGCCCTGTATTGTGCAATTAATTGTGCTCTTCCATTTGGTATAGTTGATTTACATGTTCAATGTACGTAAAGTACAGTCTACAGTCAACTACAGTATTTCTAGTACTTCTATCCACAACTACTATCATCAGCTGTGGTTGTATTACATTCTATGAATGTGTGAATGAGCACGGTTAGCGTCAATATAATTATGCTAATTCTACTTACAGGCTGTCACTGATACAGGAAAGCATCCTTGGCCTTTTTTGTGATTTGTTTGGTTCTATTTTATTTTAATTCTGATATTGAAAATATTATTACTTTTCTGTCCTGTTTTAGTTTTATTCTGTGAAAACGACTGAAAACCAATGGAAAACAAAAGATTTTTTTTTTTAATGTTAACGCTTGTAGATGTGCTATTTTTGAAAAATCGTGAAAATGTGGCACAAATCCTTAAATATATATTCTTTCACAGCGAATGTTTTTAAACTCAAATACAATACAAATGTGGGTGTCTGTGACATGAAAAAGTTGAGCACCGCTCACATAGAAACATAGGTTTTTTAGAAAAGTGTCAGGATTTAGAAAACATTTTGTAGAATCTGGTTTCAGGTCTTTATAATGGGTTAAATGACTGTTACCTTCCTGCTGTCAGGGGGAGTGCAGGCTCCAGCTGGAGGCCCAGCGGATCAGCCTGTCTCAGATACATGCTGCCCAGCTAGAGGTGCTCCAGGAGCAGGCTGATGCCCACACACACACCCTGGATCTGGAACTGCAGCGTGTGAGAGAGCATGGCGGTCAGGGTGAGAGAACCTACTTACTGTACACAGCAAAGCAAATTTTACTCTTGAGAGTGTACAAATGTAAGCAGATGGATACGGGTCAGTTTGGTTACATTTGTACAATCAAGAGTTGCAAATGGATAAATTAACACTGGTGCTTACTGTCTAGTGTGGTATGATGGGTTTGCATGAGTGTCCATTAGTGTGTTTGTGGCATGGAATTGATTTCCTCTGAGCTGTATTGTTTGTTTTGTTTATTCATTAATGATCTGGCTTAGATGCTATGCTCTGAACATATACTGTATGTTTGTGATTGGCCAGCACAGTGACATTCAACATAGTTTTTGTGCTCATCATGAATTATTAATTAATGTTGGAACCTGTGATTCATTCATGCTCTATATAACCATATAATCTGTGTACTGTATATAACATTGGTTCCTCTTTGCCTTTCTTAGACGTGCCAAAAGTCTCCAAATATCAGAACGTGGTGCAAGCTGTGTCAGAAGAATGCAAGCAGCTGACTCTGGTAATAATGACCAAGTCACAAGAACTAGAACGTGCACAGTGTTGTATGTCATTGACATACAAAAAACTGCATTGAAAAAATGAAGTAAAGGATATTGTGACGTTCATTCAGCTCATCCTACTCAGTTGGCATAAAAATGTAAATGAAATGTACAATGTACTCAGGAGATCAAGGCGGGAAAGAAGAGCGCCATTACCACAAAAAGTAAAGGGTTTTAGATTATTTAGAAGCTTTCACTGCAAATGAAAGCATGTATGAGAGAGACATTAACGATATGCAAAATACTAGCCAGTGATTTCCGTATTGTTTTATTCGGCCCACCCCCGGTGTGTTAAAAACATATGTGTGTATAACTTTGTTTTATCTCTTCCGCCAGACCCTTGCAAAGCACTTTGGTGAAGAGTTGTTGGAATCTGTCCACCAGGTTGACGTAAAGGACTGGCCGGCCACTCCAGTGGAGGGAGAAATACCCACCAATTTCACTGCTGTCTTACTGGAAGCCAGAGGTGATTGCAGCATACTGGATCAAACGGATATATACAGTATATTCATAAGAACTTGTTATGTGTTCATTCAACCTTCGTTTATTTTCTTGAGAACAGGACCCTCATTTTCAATGATGCTGAGATTACAAAAGTCATGGCACAACAGAGTCATAATTTGAAACAAAGTTTACTGTAAAAGCAATCAAAGACTCAAGACACCAATAAGACACCTTCAATTAAGCGATGACAATTAAAAAAGAACAGGATTAATGAGATTTCTAAACTGCCCCAATGAAAGCAAGGAATCGAGGTTTAAATGTTGCATGTATACTTTGTATAGGGAGTGCTAAAACTGAAGGCTGTCTCAGTGTCTTAGCCAATTCAGAGTTAACCCTGGGATAAGTACTACTCGCTTGTAGATTTTATTGACAAATAAATACGGTACTTGGGTAAGAACAGAGCGTTCAACATGAACGTCACCCTCCTTCAAGTCCATTGTGGCTTTCTTCCGTTTTAGAGTTGTACAGGGATCTCCGGGAGGTGAAGGCGAGAATTGAGCAGGAACATGGCCGTCTGTCACAGCTCCAGGCTCTATTAAGGGCTGATGGAAACAAGGTGAGCATCGCTGTCACGCAGAAACCTTTATTTAATGTTTTTAATACATGCATGCCTCATTTCTTTTTACTTGGTCGTATGACATTGTCACAAAAAAGCCAATCTACAAGCCCACAATGTGTCTCATTGCAATGAGAAAAGCCTGTAAAACTAATTTAAAAAAGAGCCTTTATCCGAAGCGCTTTACAATGTGCATCACATTCACCCATTCACACACCCACACGTTCACACGCCAACGGAAGAAAAAACCATGGCAAGCATCAAGCTGTGTTTGGGAGTAGTTCGGGGTTAAGTGTCTTGCTCAAGGACACTTCGACACTAACACAGGGACAGCCAGGGATCGAATTCCCAAGCCGCTGCTCTACCTCCTGAGCCCTTCAATGCTGTAAAGCTAACACCTTCTATACCGTTGGTCTCCTAGATGACAGCATTGCAGTCAGCATATGATGAACTGAGGAGTAGCAGTGAGAGAGAGATCTCCAGCCCACAACTGCAGATTGACCGTTCAATCCCCTTCACACGCACAGGTAAATCTGGACTTGTCCACTCTCATTCCCATCACGCTTTGTGTAAAGTTATTCTTGGTCGAAAGATGGATGGTGACCAGATAAGATTACGTGAAAGGGAACTTGGGTAACGCACATCGACTGGTGGGTGTAGGGCTAAAGAGGTGTGAAGCCCACCACACACCGGCTATTTTCAATGAAGCTATCGCACACCGGCTCCGTGTTATTATTCATATCAGTGCAGTGCCAGTCAGTCACATCTGTCTGTCATCTTCTCTGTGGCTTCCTGCAGCTGCACCTCCCCTGTCCTCAGTGGTGGAAAAAGTACTCCATTGTTTTTTTTAAAGTAAAAGTAATCAATACTGCAATGTAGAACTAATCCGTCCGTAATTCAAGATGTACTTGAGTGACAAATGTAAAAAAAAAAAAAAAAAAACACAGCTCATCTGCTGAAAAAACATAAGTGGGGTGCTGGAGTCACAAAGGGCTAATGAAAAATAAATAAAGGGAAGCTCCGCACACTCAGATCTGTGCACAATCAATGTATTTATTTCATTATGAATTCATGCTCTGGCTCTGTTACACAAGCAGACAGACACACTAGTTTGTATGACAGTGAGGAGACACAGTCCCCCCCCCCCCCCCCCCCCAAGTGCCACTAGACAAATCCTTCTCGTCTCTGGGATTGCTCTTATAGATGAAAGTGTTTGCCACTGCCTCAGACTGAGACAGACTCAATATGCACTTAAATCTTTTGGTCACATCCAAAGTACAGATTATTGGGTCAAAACTTCTCTGTCAAAATGTATCTGAAAAAGTTTCACTGTAAATGATTGTGACATCTCTGTGTACCTACCAATTGCTCTAGCTAATTGCTTAACAACAAAAAATGGCAACATTGTGTTTGAACGTGGTAGCATCTTGTTTTGAAAGCCATTCCCAAAAACGATTTAGTTATGAGCTGCAAATCAAGCTTGTTTTGATCAAAAGAATCCGAGATAAATGGTTTCTAAAAAATCCTTTCCCATAGACCTCATAAGCGCGCCGTCACTTTTCACTTCCGTATTTTCCCATGTACTTCCGTCGCACGGCAACTGGAGCGATACAGACGGGTGGAGAACAGCGTTATGAAACATAATCATTAAAAAAAAAGGACTGGTGCCCGCTGGCCTAGCGGTCCAGGCGCATGCCACATATAGGTTCGAGTCCCGTTCATGACGACCTTTGCTACATGTCTCTCCATGTCTCTCTCTCCCTCTTTCCTGTCTATCTTCACTAGTTCAACTATCAAACTATCAATAAAGACAGAAGCCACAAAAACAAATAAATTAATAAAAAGACGATCTCACTGACCCTGGTGGGGTCATACAAAATGGGACGAAGTCCCAGTGACATACTATTGTCATGTCCAGGGGGTGTACTTCACATAGCTGGCTTGGCAAGGCTTACACATACGCACACACACACACACGCACACACACACGCACGCACGTACAGTCCCCAGAGACCCCGGACAATGAAGTATATGGAAGTATTATGATTCATATCATGAGCCGTTTTTCTTTGCACCTCCAGGCTGCTGAAAAGAGAGCAATCGGATATCAAATACAATTCACCTTCTGGCCGGAAACAAACTATGACTAAGCTAGGCACCCGCCTACTATAATCCAACCACCTTCTTCCTTACATGTATTTGCCAACATGAAGCTTTACATTTAGTCCAGCCCTTCACATTTTCTGTGTGTTTTTTTGCCAGGTCTGGAAGAGCAGTCTGGAGCGTCGTCTAGCTCCCACTCTGCTGACCTGGAGAGGCTAAAGGCTGAGGTGCAGGGGAAGCAGATGCACCTGGAGGAAAGACACCGGCAAGAGATGGAGCATCTCAGAGCCTACTACCAGCAGCAGGCTGCAGAGACGGAGGAGCGCTACGCCACAGAGCTCATTATGATGGAGCAGCGTCTTCAGGAGGCCACAGGCAGCCAAACTCAATCCAGGTGATTATGGTTCATACCTGCCAGTGACTGAAACGTTTGTCATCAACTCGTACACTTTGAGCACTTTAGAACGGGGTTGAGCATGTAAAAAAACTGTTTGAGTCTTCCTTAAATTCTTTAGTGGTGTGCTTCACCACTTAGGTTCCTCTTTGTTTTTGAGACCACTGCACCTGCAACCAACCTTATACTAAGGAAAATGAAGGCGCAACAGTCGACCCTGGTCTTTAGTTTGAAACCACTCTAACCCTTGCCCCCTTAGCATGTCATGAACTCATATATAAGTTAATCTACAAGCTCACAACGTGAATGTGTCACATTGTGAGATCGTAGATTGGCTATTTTCGTATAAAACAGGTCTTAGTGGTTAACCCATATGTTTCTGCTGTAGCATTGTGGGAGAGTCTGGAGGGGACCAGCGGTTCTGATCACTCTACTGTTAACACCTCGAGAAATTCTAGAAGTTCTACTACTACTGAACAGAGTCCATTTTGAGATGCCAAGACCTGTTAGAATATTTAATTGCATCAGCATAATTAAAGAAAGAAAACAATCCATTCCTCTCACTATTTTCAAACCTCCTTCTGTAAAGTGTTGATTACATTTCCATATATTTATTTACATATAATTGAGAAAATCTGACCATGAAATCAAATTATTTCTCACTAATGTAATTTCGTAGCTTGGATGTGTTCACACTTCACACAGTAATCAGCTGCATTTTAAAAGCCATAACTCTATTGTTCACATTTTATAGAATAATAATTATAAAAGAATATGCCCAAACCCGATTAGTCAATTGAGAATTTAATGAAAGGAGCCAACAAAACCATTGTAGAATGTGAAAGCTAGCTGAAACTGGTTCCTCCGACAGTACCTCATGAAATATTCAAAAGGTGGTTAAAAGCATTACTCGATTCCTGTTGCTGGCCCACTAACCTATAAGATTAGGGTTTCAGATAGAAAGTGTAAACATTGAATAAGGCATGAATGAATGGATCTCTTAAAGGACCACTTCACCGCTTTTCAACCTGCTTTCATATAATTGGTCCTCACTAATGTTCATGTGTCTCATAGGAGGGCTGTGGGCAGTTCAGAAACCCGTCCACCAGTGACATCATCGATGGTGAATTCAAGCTAATAGAAACTGCAGGCATACTATTCGTGAAAAGTTGCAATGCAATAATGGAAGCCATGGTTCTCACGATAATAATCTAAATCTGCCTAACGATGACACTTGTGGATGGGTTTTTGTTGTACATTGTGGTATTTTATCATGATTCATGAACATTAGTGAGGACCAATTATATCAAGATAAGTTCAAAAGTGGTGAAGTGGTCCTTTAATAATGAAACATACAGTCCTTTCATTGTAATGAAGGAGTTTTGGAAGGACCATTACATTGAGATTATACAGCAATAAATAAGACAGATTTTACTCTCACTTCAATTCATAAATTGTTATATTTATTTCATGCCACTGATTTCACACATGAAATATGGAGACCACTGATGCTCCCTCCTCACACATCGTTTACTTTAGTTTACAATATGTTATTTGAATACTTTGTCATAAACAAGGATCCATTTATGTGTTTCTCATAAACTGAGATCCTACTGCCCTCTGCTGTTTGGATTTGAAAACATATTCACCACTACTGTACTTCTCAGTCCCAACTCCTAGGATGCTAAATTATGTTAAAATGAAAGACAGTACTTGAATCCTACACTATAAAAATCCATAGGATGAGAATGACGTAAAATGGTGCTCATTTTATATTGATATAGTGAGTGCCACTTATCTTTATATTATTAGATATGTTTTACCCACCCCTATGGGTCTATACCTACCCCTATTATACTTTCATAACCATCTGAACCCCTATATACTTCATTGATCCCCCAGTGGTGTATACATGGTCCCCTCCTTTTTCCCTCTACACCAAACCAAATGTCTTAACCGAAAATAGACAATTTAAAAGCTCACAACATGCTTGTGCATTGTCTATTTTTACAGAATGTTTGCCTGTTATGCCCAGAATTTGGATGGTAGGATTCATGTGGTTAAGCAGCTGTATGATCTTACTTTTAACATTAAAGCTGTTGGGTTGAACCAACTGACATTGTCATCCTCAGAGCTCAGTTGTCAGTGTCCTATAGTTTTTCGTGACCTCCATCTTAGGGTCACCAAAGATGGGACCAATCAGAAGGCTGACAAAGGGTGAATTAAAAAAAAGTGTCAATCCTATTCTGATTCTGGTAGTGGGATAATAATAACTTAGATTTATATAATTTACCAAAACAAAGAAATAAAAACAAAACTAGCTGTCAAAGGTGCCAAACAGATGCCTTTTCAGGTGCAGTAAATGTTTAATACGATATAATAAGATGCTTTCTTATATTTCAGCTCAACGACAATGATTTTTTTTTCTCCACTTCCTAATCTGTCTTTTAGCTTTTCCGGTGGTGGCCAGTCAAGCTCTGGGAGGACAGAAGAAAGAATGGTAGGGTTGCTATTACTTACTGGACTAATCATCACCTCCCCCTCCTCCAGTCTGAAATATGTACTGTTATACAGTATACTTTTAAAACACTGTGACAGTAAGGGGGGGGGGGGGGGGGGGGGTACTTTCAGCCTCCAGGCTACAACCTGCCCTACATCCCTGCCTTTCCTCTAATACAGGCCCCAGTTCCAGTTGGGTCCATCTCTCATGGGACAGGCTAAAAGGGTTGGGGAAGGTTACATAACCTTGCAGTGTAGCATGTTACTGGTGAACCGGGCATACATTCTCTTGTCTCGGCACCGCATGGAAGGACGTTTATGTCTCACATGACTAAGCACACACCACCCCCGCTACATTTTTAAAGTCATCTCATTCACCATTACTTCAGTTACCGTTCTCCCTCTCTGTGTGTGTGGGTGTGTGTCCATTGTGTCCAACCTCCTAACGTCTAAGAAGTAGTAGAGTGTCCATGGTTCTTGCATCGTTTGTGCAGAAAGGAAGGCCAGGAGAGAAATGCAGAAATGGAAATAAGGACAGGGAGAGTGAGAATGATAGTGGAACAATTGATCCTATCAATGCAGGATTGTCACTTAAGGAAAGCGTTGCTGTCGAGGCTGACGACAAACAGACAACACAGGGATTCATAGCTAGACAGACCACTACTGTATTTGTGGAATAGTGTGGCTCCAGCATGATGCGACACAGCTCTATCCCTTGATCAGCGTTGGAGGGTGGACAGAACAAACGTGTGTATTTATTTATGGTTAAATGCGTTTGGGGATATATTGAGAACCACTAAAGAACTGTGAGTGCATTGTTCCTTATCTTAGTATCTTGTAGTACTCTTGTACACGCTGTACCTGTTGGTTTATTTTTCCTTCCTTTGTCTTAACGTTTGTTATCTTTTCGGGAACTTATCTCCATAATCAAACCCACTATCTTCTCTCTCTCCTCTGGTCCTGTTCTATCTCTGTTTCTCTTACTCTTTTCTGTTTTCTTCTGTCTGTGCAGCGGCTGGTTGAGGCAGAAGGTATCTTGGATGAAGGCTCGGACCCGGAGCTACAGAGCAGCAGGTCTACGGGCCTGCCGGCACAGCTGCAAACACTGAAAAAAGCTCTCTACCACAAGTATGTCCAGGAGGCGGCCGCACTCAAGGAGCAGCACAGCACCGAGATCAGGAGACTGGCGGCGGAGAGGGTAGGGGAGGGGAGAGATGCGAAGGAGCCTGGAGGAGAGATGGAGGAGAGGAAAGCACTCGACGACATCGACGGGGCGGGCCGCCACATCGAAGGCCCCATAGCAGAGGAGCAAGTCGCCCTGAAACAAAACGGTGATAGAGTGGAGAGGGAGGTTGCAAAGGTATGTGACATGACATTATCTATGGATGGTACTAGTATTTGTTTATGGAAGGGAAACTTTTTTTTTGGTGGCACGTATTTAAAGGGACACCATAACAGCTTAGAAGAACTGTTGTCATTGGGGTAAAATCCATTCATGTTTTCTTGTTACATTTTATTCATACTGTTACGAGCTTTCTGTACCTGTAGTAATCATTACAATCACTGTTTGTGTATGGACAATTTGGCAATTACTTCACTTATATTCCTGTCTAATTTGAAATTGGAATTTTGTCATCTTGTAACGAGTCACTCGATGGAGTACTGAGTACAGGGCAATCTATTATAACCTGGCAGCTACCCAGAAGCTGCCTCACTAACATCACAGAATCTGAAAATACATTTGTTGCTGTTATTTTGTTTCCAATTTCTATTAGCCAGATATTCCATATATTTTATGTGCCACTTTGTCATGATTAAATAACTTCCTTGCAGGCCATAGTTCAGATGTCAGTAGAGTTTGCCCAGCAGACTGAGCTGGCTCGTCTCAGCAGGCACACCTCCCAGACCACCTCATCCATGCAGACACAGGAGGAAGAGGAAGGAAGGCAGGAGAGTAAGGAGGAAGAACGTGTCCTCAAAGTCCATGCCTCACCGGAGGAAGGAGAGCGGGAGAGATTGGAAAAGGAGCTGAGGGAGAGGACCACCGAGTTACAGCGGTTAAAGGAGCAGCTGTGGAAAGCTGAGCAGGTCGGTACAAGTGACTGGCCTGATAGAATGTGGTTACTCTTGATGGAAACCATGCAATGCTCTGTATAAATATCGTGGCACTGGCAATCTTATCAGTCATTTATTAGAATACCCTCTTCTTAGCCCATTTAGGCCTGAGGCCTAAATGGCCTCAGGCTAAAGAAAAATTGCATTTTTGAATACTGTACAATGTACATACTGTACAGAACCCTAAAATGGGTTCCTGGCCTGAGGGGGTAAAACACCAAAAGGGGTTCCCGCCCAGAATGGGTTGGGCTAGTAGTAGTGACCTCTAAAAGTAGTGGTTACATAAATCTGAAAACGACATACACACAGAGTTAAAAAGTACACTGCACTCTTGCGTTAAGTTACTTTCTCATACAGTAAATGTAGACCTGAACTGCAGGTATGCCTGCCTGTGTCTGCAAATGTCTTCATTCATACTTTAGAGGAGTCTCTATTTTGCTTGTTAGTGGAATCTTTATCACTCTTTTAATAACACTGTTCATGTCTTGAAGACCTAACCCCCGAGTCAGCCAGGCTTATTATCAGTAACCAGGGTAGGCATTAGATGCATGATAGCAGTAGCTGTCACCTTCAATGTTCTTGATGGAATAAGACTGAGTCCAATGCACTCAGGATTGTAATCCACTAATGTTCAAAGCGACTTTGTAAGAAATTCCTTGTACTGTAGTGTAGTGTAGTGTAGTGTAGTGTAGTGTACAATTAATCTGATTGAGTTGCATATATGATAGTGCATAGCCGTGCCTGCCATTAGGTGATGTTTGAGTGTCATGCAGTCATGTGATTAAGATAAATTTATACCGTAAAAACTGAAAGATCCATATGTATTCCTAAATTTAGGCTAGCCCAGATTATAATTGTTAACTCCCAGAAAGTAACAAGATGACTAAAACTTGAACATGTAAAGTAATTAAAATGTAATATCCAAAGTGGTTCCACAGGGACTACTTTAGAAATAGTTATGGTGATTATTATGGCATTGGGCAGAAGTTTCATTATATCAATTGAATACCATAACTATTTAAGAACTGTTAGCACTATGATACAGTATAGAGTGTACACTGTACTAGACTATATTTGGGCACACAGTCCAGCATGATTTTCATGGAATCTGTCGCTCATTCCACGTCATTGGAGCAGGTACAGATTAGTATATATCTTGATGACATTGCAGATTTGACTCTTGCATTTTTACGCCTTTTAATCCTGTACACCTCATTGTCTCCTTCAACTGTTTTATCTCACTGACATTATTCCTGATAAAAGAGGGTAGAATAAGAGTTTTACCCAATTCATTATTAACATGACTATATACCAATTAATGCCGTTAGGTTTTAACTGAGAAATAACAGTGAGCAATCAAACAGACAGACCGTTTCATCAGATCTAAATGAAACAATGTTTTGAAACTACTGTAGTACCAGAGTGTGTCTGCACCATTGACTGTCTATGGATAGTCTGCACTCTACACACACAGTGTCATGTGTTGGTGAATGAATTGATATTCATCAGAAAAGGGCAGCGCTTCTGCTTTCTCACCAAAAGAGAGCGCTGCATCCCCTACAAGTTCTATTGACTCAAGTGCACCTGTTGCCATAGCACCACAAAGATACTAGTGTTTTCCAGCTCTGAGGGAGTTGGAAGTGTTTATGTGTATATGTGCAGATCGTTTGCTTGTCTGCAAAGCATGTGCGTACCTCGCCTTTTACTCATTTTAATCAATTTGTACTAATGGTCAGGAATACATCCAAACGCCACTTCGCTGCCTGGCACTTTCAGGAACATTGAACAAGTGTAGCCTTTCCAATGACTGGGCTGCTGTCTGTGTTCTCTCTGCTGCCTGTCCAGGCTTTGCAGGAGAGACAAAGGGACAAGCGAGGAGCTGGAGAAGAGAAGGACGAGGAGGAACCAGGAATAAAGGAGGTCCATGGAAGGAGAGATCAGGCAGAAGTTGGAGGAGACTCCTCCAGCCTGGATGTAATCACCACTGAAAGGTACGGGTAGGGATCACCTCATACTGTCATAGAATACATTAAATAACACGATTTGATTACAGGAAATTATTGATTAGTTTACTGATGGATTGTCTTTCTCTGAATACTCTGACTTGTCCATAGACTTCGTTCGTACCCAACGATTCGTGCACCCAAACTATGTGTAGACTTAGGGCTGCAAATGGTACTAGAGACTAGAGCCTATAGTCCGCACGCACTCACACATACATATGTGTGTATTAATTGATTGATTGGGACGTTTGCTATGTGTTTAAATCAAAGTCCCTTGTAACTTTAAGTTACAAAGTTACTTTAGTTCATTTAAATTACTTTAAGTCCCTGTAACTTTAAACCGTTGAGTGAGCTCTCTCACTGCTGCTGTTCTCTCTGTTTTCTGTGTGTGTATGCTACAGTATAGACGGCTTTCTTGTTTACAAACATTGAGACTGCACACGCAGGTGCCGGTTGCATGTAATCAACTCCCAACAGATCCCCAAACGCCAAATTAGATATTCTTTGACCGTTACGCAGTGCTGCAGTCCTCCCCAACAGTCCTGACTCATCTCTTCAATTCCAATCCAATGTCTTTGTAGAAACCAGCTGCGTAAGGCGTACGAGAGGCTCCGCCAGGTGCTGATTGAAGTTCTGAAGACCACAGCGGCAGCGGAGGAGACCATTGGCCTTCACGTGGACACTCTGAGAAAGGTCTCAGGGGAAGGACCCCCGCAGGTCTCCTCACAACCAGCCACTTGGCCACGGCCTGCAGGCAAGTCACAGTAGGCTTGGAATGAACCTATTGCAGAAAGGCTCTTTGAGGCTGTTTAAATGTATATATTTGTGTGTGTGTGTGTGTGTGTGTGTGTGTGTGTGTGTGTGTGTGTGTGTGTGTGTCTGAGATACACATAATATATCCGATTCAAATTTAATACATAATATATCAGATTCAAATTTAATAAAGTTAATATATTGAGACACAAACTGTTTATTTATTCTTGAAGAAAGAATATTTGATTGCTGAAACTTTTATGGGTCTCAGCAAGACTAATAGCGGTCTACTGTATAAATATATTATGGGGTGAAATAGTCTACTTTTACCAGGGGTCTTTTGCTAACAATTATTCTTATAACAATATACTGTTATATTTAAAGATTTAATATAATTAAAATGAGGGGATTTAGGGGGAAAAAAAGAAGAAAAAAAAAGAAGTTCACAATACTGTGTTGAGACTGAGAGATAAAAGGATAATCAGAGGGGTCCGGCAGAGGAATGAATTTTTTTGTCTGTCCTGTATTCATTTATTTGGGTTGTTTTAGCTGTCATGATGGAGTTGGTGTCTATTTCTCCTGTAATTATCACAATAAACAGTAATTAACCTACAAAGCATGTTTATTCACTCACTTCATGGAGCTCCCCTGGCTCTAAAATAGTTATTTGTCACATAAGAAGAAAATACAAAAACTAAAGAGAAACATGCTAAAATAACGATGAAAATACGGCATCATAACATAATTCAGAGATTTGACCAATTACTGTACCATTCCATAATACCTTGTATTACAGTGACAATGATGACTCAGTTAAACCATTGAGCCACTAAACTACTTTACTAGCAATACCTAAATACAGATACTGTAACATGGTCATTGTCATGTCAAATTTAACCACATATTTAACCTATTTTCGGCATGTCATTTCTGTCAGTTTTCTTTTTTATTGTAAAATAAACCACTTTTTTATATTGAAAATGGCAGATTTACAAGCTCACAAAATAATACATTGTGAGCTGCTATTCTTCATATGACAAAGTATTATAGTGAATGGTTTAAGTAACCTTACTAACATTTCATACACTGTGGAACTCGATGTGGAGTTAATATGTGGTTGTCTGGTCTGTATACAAACCACACAGACTTTGGTATTATGGTTGTCTGTATACAACAACCCACTTAAATCACCAGTTTGACGGACTAATTAGAAGAGCTGAGTCAGAGCAAACCAGTATCATACTTACTGTGTTTCTGGAACAACTTGTAAGTACTTTAAAGTGGTTCCAGGAATAGAGTTGCAGTTTCCAGGGGAAATAACACTCAAAGGACTCAAACTCAGAAAGCAAAGCAACATTTAAAATCTCTGTGTGAACCCCTTTTATTTTATTTTATTATGTTTTTCCTGAGATTAATGTCAATACTTTAAATGTAGAAAGCAAATTCAATAAATGTGCAAAGCAAATTCAGTAATACTACTCGGTAGTAGGTATGATCTTAATTTTAACATTAAAGCTAAAAGCACATCCAATTTTATGCTATGAAATTAAAATAAAAGAATCGTCTAATTTATAGAAACATTCGTTTATTTTGGCCTTAATAGTGTTACTGGCAAGTATGTTTCCTTGTACAGTATGTCACTGAATGATTACATGTTCTCCCACATACAGTAGGCTCTTCACTGAACATGTTGTCCTCATGTTTTCCCCTCAGTGCCCCCTATTGTACATTTGTTCCACATACAGTAGTGTGACTTATAGTCATTTATTTTACCGGTACCTATTTAATACAGTAGACAATAGTCATGCTTTATAAAAACATCAAATCTTATCTATTTCACAGTTAATGTTTGTTCTAATATCAAATCTGCAGTAGGTATAATATTATATTTCAAGTCTTGCTCACTGCATGAAAAATGAAGGAAGACTCCTTAGACTGAGACTTAAGAAAATAGAATTTATTTTATTTTTAGATGCTCATAATAAAGTGCTCTGTGCTCATGGTGAGTTAAAAACAGGCAAACGTCTTGGTCCTGGGACCTTCGTCAGTGCTATATTACCTAACATCAGTGTAATTCTTTCTTGGATTCATCGGCATAATAAATAAAATAGGGTTATATAATAATAGGCCTACAGTGTACAAGCTTAGGGGTGTTGCCATATACAGTACTTGCATATACAGTACAGTATACCACCCTCATCCTATACTCTTAAGCACTGACTGCGTATTATTCTGTTAATTAATTAGGCAGCTCTGTCTAATGATTATAAGGCCAAGTTGAGCCATCTGCTAACCTTTTCTTCCAATAGGTATTTTCACATGTAAAAGAAAATATAAAGCTGTCTTAACGAGTCAGAGGACATTGTCAGTGTTGTGTCGTGAATGACACAAAATCCACTCTTTTCTATTACTTTATTGTCTAACGTGGCATTTGGCTAGTTTTATGGAATAATGCCTGAAACGTAAAATATTGAACAGACCGGTTTGTGTCCCCTACAATACTGTATATTTGGTAGTTGCTGTTAATAGTACTAATTACTGACCGTGAATGGCAATTATCACATTAGGTATAACAATATATGTATTGTACATGTGTGTCTCCTCCTGTTAAATCTTCTGTGTGGTCTCCACAGGTCCTCCCGCAGAAGCCTGCCAGGTCAGTGAGACGGGTGCTGATGACGTCAGCGGCGTGTGGTCTGGCGAGACGGACGAGGGCCTGGTGGTGTCCCAGCAGCAGATCACAGAGAGCCTGCTGCTGCTGGCGGCCGAGGGCCAGCTGGAGAATGAGGACTACCTGATGGATATTAGCACCCGCCTCCAGGTAACACTGGAGAGGATGCTGGTGGCCATCACCCAGACCACCAACCAGGTAGGAGAACACTCTTTTTTTTTGAGTGGTGCAACCATAGGGTGCAGCACTCCAATGCCCAGCAATGCATGTCTCTGCCTGGCTGTGTCTGAGCATGGAAATAGAATATTTTCACCACCTAGTGTCACTGTTGCACAGCCTAACACACCACCAAGTGTCACTGTTCTCTGACACATAGACACACACACACAGAAACACACACATAGGCCAGGGAGGAGAGTGTGTACAGTACAGCACCACTCACTTCAGACGGGTCTGATTTTTCTTGGCGATTATGAAGTTGTTGGTTTTTTATGATGGAAGAAGAAATGTGATTATCAACCAATCGATGTGAAAATGTTCTCCATTATTTTGTCTGATTAAGAAATTAAGCCCTACTTAATACTGTCGTACAATGGTATTGTGCAAGAATAGCAAATAGCTGACCTACAAGCTCACAACATGCCATGAAATGCACTGTGAGCTTGTAGATTGGCTATTTTTGTTGCACCCCTACTCTCCTATCATACTTTCCTGGCTCTGTGCATACTCATTACTCACCTGCACTGGAATTGTACCTTTGTGCACTTGGTCTTACTGAATATTTATTACCTTACCTGTTGTTGGCTTTAGTGACCACTAGGTGAGAAAACGTACAAAGTACACATTTACAAACTATGACATTATAAAGCGTCATGGTGACTTGAGTTAGACTCCTCCAACTCAACTGTCAAAAAGATTTTTATTAAAATGTGCAAGGATATTTTTGATAACATAAAAGATGAGTAAGGCAAACCAGTGAATGCGATATTCTGCAATATGAATATTTGGAGGCTTGTGATGCGTTGTTACCGTGGGAGAGTTATCAGATAGTCCAATAAACAGGCCGTAAACATAAGTCATGGAATCATAGATCTGGCATATTTTAATGATTGCCCGGGATACTTATCCCAAATTGAATGGTCATGTGATATGCATATGAACAGCAAAGACATAGATGAAAGCATATACGACCTGTTACATCACGAATCAGATTCGATCATATCAGTCTGTTGGTCGGGGCGCCACTTGAAGCCAGAGGGGTCGTCTGTCCTGGAGAATTCTGACGTGTCTCTCCTTATTCAGACACTATATAGAAATCTTTCTATCACTTTGTGACCTTGCTTGAGCACAGCTAGGGTGCACTGCACACTCTTATAAGTAATGGCTAACTGCTTAAAAGGTCTACTTTATCCCAACACTTGTCAGGCAGCAGTGTTGGTAACAGCTTATTTACAGCTTAGTAGCTATTAAAGAGAAACAAAATGTGATTGGAATTGGTGTTGGCAGATACATACTCATGGTTGTGGTGTCAGAAATGCGTTGAGCAATTCCTCAAAAGGTAGCCATAATTTTATCAGAACTTAATTAAGTACTGATGACAACAGAAGTATATCCTTGGTGGCCACCTAAAAAGTGCTCACATTCCTTTTGCACAGTCCCATGACATTGATGCACCTGTACACTTGTACCTAGAAGTCACCAAATGGGCAGAAGGTACCAGTGACAACGCATGCAGGCATTGTTGAGCAAAAAGTAAAATTGCCCACACCACATTGTTGACACCCCTCCCCCGTATGGATTTTCAAGTCAGTTCACAAAGGGATAAATGGGGATGAGACTGCAGAATGTAGCTGGAAACAGAGTTGGCCTGTGTAGAATTTGTGCACAATAGAGCTTTCGCATTCCCATGGTTGCCTATAGATACAAGCAGTATTTGCATGGGGGCTTTTGTCTGTATCCAGACAGCCTATCGTGATTCAGCCGGGCACGAACAGCCCCACCCCCGCTTTCTAGTATGTATACACACACACAGTGTGTGTCCTGTGTCCAATGTCAGCCCAGAAACATGGCCTTACTTAAACCAGGCCAGTAATGTGTTACGTTGTATTTTCTGCACTGTAAATGTGCATGGGTGTCGTACACCAACAATCTCTGATCCACAAGCACACAACGCGTCACGTTGTGAGCTTGTAGATTCTGATTTGGCTATTTTTGGTTCACAATGCTTACTGGCGTGCAACTAAATAAATGATGCTTTATGTAATAGATGGTGCTGTGCATCTTGCCTTTGGCTTTCTTGCAAGCATTACTCGCGCTCACGTAGGCTTCGTCTTGGCTATCTAAAAATAGATTAAAATACATTTTCAGTGTGTGTGACTGCCATTTGTTCCATTAAATAATCAAAATTGCAATCATCCCATCCTTTGTTCTTTAACAACATCAGGTTAACACACTTACCAATGTCCGACCATGGAACAGCACAATTAAACTACATCACATTCTATGTTACTCTACATTTTCATGTCATTTCTTTTGTTATACAGCCATGCATTTTTAAAACAAAAATCATAGTGCGTCAAATTGCAGTCTTGTGTGACGTAACTTCTCCTTTGACTGCCTTGTGTTACATGAAAAGAATGAAGCAAGGTTACCTACATGTAACATTATCTTGTTGTGTGTGTGTGTGTGTGTGTGTGTGTGTGTGTGTGTTCTAATGTTTTAGTAGTCAGACCAACAAAAGTCAGCTTAGTGTTCTCTAAACCAACATAGTAGTGTCAGGTTGTCAGGATAGGTTATCCAATCTATCAGTAAAGGATATTTCTATAATGTTGTACAAAGGAAGTATGGTAACATGTCACACACTACATTTGTTCCTCAATTACACAATTACAATGCAATAAATTGAAGTCTTGTGACCAACAAATCTTCCACGTGGTTTGTTTAATTGATCCAGTGCTCATTTGTCTTCTCAGTCAGTGGAGAATGTGATCACTGTGTCTCGCCAGAAAAGCTTCTGTTGTAATGAGCCGGTCAGGAATGTTAATTGTCTTTGTTTGGCTGTTGTCAATTATTCGCTTGGGGCGAAAGGTGATTGTTCTCCCCTGTTGTAGATTAGTGAGACATTGAGAGATTGCTCGTGTGCGATCTGTTTTATCGTTGACAAGACACACAAGATCGCATAGGAGAAGATCTAGAGTCTTGACTGAGGAAAGTCAGGAAACCTCAACCTGTCACAGCCTAATTAATCTTTCTGCCCATCTGCACCTACGTACAGAATACAAATCCGGTCCGACAAGCTCTCGTGGAATAGGTGTACCTGTGTGTATTGTATATTCCAGTGGTAGTGTGTGTACCTGTGTGTATTGTACTTGCAAAATCTACCTGCTCCAGTTGCCCTGAGGGCTGAAGCCACGCCTGCTTCCCTCCCATATTTCACTGAACAGTATTCTGCACTATGCTTATTTATACAGGAAGTGAAAGAGAAATTCTGGCTTTGGAAAAGGGGGAAAAAAATGGGTCTGGATTCTTTCAAGCATGTGCGTGTAGCCTACAACGGAGCAGCAAAGTGAGCGAAAGAATGACACGATAGGCTGCCTTAGGCCAGAAACGTGAGAGTGGGGAAGAGAGTGAGAGTAGAGTGGTTAAAATAAGGACATTTTGATGTTTAAACGAACAGACAGCAAGCTAGAATGAGTAAGCACAGTGTTAGGGCAAAGAGATCAGGAGTTTGGATAGTCGCGGTGAGTGGACTAGACGGACAGAAGAGGTAGGGGTTGGAAGGCTTGGATCAGACCACAATCATTTCCCACTTGGTCGACTGCCGCTTGGAGTAAGCAATTAAGGGGGGGCCTCTGGGAGGTTTCCCTGTGGGTCACGGTTGCCACGGCGGCACACCATTGTTAATGACCCTTCAGAGGGACAGATAGAGCGAATCAGGGAAGAGAGAAACACGAGCGAGAGAGTGAACTGGAGCACACATGCCGGTGTGAGCTCCGCTGAGAGGCATGGTACGGCTGTGCTCTGCTCGCATAGCACAAGGTCAGAAACCACACTGGGAAACAGTCAGAGATCATCGGAGAGGACAAGAATGGAAAACATGCATGACTTTTGGTTTATTTACCTCCATGGATAATGTGTCGGAATCCCCTCACAGCCACAGATCCTGGATGACTTTTCTCTGGAAGTGCACTGGCTACACTGTCACAGAACTACTCGGTGTCACTCGATGACTCCCCTCTTAATATTTACCTGGCACCTGTTCCACCTCCGAGGCGCAACATGTGATTTGAGATGACGTGAACTTCGCCGGCTCCAACTGGTGTTTACTCTGGCAGTGTGCATGACGGCCACGTAGAAACTGTTGCTTGGCACGACCTGCGCCGGCACTCGTCTCTTTAGTCCCCGCGGGATGTTTTTCTTGTTGTTATTTCGCATTATGATGGCCGGATCACCTCAGCTGGAGACACATTGCCAGATGGAAGCCCCTGTTTGATCAGTCACGAGAAGCTTTGGCGTACAAGGACCCAAACCGATACACTGCTGCCGCTGACATGGATTCATACCGTTCTTACTGGAATTCCAACAGCATCTGGGTGGAAGGGGAGGACCAGGACGTGTACGAGGTGGAATCCCGCGTCCCCCTCCCACGGCCCTTTCCCCTCCCCACCACCTTGAATGAGAAGAACTCTGTGGTGGTGCAGACTCAAATCTCACACATCAACCACAGCACCAATGGTCACCTTCTTAAGGTCGTCTCCAAAATTTCACTCCCTACCCCGCCGTATACAGTAAGTTCACATGTACACGGGCGGTAATTCAGTGGATTGGAGGAAGCGTGGACAGTGTAAAGTGCTCCTCGGCCCCCACCCCCATTACATTGATTTGTTGTCTCGAATTGCATCCTAGCCTGTAGCCTTGTAAACAGTAAAACACATGCAGCAGCTGATGTGTCATTGATGTCTGAAACTGCTATTGACCCGCACATTAGCTTCTTTTTCATTTGTACACAGAAATCAATTTGAGAAAGTCTAGTGACATACATGTATCTACTGTAACATAATAATCAAAATAACATATTATACATTTAAGTTGTCATCTCCTTCCCTATACTTTACATTTTAATTCTGTTTTACTAGTTTAGAAGTTAAAAGACTATGGGGATATTGTGTGGCATGGTTACATTACCACTTCCTCATTGTCCTTTGGTTGCACTGTGACCTTTGCTCTGGGAGATTGGGAAATCTTCCTCCCCTGAGTGTCAATGAGCTCTTGAGAGGTTTATTACACTACTATGGTGCTTTCATATCGGCCTCGCCAAGCACAGATACATGTGACCTGTCCAGAAAGACCACCCTTGCATAAGTGTGGAAGAGTTTTTTTGTTTTGTTTTGGTGGCTCACGTGTGAGTATGTCTGCACAACAAGAGTTGTGTGCTGAAAACGTCTAGATCGGCAATTGTGATACAACAAACTATGTTGCCAAACAACAGTTATATTTTGTATTAATGATGTATTGTAAATGTTCATGTGTACACAATCTCTTTAGTGTGCATCCTTTTTTTGTTCCTTCTGTTCATGATGCTCTAAAATGTAAAAAACAAAGTTTAAATGGCATCAGTGCTGTACTCAACAAAGCTAGTCTGAGTTTAGTGAGCTTGACATTTTTTTTATTTTACATTTTTTTCCCAAAGTTCTACAAAATGAGTGAAGTGCATCTGTTATCCTCCATCCTCCATTCTGTCAATTGTCTGACAACTGTGACGTTTGTCACGTTAAAGGTCATAGCACTTTCACATGGCAAAGACAAACAAGAAAGCATAAATCCTACTTCAGGTTCAGAGATTGTACTTCAAGCAGTATAGTCAACGGTTCATCTCCTAACCCGTCTCTCAACGGACCTGATCATGATATTGCCACTGTACTTTTACCTTCATAAATATTATTTCAGGAGTCGTCATCATGATGTAAGTCATAATGGTCCAGACTCGACAGTGTCTCTATCCTACTCCTCGTTCGGTGCTTGTGAGTCTCTCACCGTCTCCCGTTGTCTCTCGTCCTCAGCTGGAGCATGCCCGGGTGACCCAGACGGAGCTGATGCGGGAGTCCTTCCGTCACAACCAGGAGATGGGCGAGCTCCTGCAGCGTCAGGAGGAGCTGCAGGAGAGGCTGGCCGAGGAGGCCAGGGCCCGTGAGCAGCTGGCTCTGGAACTGCACAAGGCCGAGGGTGAGTGAGGATCTGTCTTTTCCTAATGATTTAGTTTGTTCTATTGCAGCCAAAAACTGCGTGCGTGAGTGGATGCTGTTGATCAGGATTTTGGGGTTACAGTGGAATGACATTCGAACCACAAGTTGATTTGTTGGACATATTGACAAAATTTGAGTACTTTTTTTTTAAGGCTGTCTGATATATTATTTATTTCCTAAATAATAGCAAAGGCTTTTACAGTTTGAGAATTTCAGTATTTTGTATCGTCAGTGTCAGTATTCTGATTTAGTTTTTGATTTCTTTTCTGATGAGCATATGGCCGTGATTAGCGTAAACCAGAAGGCATGACATCAAAAGGAGGCCATGGAAGTTGTGTGTGTGTGTGTGTGTGTGTGTGTGTGTGTGTGTGTGTGTGTCGGGGGGGATGAGTGAGGTGGATCAGCTGTGTCTTTACATAATGAGAGAGAGAGAGAGAGGCAATCTGTGGTGGGTCTTTTTCTCTGTCTAATCTCAGTAAAGAGCATCCCTATTCTGGGCATATCATATTAGACTAACATTTAGCAAAAATAGCAGCTAGCAGTCATGAGCTTGTACATCAGTCATTTTCAGAAGAGTGTTGGTGTAGTAGGGTGTTCATTGCGCCAATAATAAAAGTAAGTGTGTTTTATCCTCTCCTTGATTCTCGCCTTGATGTCCAGCATGGTGATCCTAGCCTAAATACAGGTATAAGATGTGCACACAATCTTCTCATGCACATCAAACCCAGTTAGTTTCTGTTGTGTTTACCATATGTTGTGAATGCATACAAGGTTGTTTGTCTGCAGTAGCATCCTGGTATGATGTAATGTAAGCTGTGTCTGTATCCTGATAGTGGGTGGTGAAGCATAACAAATATTAGCTGTCGTAAAGAAGGTTAATCCACTGTCAACTACTGTTTGTGTTCAGTCATCCACCAAGGTGTGAGATACAGTAGCACGACAAGGTGTTTTAAATAACCACCTGGTCATTTCATATCATGATAATAATTATGCAACTGTACAAATGTGAATGTTGCATTATGTTGAGATTATGATCAGCATGTAAAACAGTTGCTTCGTTCAGTTTTGCTTTCTAGTATGATGACTGCTATTATACTAATTTATTTTCAGTGCAGGTTCCTGCCTGTCGTTTAATGTGAAATTCCTGCTGTATTCACAGGCCATGTAGATCCAACCCTACATATACTTTCTCATTCATTTGTTTGTTAGAAAAGCCCAAATAGCTTTTATTTTTTTGTTAGCGTCGGCAAGCACAAAAACTTCCCTTCTTTTTGTCTGGGTGATCCACACTAATAGCTGCGGGTGTGGCCGGAGAAAACTGGTTTTGAGTTAACCCGAGAGACAGAGGAGCAACCTCTTGAATGACTGACAGAAACTATTAGGTGTCAGTGAGGTATTGATATATTGGCGGCTCTGTTGGGTAAAGACAAGAGGACGGGCAGTAGAGTTTGTATTATATTAGTGCTGATACCCATGAGGCCTTTGATGTCACTGTGACGTGTGGTGATTTGTAATGTGAGAGAAAACATTACCTGGGTGTTTTGAAATTGAATACAATGTAATGTATGTTAAAGGTCTTCTGACCATATTTACAAATAGAGGATAGTACTATAGGGGCCAAACCATAAGAGGATCTGTGTGAGTGTCTGTGTGTCCTTTGGCACGCTTCCAGGCGGCCAATTAAGAAAATCTAAATTTTTCACATACATTTTATACTGGAATCATTGGAGGTCATTTTGGGCTAAAACTTTCCACTTGTTATTAGACCCTGTCTTGTTTATACACGATTTCAGGTGTGTTTGCGTTGGTAAACTGCATGTGTTTTGTGACCTGGAGGCAGCAGTGAGTGGTGCTCATTCTTTTCCCCTTGATGGACAATGTTCTGTTTGCATGTTATCGTTTCTATGAGACGGAGACAACATCTCCCTTGTGGTGTTATCTCATCTCATTGAGGACTGCAGTTCCAGGACCTGTCGCTGCTATCCTCTCATTAGCCCCAAGATAGCCTTCTGGGTCAAGACAGAGTTAAAGACTTCCTCCTATTGTATGAAACATTTCCTAACTTTGATAATGAATGCTGTAGGTGGACTCGGTATTTCCATTTGATCTGACCATGCCTGAAGACTAGCAGGTGTATGAGGAAAAAGGAACAATATACTGTAGTTTACAATTGAGATTGCCGAATGCAATGCTAATATTTTGTATATTCATAGTACATTAACAGATCACAGGCTATCCCCTAACCTAAATGATGGACGGTGTATATCAGAAAGGGCTGCTGTTATTGTTCAGGAAAGTAAATTAAGGAGCTAAATGTATGTACCGTATGCATCCTATTCCCTACAGAGAAACCGGTTGCTTTAAAGTCTGCCTGAGAGCTGATGGAGTTGTTAACATGATATTGTATATATATGATACTGTATTATTGTGTTACAACCTTTCAACACACTGACCTTTATGGATTTCCTTGTCTAGGGACCTCCTGTCTCTGATTGCGTTCAGTATCACTCTCAGTACTGCAAGATAATGTCATAATGCACAGAACTAAGAAACCTTTTAATTTATCTACTCATCTACTCTATACACAACAGATCAGTCTGTGAAACTGACTTCCACATAGCCTTGTTAGATGGGTTAACCCAGCTGTTATTTTGTCCATGTTCAGTTCAGTTGTTACTTGGCTCTGATGATTTATGTGTTTGATGATGGTAATGACGACAATACTTTCTTTAATTGTCATCAATGGCTCACAATCACTGTCACGTTTGTTTTATAGAGAGGGGAAAGGCACAGAGTAGTAACATTGATTTCCTTTACTAATGACCTTGCAGAGACCAGATAAACCACTTAAGCCCTATTATACGATGTACAACAAATACTGAAAATGTTCGATCTACAGTACAAGCGCACAATGCATCATATATGCGCTGTGAGCTTGTTGATCTGCAATCTTTGCTGAATGTTTTTTAAATGTTTCATAGGGACCCCATGGCTAATGTGGTTAAATAAGACTTAGTTAGTTACTGCGAGAGTGTGGTCTAGCTATCCAACCTCAACCAACTAAATAAATAATGTATGTTAACTTGCATATCATTAAATAATGACATTTTACCTACTGTACCAATGCATGTTGAGACAAGTTGACACATTTCTCTAAATTGCTAAAAGCCTTTCTTGGGGTGGGCGTAAAGTAATGCACCATAGATTATGTAATTTCAATGGTGTGATTAATGTGATTGTTCCTTGTTGCTCAATTTGTATAACATTTAAGTTGGACCACATTTCAAAACCACAACTTATGTAGACATTTCCCATTTTCTCCACTCCAGCATTGTAAAATGTATATCCTTCACATCACAAGGCACCCGTTATTTCTATTATCAGGTATTTATGAAGTAGTACTTCATATAGCATATTTTAACTGCTTTTGCTGAGTCTTTACCTTGAATAATATTTTTTTACGTATATCTCATTTTCTACATGAGCTGTTCATCATACATACAGAGTAAATAAATCAATGGCTTTTCCAGAGAGCAGTTCCTCCTTAGGCAAACTTTGCAGTCTGCCATGGTTCCTGATCTGACTGTCTGACACGGAACTATCTACCCAGAACAGAGATTTCAAGCTGCACTCCCTTTTCTTAATCCCTATTTTATAAAGAAAATAGCTGACTTACAACAAGCTCACAGCAGCTTGTAGAGCTGCCGTTTTCCTTATGTTTGAAAATTCCACCACCATGTCCAAAATGGGGATGCCAGGTTGAACGTTGTTAATAAAGCATAACTTTAAAGCACTGAGCCCACACTATAACTACCACAGTGGGTGCAGTCAAGTTGAATGGAAAGCCAAACAGCAGGAATGTGGGGAGTTTTATTTAGGTAATTATTTACTAATCTGTTGCTATGAGAAAGCATTCAAAATGTAAGTGTCTATCAATGATTGGGTTGTCAACACCTCTGTCCCTAGATCCACATATAAGTGTAGGATGAATCTTAACATCTTACTCATGTGCCTCCTCATGGGAAAACACTAATATTAGGTAATAAGTATAGGTAATAAGTAATGATTACAATCAGTGTGTGGGTGTATAGGCCTTTCTGTTGTCTCGTATGTGAATAGTGTGCTAGTACATGCTTGCTGACCTGTGACAGAATGTATAATAATGGAACTGTTTATTGTATAGGCAGCTCAGCTTTGTACACTCTGTCAAGCAAAATGGGTCAGAAATGCCCCTCTTGTTTGTATGTGTGTTTGTTTATTGTTTGTCTGTACATCTGTATGCATGTTTTTGTGTGTGTGGTGGGGGGTGGGTAGTGTGTGGGTGTCAGAGGTCGTGCCAGGATTTTAAACTGTCAGCCAAAGAATATCTGGGATGATTGTGGGACATTATGGTGAAGAAAATGTCTGTTTTCAAAGCACAAATAAGGAATGAATACCAGTGTGTATATACTGTAATTTACACTACAGCATAGCGTTACAATTTGAACTGGACACTATTTGAAAATAAAGGACTGACGATCCATCCAGCCTTCCATCTTCAACTGCTTATCCGTAGTCGGGGACCTGGCTAGGGAGACGCTCAAGAGGCATCCTAACCTAGATGCCCGAACCACCTAAGCTGTCTCCTTTCCAAGCGAAGAAGAACCTGCCGAGTCACCTGCCAGCCACCCACTTGTATCTTATCTGTATCTTCTTGTATCGTATCTTATCTTATCTTGTACCTTATTCTTTCGGTCACGAGCCACACTTCATGACCATAGGTGAGAGTAGGAACGAAGGACTGATGATATAAATATGTATAACAAATTTACAGTGCACATGTGAATGAATTTCATTGAAATTGTGCAAACCCACCAACAAACAATCCATATGTACTTTTCCTTTCATTTGTGATTGTGCTTCACTTGATGAAAGTGAGTAGCCGCTGGCTTGAAGTTTAATGTCTCTTACGTATTTGTGCATCTTGCGATGTGCATGAGTCGCATAAGCTTCTCCTCCTTCAGGTGGAGTGTGGTTTTGAAGCAAGAATCCCCACTCTGCAGCTGACACAATCCTTATCCCACACAGGAGACCTCTGGCCCTGGTGTGTCTCTCCAACCAGACTGTTGGTCTCACACAATTTTCAAATGCTTCCACTTAACCCACTAAGATCTGAGGACCCGATTCTAAAGAAATAACGTATTCATTTAAAACAAATCTTATTTTTTTTTAAATGGCTGATCTACAAGCTCATGACGTGCTATGAGCTTGTATATCTGCTATTTTTGAATAGCCAGAGTATAAAATAATGGTTAAAGTGGTTAAAATCTAATTAGACATTTCCCCGGTCTTAATGGGTGAAGCAGTCTGTGCAATGGAAGCATTTTAGACGATACAGTTGTAAAGAAAATGCCCCCCCCCCCCCATCTAATGAAATTAGTCAAAGCCTTATTTTAAAATGTATTTTTCGTAAACGCAAATGACAGATCCGTTATCGGCATTCAGGAGGCAGACTCGATGTAGCATTCAGAAATTGTCTCCTGTGAGACTCCCTGCCCTGGTGTGTGTCTTGTCCTTGTAGAGCAACCTTGGGTTTTGTTTCCTGTGGTTTCAATTGTTATCCATTTGTGATAGTCTTGTAATTCTGCATTTGTTTGAGTGTCTGCGTAGGAATGCATTCTTCAGAGCATGTTGAATAAACCCATGTTTGTTGGAGAAGTAAAATGTGAGCACATGCTTATATGTCGGAAGTAAGCATAGAGTAACATGTCTGAGAATACAACACAGTATTTTCAAGTGATCTTATCTTATTATAATGCATAACTATATATTTTCACCTCCCTTTAACTGTGCTCCCACCTCTCTCTTTCTCTCCATCTCCAGGTGTTATTGATGGTTACACAGGTGAGCGGGCTGCGCTGGAGGAACGGGTGCGCCTGAAGGAAGAGTTACAACTCAGCCTCGAGCAAGAGTTGCAGGTAAGATACCCGAGTTCCAAAGAATCAGTTACCTCGTTCAGAAGGTATTAGGACATTTTGAATATAAAATGGGTTTGTAATCCCATAAACTGTTTGCTGGTTACTGGGATTTTCCTTGGAACTTGGCATCCCTATTTTGGTCATTATAGGTGAAAAGTTTAAACATTATTCAATATTTAGTATGTTGGATTACTTATCTCAAGCACTTGCTCTAAGGATTTTACAGTCCCAAAGATTTGTAATCGTTCCATTTGTTCACTCTGAGTTACAGGCCGATAAGGGTCCACCTGGACCCCTGCTGGGCCCCCGGGCCAGGTGTTGAGAAACGGTGCTTTAAAACAACGGTCTATATTGACTGCGTTTCCATCAGACCAACACCAAAGCATGTCAAACTGTTGTCTAACACAGGTGACGAGCAGCCGGCTGCATGAACTGGAACAGGAGAGGCTTCAGATGCAGGAGGAGAGGGAGCTGTTGTCACGGCAACAAGACGCCATGAGGGAGCACGCTGGGCCTCGGGAGCTTCGTACGTATCCCAGAATTCCTTTAGAAACAATGACCACAACATGCAATCCAGAGGTTTTCTTTTGTTTGTGGTAAACTGTCCTCATCATTCCAAAAGATAAATGACCCACTATACACTAAAATCCACAGATTTATTTGCAACTCTGGGAGTATGCAAACGTAACCAAATACGTGTTTGTAATTGTATTGGCTCCTCCTGAGGTTAAAAACAAGCAGTTAGTTTATAAGAAGAGTAAGAATAAACTGGAGCGGAAGATCACATTGCAGAGCTCCATTAATGCTCTGCAGTCATTTAACAGATACCGCTGTTTCCCGGTGGTGAATAATTGATGGTCATTGATTGAGAGGCTGACGGTAGTAAACACGTTGTCGTCTCGTAACTGTCCAATAATTGCTCATGGACTGACAGAGGACCACTAACACCCTGATTAGTTAGGATTCTTAACTCATCAGGGTGTTTGGTCCTCTGTAACATGATATTCATAGTTGGAAACATTTTGCACAAAATGCAATGTGCCAATGTACATTTGCAGAATTTTTCTTTGAAAGAGGTCTAACATGTGGGTCTGGGTCTCTTCTGTAACCATTGACACAATGAAATGGAAACTCTTTGGTTCAGTTTGTCAAGAAATGTCACTGCTATGTTACTGCCATGATCCATAAATGAATTGACTGGCATCCAATGTGTTCTGTGGAACCATAACATGACATCCCTTGTATTATGAAAAGGTAATCTGTACTAGAAACGTTACGAATCTCTTGTGAAATGGTAGGTAAGTACTGTACATGTTATCTAGGCTGAGGTGGGTACACTCCTTAGAGGGGATGTTTTAGGAACTCTCACCATTTTCTTTCACAGCGTTTGGCTTCTCCATCTTTTGGCAACACACAACTTTTAGCCTACTACCATGGACAGAGGCAGCCCTCTCATCCCATTTGTTCCTTTCTATCTGTCCATCTTTCTTAACCCTGATTTAGTACTTCGTTGTACGATGGTGACCTGTACGGAAAATAGCCGATCTTCAAGCCTGTAGAAGATCTGTGAGCTTGTAGATCTGCTGTTTTCGGCACCGGACACCATCGTGTGGCGGGAGTATTTTAGGAATTAGATTCTGCCTGTTCACCACCAAAACAAGAGCATGCTAAATTCCTGTGCTTTCTTATCCTCCTTCCTATAGGCCTAGTTGACGCTGCAGTGGTTGCAGCACCTGAAGCAGGTGTGTCCACATTGAGCATGGCTCAGTCATCTATATGTATTGGTCGTCTATTCCAGTGGCAGTCTAACCCCGCCCCCTTTTCAGTCCAGCAACTCACAAAATAAGGCTTGGAGCTTGCTTGCTGTATGGGCTCACAAAAACTCACCCAAAAAATTTACTTGCTTCTGCTTGTTGTTTCAACTCACTTTTCTGTATGTTCTGGCTCTTCACGGTAATTTTTGGTGTCTTTGGATCAATGTTTTGCAGCACCCTTTTTTCTTTAGCATGGATACATGGAGTAAACATAGGCGTTATATAAGAATCATTATCTCCTTATTGTCAATCATCTATTCTCCAAATTGAGAAACTTTTGTTGGATTGCTACAGATGAGCTATGTACATAAATATTGATTTAACCACTTGAACACTAGCATTTATCCCTATTCAGGGATGAACATTCGTCCAAAAATAGCAGATCTACAAGCTCACAACATGTGAGTTTGCTGAGCGGCTATTTTTGGCCAAGAGATTTGGTATAGAGGGAAATGCTAGCAGCCTAATGTAGAGCCCTGGGGGACACGGGTCAACTAATTCATAGTGTAAGTGGTTCATACCATTCCTTATACTGAGATGATTGGCCAATCAGGATCCCCCTCTCCCTTGCCTGTACGTGCAGACGGGGCATGGTACTGCAATGTCTGGACTGTCTACACCCTTGTTATGCCATATTGCACTTTCTTGTCTTTTTAAATTTGCACTAATCTAATGGGGTTTCATCACGGGTTAGAAGGTGTTGGTTTGGTTCATCGGTGGCAGAAGATGGGCAATGGTTTTGGGAATGTTACTGTATGTTGGAAAGATGACTGAGAGTCTGAGGTTACACATTTGGGCAAATCGATACTTGTATAATTAATTAACAATTCTAGAGAATGTGTTATTATAAGATTTCACAGATTTTAGAAGGGAAAAAAGTATGTTAAGTCATAACAGTACTGCTAGTAGTAGTACACACTGGAGTTGATCAAATCAATCCATGTGAATGTTACATGTCTCATGGACCTCAAACTCTTCAGTGACTCCATCTCTTCATCCTACCTAACAATGAAATCAGCACAAACCTTACTCGTAGTGAAATATAACCGTCCGCCAGTAAAGTGATACCCGTGTTCTGTGCCATGCATTCTTCGACTCGCGCCTGCAGACCTTCTGGAAGAGACAGAGAAGCTGATGAAAGAGAAGGTGGATGTCCAGCGGCAGGCGGAGAAGGAGAACTCTGACCTCCTGAAGCATGTGAAGCTCCTGGAAGCAGAGCTGGAGGAGCAGGGGAACAGGGTGATAGAGCTGGAGCAGGCCCAGAAGTCGGAGGCTGGAGACCTCCAACAGCAGATCCAGGCTCTGGAGAAACAGTTGGACAAGAACAGGAGGTTTCTGGATGTAAGTGACACACTGACAACACTTGCCGCAAGCAGTCATTTTCAACTCCTTGTACCACATCAATAACAGTAGAAGTAGAAGTAGAAGACACGTTACTGAAACAGAATTATGTATTTATTTTTAAAAGACAGTATCAAATATTTCGTAGCACTCTCCAAATAAAATACCTTATTATTATTATTACCCTTATTATTTTAATTCGATAATATTTAAAATGAAACGACTATCTCTTCATGTGAATATCCAGGAACAAGCGGTGGACCGTGAGCATGAGAGGGACGTCTTCCAGCAGGAGATCCACAAGCTGGAGCAGCAGCTTAAGAACCCTCACAAGCTGCAGTCCGCCTCGGAGCAAAGAAACAGAGAGGTAACGACACGAGACAAAGCATTGTTCTCATCCCAGAGGACCAGCTAGGCCGGAATGGAGATGCTCCGTTTGTCAATGCAGTGTCATGGTTATGTACAGAGCCCTCCCTGGTACTGGTACAATAGACCCTATCCAGTTACATGTGTTGACCAGAAAATCATACCAAACTAGTCGAGCAGGAAGTGCTGTAAAAAACAACAAAGAATTGGATTCATGCTAATATCTGATCGTTTTATTATAATTTTTTACTCATACTGGGTGTTATCTTTGGACAAATCTAAGACCTATTTCGATGGAATTCTTTGCTGAGGTCAAAGCGAGCATTTCAATAAAATTGTTTTATGCTAAAAAGTGCTCCAAGTACTCAAAGTTAGAGCATTGAGTACTCAAAGTCGCTTCGAGTACTTAGAAAAGCACTATATAAATTCTAGTCATTTTATTATTACCAGTGAGAAGCCTGAGGGCGAGGTCGCGTGCACGCATTCGCCTGGATGACAGCAGACTGCTGGGCGAGCGCTGGCGCTTTGGAATGGGGGGGTCAGATCAACATATCCGCTTGGATGACGGGCCTGCTGGTGCTTTGGCATGGGGTGTAAGATCTTAATTTTCGGGCCTGTTGAGAACTCTAGTTTTTGCCGGCTGCTGGGAGTGGAACGCACTAATAACTTTGGGGCAGGCCCGTCTAGAGTTTGAATGGACAGGTATCAGTCAAAAGGGAGACATCGAAGAGTGGATGGGTGGGGATGGATCAACATATGGAATGTCAGAACAGGTCAGCTCCATATATGGAGATCTAAGGGTTTGAGGCCAGATGTAGAGTTGCTGGCCGGCTCCATATATGCAGACCTAGGTGATGATCCAGTCTTCTCCATGTATGGCTATCCAGGGTTTGATGAGGTCAGTTTGGTGATCTTCATATATTGAGACGACCATAATATGGTGGCGTGATGTCACGAGGCGTGACCATATATGGAGGCGTGACATGACGCACTGACTGATTGATGGGAAATGCAGGTTTTCATAGTAAACTGCAACCTACAGTATGGTTGCTATTTTTATTATTTAAGTTGTGGTTGGGTAAGTAGTTGTGGTTTATATTATCTAAAATAAATAAAGTGTTGATGTAGTCTACCCTGTTGATATACTGTACATGTACTGTATCTTGCATAATTATTATTTGTTCTTTATTAACAAAATAAGGCATTTTGTGTGCTATACTGTATTCCCCACACCGAGTTCCTCGATTGGAGGCGAACAGTGACTATTGACAGTTGATTAGGTGAATAGTTCTGAATAACATAATTTACATAGATACACTTGGCTACCAGAAGAGAGACCGTATTTCCATAGTTTTGACTGACTCTGATGCTCTGCTCTACTCTAGATGGCTTCAGAAGGAAAGATGAATTGTGTTGCAGTTCATGACACAATTGTTGGCTACATTTAACATATATTCTTATATATGTTAAATGTAAATATGTCTTCAAGGCCTTCCGTAATGACATTACACAAAGGCAGAGAAATAACTTCCTCACAGAAAACACAATTACTGTACAGTACTGTATGTCGTCTTTGTCTTCTACTGTCCTCATTAAGTATCCTTAATAATATTAACGTAGAATCTGGTTTCCCTCAGCAGTCTGTCGTGTCTTGTACTTCTAGTCAATTTCTGGATCTAGTCAATTTCTGGATCTAGTCAATTTCTGATTCTTTTTACTTTTAACCAGTGTTATTATTTTCCTACCCTTCTCTCCCACTTGGCTTTTGCAGGTCGATGGAAAAATCTCTAAGGTATAGTTTATAGCTACATGTAGAAACATCCTTGTTCCAGACAACATTAAGTCCTTTTTAGAGAACCCACCCACCCCTGTAGCAAATGATTAGTGCCCTGTCTATTTCCTCTGTCCCTTTTACCCGCCTCGTATTTTCCATCTACGTCTCCAAGATTGAAAGCAGGTCTACTTTAAATAAGCTTGTCAGATGTCATCTACTGTCACCCCACTTTAAAACATACTTTATCCTCTCAGTTGTTCCTCATATAAAATATATCTTATAGTCGGCCAACGTCCACCAAATGTGTACACGTTGTATTGCATTGTTGATTTCTAAATGGATTACTATAGTGAATTGTTTGGCACTGTACACATACTCTATTCATACGTGATGTAAATGAAGCTGAAATATTTGGGAAAAAACATTAGAAATCAACTGGAAACACTTAAAACACTTTGCACCATGTGTTACCCAGATGGCATCTTGGATTTCTGTTGAGTGTGATATTTCCTAGTTGTAAATCTGAGTTGTATACTTTTTTTCATGCATTTTGATACAAACAAAATGTTAACTAAATAAATATAAGTATTACTTTTAAACACAGCAAATATTTCAAAAGCAAAAACTTTTCTCTATGCACGCTCTACCAAAGTGGCAGTCAACAACATTATCATAGCCTTCACAAGACTTAACCAGTTATAGGAACATCCTCCTCTCCTAGACTTCTACACACCCACCACATCATTCATTCATTCATTCATTCATTCATTCATTCATCCATTCACCCTTTCCCCATCCCACAGGTGGATCATTAGACCTGCCAGCAGCCCTCCTGACTAGTAAACTGCACTGTAGTCTTTTCCAGCCTGAATGAAATCTCTCTCCTCCCCACTGCCCCTCATCTGAAGTCTACCCTGCCTAATCTACCCTCTTTCTCAGGTGGATCAGCTGACCTCACAGCTAGCTGTGCATCTATGGGCTACGCTGTGGCGAATGGTGGTGGTTGAGACGTGCTTCTCACTAAACTCCCCCCTCCTCTCTCTCTCTCGTCTCTATCTCTCTCTCTCTTGCTCTCCCACACACATCAACCAGGTGGATCAGCTGAGCACCCAGCTCAGGGAGAAGGCGGACTGGTGCAGTGAACTGCTGCTGGTGTCGGAGCAGCTGCGTCGCGAGGTTGGCGAACGCGACGAGGAGATTGACAAGCTGGAGAGCCGCGTGCGCGAGCTGGAGCAGGCCCTGTTGGCCAGCACCGAGTCTCTGCACAAGGTTAGGAGGATGATGAGCGGGGGAGGGGAGGGTAGTTGGGGGTGCAGAGGGTGATGCAAGAGATGGAAGCCCGGGAGAGCAAGGGGGGGGGGGAACAAAAGGAATGGGGGAACAATAGCAGCAGTGCATGGCAGAGGGAAGTGTGTGTGTGTGTGTGTGTGTGGTGTGTTATCTTCGCGAGGGACTGAGTAAGAGAGGAAAGCCCGGGAGATTTATAGCAGCGTCTTACAGTAGCATGCAGATGGTGGGGATAGCGGTGTATTCGGGGCAGGCAGCGGCCTGTTGTTGTTGATGGTGTTGTGCTACGGTTAGCTACTGTAAACATTGCCCCCCAGTGTTGGTTTATAGGGATGCGGCTGGTGAGTGAAAGACAACACATGCTCCCGTGTCCCATGCTGCTGGTCTAAAGACAAATTAAATTATACAAGCTGCATATATATGTTGTGTCAACTTGTGTGTGTCTGGAGACTCTTAAATTCTATATACGTCGTAGTGCGACAAATAGCCAAAATAGCCGCATCTACATTATAGCCGTGAAATATAAAGTGCTCTGTGCTCAAAGTGAAAGGTGCAAGAAGGCAGTAGTAAACGTTTCGGTCATGTGATCTTCGTCAGTGCTGTATGAATGAATCACAGAGACAGATAGACATGTTCAAGTTCAACTTCTTTGAAATTTGGTTTACAGCAGCCAACCAAGTACAGTACAAAGTGAAGTATCATAAAGTGACATCATGATAAAGTGCCATCACCATAAAGTGCCAAGAGCACTAAAACTAAAACATCGTCATCATCACTTTTTTTTTTTACCTTCTTTCGGCAGCATTAACTGCTCTGATCGAGGCAGGGACAAAGGAGTATTTGTACCTGTTTTTTGTTGTCCCAGGGACACACACTCTTATAGGGCTACAACTCAACTCAGGTGCTAAGAATCAAGGCAACATCACCATGGCAATAGTGGGGCATGGACATAACATTACACATCAACAGGACCTACGAATACAGAATACAGCATTACACATGGAATCATATACCTGTAAACATGTTACTCAGAACATTTTCAATAAAGGGTTCCTAATAGGTGGAGGGCGAGGTCTTCATTCATACCAACCAGGTTAACAAACTTTAAATAGAAAATCCATATGGATTCAGTTTGAAGGAGTTTGGTGTCTAAATCACCGCAGGCTACGAGAGATTCTTTGTTATTCTTCTGGTTTGGGGGACAGAAAGTTCCAAATGATGGTTCCTGCCTGATGACTACAAAACAATCACTACAACATGACGTAACGATATCATCCGCTTCAGACCGGTTCACACGGCAATTTTGTAACACAGACCAGGCTTTCCTCCGAGGTGGAAAGCCTGGTGACGCGAGGTTACATGACTAGATATTTTCTATGGAGGGTCTGGCAATAGGAGATTTAATGTCCTTGTGTCTAATGGCACTCATGTGTTCTATAAAACGTGTATGGACTGGTCTGGATGTTTTGCCTACATAGTGGAGATTACATTTACAGGAAATCATGTAGACTACATTAGAAACACTACAAATGACAAATTGTCTGATGGTGTATTGTTTGTTGGTGACTGCACTTTTGTGTTCTTAGAGCAATTTCTCCAATTATGACATACCCAGAATAGAAATGTTAGGATGCATGTGTTTAATTGATTTTCACTATCTTGTATATGATTAACTATGAACTTATGGTTACACGTGTGTGTGCATGTAGTGTGTGTGTGCATTCAAATATCTATGTGCAAATGTGTATTTTTGTTTTTAACCCAGGCTGAGGAGAAGAAGCGACATGAGACTCATTCAACACTGGAAGCTCAGCTACAGACTGAGAGAGAGGCGTTGGAACGGAAGGAGAGAGAGGTACACACTACAGAAGTGTGAATATGAAATAACTTCAATAACAAATCAAGAATCCTGTAATAACAATGACGGGAATGTAAACATGCCATGTAACAAAAATAATTGCGCCTTCGGCGTGCTCACATCTAGCTTAAAAGTACAAGTTATATATGCACCTATGTATGTAACCCAGCATGCTTTGCAGTGCATCAAAGCGATCACGTGATCGGCAGTAGCCTATCAGAAGAAGGAAATCACTTTCTGGGGTCTGGGGTAATTTCTGATGTTATGCTGTTTGCTGGTTACAATAATGTTATATATTTATATATATATATATATATAATTCTGAAGAGAATTGAGGATTAAGACGGAGGGAGTGAGTGTAATGAGACGCACGCAGTGACCAATGGCCAGCTTTCAGTAACGGAAGTAGGCATGACCGGAAACGGACACTGCAGAAGCTGGGTTGAAAACGCAGAGATAAAGTGAGACGTCAGACTCGGAGTGCTGAGGCAGCAACGGCGGTTCTGCATACGTCACGGTCTATGACTTTGAACCCTTGTGCTTCCTCCAGATCGTTAACCTGGAGGAACAGCTGGAGCAGTTCAGGGAGGAGCTGGAGAACAAGAGCGAGGAAGTGCAGCAGCTCCAAATGCAGCTGGAGATCCAGAGGAAGGAGCTGAGCAGCCAGCAGCAATACCTGGACAACAGGGACAGCATGCTCCAGGTGCGTGACTCCAACTGTTGCGCCTGCCTGCCTCTGACTGGCCAAAGCTCGTTGTCGAGGTGGAAAGTGTAAAATCAGTCATTACGACGGCATCAAAGCCCGCAATAACAATCATTGTTGTCGACAAAAAAACAACTATAGATTTAGTCGACTAAAATTGTACAATATTTAGTCGACTAAAACTAGAACATTTCAGATTACTAAAATATGACAAACTAAAATGAGGTTTCATTCCAAAGACTATGATTAAACTAAAATAGAAATTTGCTGCCAAAACAACACTGGCGAGTTGGCTGGGAAAGTTGTTTTGCCCCGCCCCACGGACGCCTAATACCTTTTAATAGTAGGAGGGGGAGCCAATCAGAGGCAGGCGGGGGGGGCGGGTCGTTAGGCAAGCGTTTTACCGTTGTGAATTAGGCGCTCCAGGTACATAATGTATCAGCCAGCAGCCACACCTGGACAACAGGGACAGCATGCGTCCAGGTACAGTACATAACAGTACTGGAGCAGCTCTGTTGTTGCTGCGTGTTCATCTGTAGTGGAAAAAGTACTTGCATGTTTTAATTCAGTAAAGTGAACATTTCAAAATGGTTCAACTAGACGATTAACATCGACACGTTGTGAGCTTGTAGATCGGCTATTTGAACTTTTTTTAAAGGTTTTTCAAAATAGTAAAAAATGGCAAATATGTTTAGGGATAATGGGTAAGGAGGGAGAGGGCAGGTTTTAGGGCCAGGCCAATCGGAAGAGGGCAGCTTTTGGGCCCGGCCCATTCAGCAAGAGGCAGGTTTTTGGGCCCTGCCAATCAGAAGAGGGCAGGTTTACAAGCTCACAACTTGGCACGAAGCGACGTGTTGTGAGCTTGTAGATCTACTATTTTCACTACTTTTTCTTTGATTTTCCTTTTTCTTTGTGAATCATATGGCCGTAAAGGAATAGTATGCACTAAGGAATGTCAGGACCACCTACCTACCTACCCTGATGATATTAACTGAACCTGTATAATAGGTTCCCTGGTCCGTTGGATGGGTTGCTGGGTTGTATGCGACACATTTAAGTGTGTCTGTGTACAGTAGAGTGACCTGATAGTTGTCATCTTCTAATCTGTGACTTTTGAAGGTGATGGAGGAGAAGGACAGGGAGATAGCACTTCTTAATGAACAGATCACTAAGCTTCATCAAATGGAAACAGCTTCCGATAACAAGGTAACACACTATGCGTATACAAAACTACGTCTGTTTTTTTGCATACGCATAGGCAGTGGATCGTCGTGTGTGACCTGTAGCATCCTGTGATTTTTTTTGTTTTGTTTGTTTTGTATTTAATCTGTTTTTCCGTTCGGTTGCTGTTTGTTTGCTGTTGGATTTCTTTAACTTTGTATTTGTTTGTTGTTTGGTAAGTAGATTCACTGTGTCATGTCCTGTTGTGTGGTTATCGTTTGTACAGTAGCATGATTTTTGTAAATCTGTGAGACCCTACGGATTTAAGGGTTAATAATAATTATTGCATCCAATTAAAGTTCAATCGACATGAACAAATCAACATGAACATGAACAAATTATAAATTGTTTGCCTAAGAATACAGTATCTACAATTACATGACATTTGGTTCAAATTCCTTGGTGGGTCGCAGAGGTTTATCCAGAAACATTGCAATTGTCAAATCCTCAGTCATGTTATGCTGACATCCGCTTCCTACTCTTTAGGAAATGGGTGAGAGCGACGAGCTGAGACGAGATCTGGAGTCCCAGGTGGAGTGCATGCGCAGCGAGCAGGAGCGTCAGAAGAGGAACAACGAGGAGGAGCTGGACCAGCTGAACGCCGTCATCGACAAACTGCAGCAGGAGCTCACCAACATCGAGCAGAAGCAGACGCCAGGGGAGGAAGAGGAGGACACCAAAGCCCACGACGCAGAGGGCGGAGAAGAAGGACGGCCTGGCAAAGAGGAATTCGACGAGATGAAACAGAGAATGGACCTCACCACCAAAGAGCTCGATACCCTGAAAGCGGAGCACGGTAAACTGTTTAACACGTACCGGCGCTTGAAGGAGAGCGCCGCAGCGTTGGCCGAGACGGAGAATCTGGAGAGCTCAGACGGTGACCTCGAAGAGGCTCTCAGGGAGAAAACGGCCGGCCTGGTGGTCATGCAGGCCCAGGTGCAGGCGCTGGAGCAGAGTGCCACATCCAGGGTGGACCAACTGGGTCACCGTGTCCAGGACCTCGAGGACCTGGTCAGTCAGAAGGACGGCGAGCTCACCCGCTGCCGCCGTCTCGTGGAACAAGCCCACAGTGACGCGGACCTCCTCCAACAGAAGGTGTCGGACCTGGAGGAGAAACTGAGGGAGAGGGTGGCCGCGGCACTCGTCAGCCAGGTTCAGCTGGACGCCCTTCAGGAACAGCAGTATGAGGAGGAGCACAAAGCCAAAGAGCAGCACCGGGACTCTGGGAGACCGGAGGGATTCCACACCTATGACTTCGGTGATCTGGGTATTCCCCGGATGGACTTCGGCGGATTAGGAAGAGCGAGTCGGGGTCCCACGGGGAAGGTGGTCCATCTGACGGAGAAGCTCCGTGAGCTGGAGGTGGGCCTCAGTGGCATGCAGAAAGACCAGGAGCTCCAGAAACAGCTGCTCTCCAGCTCAGAGGAGGATGTGTTGGAGTATGAGAGGAGGCTGGCTGTGCTCATGGACTTACTCAATCAGATGAAGGCCAAGGCCGGTGCACACCAGAGAACTCCACTGTCTGTCCAGGTACCAATCACACTTGTATCCTAAAGATGAATGCTCAGTGGTTTAATAATGTACAGTACATCCATTCTCAACCTAGGACTTACTAGTGAAAAATAATAATTGTAACTTTGGCAAATTAAAACAGTGTTTCTTAATGTCTTTAATACACCATAAAACTTTTAAAATCCAACCGACGGTGAAAAGACTTCACACTATTTACTTTCGCAGATTAGCCAGGCTGTCTTCCATTTTCCCTCAACTCAAACTACAGGTTGACATTTATTCAGATTCCAGTCTTAAAAACCAAACGGGTTTCATATAATCGTGACGACTCTGACTTGACTAAACTATAAGATAGCATGGTGTGATTGTCTACGCCGGTGTCCTGCCCTATTTTGTGCAGACCAATGCAGATCGGTATTATTGGTCATTATGACTGACTCAGTTAGGCTTTAAATTGTATAGTCTTGTTCTCATTCTGAGAATTGTTTTGTCAGTGTCACACATGATGTAGCTCTGATAAATGTCTTGTGGATTTTCCATCAGTCCTCCATTGCTGGAGACCAAATGCCCGTGACTGATCTTCGTGGAGAGCTGCAGGAGGTCAAAGACGAGGCCGCTGTTACCAAAGAGCAGCTCAACTACTGTAAGCAGAGCTGCAGTAGGCTAAAGGAAGAGCTGAAGGTATGTGATGGGATCATTAAGCCTGATGCATACATTACAGTAGGCTTTAAGCATTTTCACTGCTATTTTTGTGGTTTGATTGAGGCTGTGTTTCATTTTAGGAAAAAGAAACCATGATGGCTACATTGAGAGAGCAACTTCGGAGGGTGAGAGAAGAAAATGTTTAGCTCCACTATTAGCATTTCCATAAATTAGGTCCAGTATTATTTGGAACAGACATGATGAACCTATAAACAATCTAGTAGTCTAATACTTGAGCCTCTTGACATTAGGAAGCATCCAGAGACGGCGAGGAGGCCGTGGTGTCGGAGGCTCACCAACACCTCCTGGAGGTCCAGGAAGAGGCTGCCGTCACCAAGGAGGAGCTGAGCAGCAGCAGGGAGAGCTATGACAAGCTACAAGAGCTGCTCCAGGTGTGGACAATGTTCTGTAGCTGTAATAATAATAAGAGCTCTACAAAGACCTTCGCAAACAACAAAACACAAATAAAGTGAAAGTATCACAATTGATTAAATGAGCTACAAATATAAAAGTATATATAACGTGGAACATTAACATCATGTAACATCAAGGTAGAGTCTTCTACCTTTCTCGCTTATCATGATACTAACTTACATTTCTATGTCATTCTTTTCTTTCTAAGGAGAGAGAATTGACCATTGCTCATCTTAAAGGAGAACTCTATCGAGTAAGTAAGAACTGTTGCAGTGAATCGCTCTCATTCACATCACTAGAAATATCATATTTATTTAGAAACATTTCAATCGCTTTCCCCTGCCTACCCACACAGCTTGTAATGTCCAGTAAACAATGCGATCTCCGTGCAGACACTCCCAAAGCTCAATTCTGACCCTTAGGTTTATTCTAGTTTTATACTGAGCTCTATCCAACTTATTATTTTCTCCTTATGGCAGTAGACACTGTCAGTGATGTGATTACACAGATGAAAATAAACTCAAGATAAGTCCCTGGTTTTAAAACGCAGAATTTGAGGATATATAAAAAAAGTGCATGCATGGTGGTGGATTTTTGGAAGCTCTTTCTATGATCGCTCCTAGACTAGTTAAGCATGACCATTTCTCGATATCTTTCTAAAGAAATGTTAGAAACTCTCATTACACTCCACATTATTTCACTGTACCTCACTGACCTTCTTACTCTCCCCTCTACCTCCCTTCCCTCTACCAGGCAACCTCAGAAGTAGAAGAAGGGCCCCTCTTACAGGAGCTCCAGGAAGTCCGAAACGAGGCAGCAGCCACCAAAGAAGAGCTGAACAGCTTCAGGGAACGTGCAGAGAAACTCCAGGACGAGCTCCGGGTCCGCGACCTCTCCATCGCCAAGCTGAAAGATGAACTTCAGGAGGTCCGGGCAGCCTTGGCCAGAACAGTGGGATCGGCTTCCCCTTCTCCGTCACCTCAGCTTCCATCCTCCTCTTCTTCTTCCTCCGCCGCCCAGCCCAAAAGGAAAGGAGCAAAGCAACCGGTCGGCAAGGGCGGCAGCGCCAAAGACAAACCGTCTCTGTCCAGGAAGAGCTCTGCTACTGCCACCGGGCAGTCTGCTGACAAAGCCCGGAGCCCGCCACTAGCCAGCGACTCCCAACGGCAGCAGCATCACCGTGTGGCTGTGACAGACTCGGCCACCCAGACCGAGGCTCTCCAGATGCCCGGCCACGATCTAGGCAGCGAGTCTGCGTCGGACGCAGCCAAAGAGCAAGTGGAGGAGGTGATTGGAGAGTTCCAGGAGAAGATTGACCAGATGCAGGAGCTCCATGCAGCAGAGATCCTGGATATGGAGGCGCGGCATATCTCAGAGAGTGAGACACTCCGCAGGGACGCGCTGGCTCTGGAGGAGGAGTGCAAAGCCCTCAAGGCTGTCATCGACAAGCTGCGCTCCAGTGAGGTGAGGCTGGCTGCGTCTGTGGTCCACTCTAGCGCTAAATCTTTTAAGTCAGGGGTTCTCAACGTTTTTGGCTGGGGACCCCCGGAAATGCTTTGGCCATGTCTGGCGACCCCCGTCCCGTCCCGCCCCCCTCCCCACCACCAATACAAACTGACTGCAAAAATATCCTTAATAATAGAGAAAATACATCATGAATGAATACTGAAACCAGATTTAATCATTAAGGAAAGTTTATGCATGCACCACGTACTATGGTAAACTCTTAATTTCCATTTTCCAGCCATTGAGTTGCAAAAACAAAAATAAATTTGAAAATAATTTGGTGACCCCCCCCCCCCCCCCCCCAAAATAATTTGGGGACCCCTGTTTTAAGTTGATAATAGTTAATATGATGCATATTGTACAAACAACTTGGGGCTTAGCCTTGATTGTAAACCACTCTATCAATAATACTGATGATTATTTTTCCTGCTTGTTTAACTCAGTCTTGTTGTATATTTTACCCTGTGCCGTGACTCAAATTGTGATATGTGTTCATATTCAATATTTTCCAGGGCCCTGCATCATTGCACCGTCCTACATCATTGCACTTTAAAGATGGATACACTAGTGGTAAGTTGCGACACGAGAGAATTATACTAACTCAATGCCAAATGTCACTGATCTGTTTTCATTAGTGCTGCAGTCACTCTAAATCAAACGTTATCCCTAGTATGTTGTGTTCTATGTTCCTTAAACATTAGCCTTAATTGATGAAAAACAAAGTTGAAATATGGATTTTACAATGTTGAAACTATATGCAAATTGAGTTAAATACTACACTAATACTAATACTACATTCCTGAGTAAGAATCCTTTGTAAGTAATGTCCTTGCTGTGACGCTGCATCGCTCCTAATGGAAAGCAGAAGCACCCGTGTAAATAAATCAATGAAACGGCTTCCAAAGAGCATTGCAAAGAGCACATTAAACCGTTCTGTGCTCGTGTCACTTTGCAGACAGCAGTTCGGACTACAGCCAGAGGACTGGTTACGACCTCCCCAACCTGCAGCATGAGTATAGGACCACCCCTGAGGGAGCCAGGGTAGAGACAGACGATCCCCTGCCCGACAAAATCAAGGTACAACTGAAACCTGGTATAGAATCCAGCCAAATACAGGATGATGGGTTTGGCAGGCATAATCTATCTACAGTATGTCTATACTTGCATCATATTTCTCAGGAGATTGTTCAATCCATCAGTCCTTGATGATGTACAAAAGGCTTCATAGGAGACTGAATGTAAAGGTTTCATTGTGTGTGTGTGTGTGTGTGTGTGTGTGTGTGTGTGTGTGTGTGTGTGTGTGTGTGTGTGTGTGTGTGTGTGTGTGTGTGTGTGTGTGTGTGTGTGTGTGTGTGTGTGTGTGTGTGTGTGTGTGTGTGTGTGTGTGTGTGTGTGTGTGTGTGTGTGTGTGTGTGTTGCATACTCAGACGCTGCTCCGTGAGGTTCACCAGGAGGGCATGCAGGTGCTGTCTCTATCAGAGCTTCCTGAGGGTGAGCCTCCAGGCCAGCTCCACCACGGCCCAGGTTGGGTCAAGGAGAGAGACGCCCTGCTGGCCACGGTGGACTCTCTGAAAGGCCTCATCACCCAGATGCAGACACATAGGGAAACACAGGTAGAACACTCCCTGAAATGCCTCATCAGTCATCACCCAGATGCAGACACATAGGGAAACACAGGTAGAACACTTCAGACTCGTACGTCCGCGGCACGTTTTGAGCTTGTAGGTCAGCGATTTTCCCACACGGGACACCGTACTGCAACAGAGCATAAATGAGACGTTTATAAGCTCCATCTTGTCTTATTATGATGCGCTATGAGTCTCCGCTAAATCTACATTTATATTTTATACATATGTTACAGCACACAATATTTTTATCAAGAGCTGATCTGCTCTGTTTATTAATGTCCCCACTGCGCTATACAGTATATTCCTTCCTTTGTATGGTAAATGCTCTCTCTCTCTCTCTCTCTCTCTCTCTCACCAGACCCCAGGCGGTGTGGACTGGCGTGGGGACCTCCTGGCTGCCGTGCAACAGGTGTTTGTGAAGGAGCGTAGTGTGTTGAAGAGCGCCCTCTACAGTCAGCTGGACCTACTGGACACCAGTGACGCCATCATTCACCTCAACCAGCTGGAGCGGAGGCTAGCTGAACAGGTAACGAACTAACTACTAACATAAAACATACAATCATGACATGTGGACAAGGTTTTTTGTCCCTTTGTTGCTATGCTACATTTAAAGAGCATAGGGCTGTTAGTACAAATTATTATTTTGTTAAAAGCAACCTGAAGTAAATTTTTTAACGTAGAAGTAGAAGTTTGCAGCCGCGCTGCGAACTTCAGTTTAGAAAAATCTTGAAAGAAGGACTTGGGTATTAGGACGTGTTATTTCCCCTAATAGACAGACTGTGTGTGCCTGTGTGTTTGCGTTCCTTCTGTAGGATGTCCAGCACAGAGAGGGCATGGGTTCTCTCCACACAGCAGACAGGTCCAGTCTCATCTCTGAGGTCCGTCAGCTCCGCGCTCAAATGGAGCAACTTCACCAAGGTCTGTAGTAGGGATGCACCGAAAGGGAAATTCTTGGCCGAAACCGAATACCGAATATAAGAAACTGTTGGCCGAAAACCGAATACCGAATATCCGAATATATTTAATATTATATATATTTTTGCCTACCATTGCTGTCATTGCCGTACCTTAAAGCTACTTGATTTATGGTTATGGCAAAACTTAACTTCAATAATAATCACTGTTATGGGTCCATAAAACATTTATTCAGCTCATTTGAATGCATTAATTGCATACACTATTCGGTGATATATTTTCTGCCTATTCAGGCCGAAACCAAATAGGCCGAAAATGCTTTTTTAGCCATTTTCTGCCGAATATTTTCTGCGGCCGAATATTCGGTGCATCACTAGTCTGTAGTTCACAATGCCCCTCCAACCACAACCTCATTCTCATAATTTGTTTTCTTACACTTGTTCTTATCACGATATAAGAAACTCGCTGTCCCTATTCTGAGCATGTCATGAAAGACAAAACATTCTGTGGAAGTGGCAGATATACAAGCTCACAAGGTCACATTGCGATGCGTTGTGGATAATACTCGGTCAACTGCACCTGAATCCATAATAATGAATCTCCTACTTGTTGTGGTCCAGCAGGCCTCCAGCCTGCAGTGTTGGCGCTTGGTGTGGAGGAGCAGCAGAGTAGGAGAGGAGGTCCAGGCCTCCAGCCTGCGGTGTTGGCGCTTGGTGTGGAGGAGCAGAGGAGGAGAGGAGGTCCAGGCCTCCAGCCTGCGGTGTTGGCGCTTGGTGTGGAGGAGGAGAGGAGGAGAGGAGGTCCCGGAGGCGTGGCGGAGGCTGACGTGCTGCTGACGGAGGAGCTGAAGGGAGAGCTGGCACAGACCAAACTGGAGCTGGAGACCACATTAAAGGCTCAACACAAACACCTCAAAGAGCTGGATATGCTCAGGTTAGAACTCTTTTCTCTCGCTCTTTCTTCTCTCTCTCACACACAACTTTAATTTAGCACTGTTTACTTTTGGTTCAGACATACATTCAAAGTAGTTGTTCATGTTTAACATTTGAATATTCCACACAAATGGTTTACAATATCTCTAACATTTGCTTATCCTCCTGTGAGGACTGATATTCTTAGAAGAAGCTCCTTTCAGCAATCCTCCATTTGGACTTCATGTATGCATGTTTGGTCAGAACAGCCGCTAGTAAGCATAATGTCCTGTGGTCAACAGGACGGAGGTGTCCCAGAAGGCCTCTGAGGTGCACACGCTCACCGACCAGCTGTCAGAGGAGCACAAGAAGAGCAGAGAGCTGCAGTGGGCCACGGAGAAGGAGAGGTGCAGAACTGGCAGGAAGGAGACCAGCGAGCGAGAACAACTGGAGGTAAGAACTCTGTTCCTCATGTCAGTGTGGAGTTGTGAAATAGGTTCTGTATAGAGAACAGAAGTCCTGACGTCACTCCATCATCCCCTGGTTCGCAGACGTTTTTCTCTATGGAGAATAACATTGGGTTTCTTAAAATCGTCTCATAAGCATTTTCGTCCACAACCAAAATTTTACTAATTCGGCGGCAGTAACATTAGCGCTTTCCCAGTATTCTTTCCAAAAACCTGTGTTCTGATGTCATCCTGTAAATGCTGAAAGCATGAACTCATCTCCCCCCCCCCCCCCACAAGGACCTCCGTCTCACCCTGGGAGAGGAGCAGAGCTGTGTGGCCCAACTGACCTCGGCTCTGGAGCACGAGCGCCAGGCCTGCTCCCGGCTCTCCCAGGAGGCTGAGCAGGAGCGTCTGGGTCTCCACCGACGTCTCCAGGAGCTCCAAGTGCAGCTGGAGACGGAGCGGGCCAAGGCTCAGGAGGTGAGGAGTGCCCTGGGGAGAGAGAGGGAGCTACGCGCAGCTGTCTCCTCGGAGGGCGGTGTCTCCACCGAGGCAGGGCTGGAGGAGAACGGGAGTGGACGGGAGGTGCAAGAGGAGGGGACCGTTCTGGGAAGGCTACAGAGGGAGCTGGATGACAAGCACACACAGGTAGGAGAGCTGACATTCACAACATAACTGGGGACATTTTGTTGAATTGAATGAACCAGCGCTAACAAACCTACGCCTACTGCTTTGAAAACAAATCTTGGTACTAGGGTTGGTACATGATTTTCAAAAGATCGGAATCGGGGAGACAAGATCGGATTTTTGTAAATCTCAAGGAAATATGTATAAGCAATGAGATTTTGTAAAAACGGTTGTTTATGCTAGTTGCTTTCCTTCTGGTCCCAGTCAGAGATCATCAAACAAAGACTAGTCACACTCAGAGGCGTGAAAGACACCTATGATGGAAACAAAGGAAATGCAACCTCGACTATGTACTGTATGATGACATGGGTGTCTGTAGTCTCTCTCTGAATGAGAGAGATACTCTTTAAGAGTTTTAACTTGACTTGAGTTTTTGTACATTTCCCATTCACTTGTCCCGACACAAAAGTCACTTGTCCGGAGCAGGGGTCATCAACATGCAGGCTTGTAATGGGCATTTTCCTCAAACAAAAATCCAGACATACGAAATGAGTGGTCAATAATATTACCATAAATACAAAATGCATACTAGTCCAGTAGGCACGTTGAAGAGAAGCACACTGCTCTTAAAGCTGTGGGAGAGTGGTTTGACCTTCACACTTTTCTTTCAAGCAAGAAAAGGTGGTTTCAACTAGCTGGTTGCTATGGCACCAGCTAAGGGGGATCCTTAATAAATAATAAATATTGAAGTGATTGCTTTGAACTTTTCAAAGCATTAAAGACAATCAGACAGTGGCAAGAATTGAGCAGTTGAGACAAATAACCATAAGTACAATCTAAAAGGCCTTTTCGGGGAGAGGTCAGAATAAATTGGTTATTCGTCTCAACTGTTCAATTGACATATTGACGTCATCCACCGGCCATTATAATATCTAAAAAACAGACTGCGGTGAGATTTTTCAAGGCGCAGTCATAGGCATGTTCTGTATCCGCCACTGTTTGGAACCTGTTTTAACAAGGTTTGTATACCTGGCATTAGGGAAACCCAGCTCTCATCATGGTATGTTAACTTTTTCATGCATTCCCCATAAATAAACGTTTCGGCCTTCATCAGGGTCAACTGTTTGGAGAGGGTTTCAATAATACACATGGTTTTGAGATAGCAAAAGATTGATGCTTCACTCTGTTCATTTTGGTTCCAATATTCACACTTCCATGTTTGTTAAGTGCAGGCCAGTTACTCAATGATCTGTTGGCTAATATCGCCACCTAGTGGAGTTTTCCCCTTAGTTTTTATTTTATTTTTTGAAGTTACTGGCTGAATTGACATTGATTACATTAGTATAGGAAAGTGATCATTTACATGAAATACAATCACCCACATTAGAATGTAAGGCTTCTCACTTAACATATTGTTTTATATGCCTACTGTACCTACTCTACATAATAGGTGTATAAAAAGGTAAAGAAGGTGATGTTCTCCCTACTGTAGGTGGTCCATCTCCTGGGTGAGGTGGAGGCCCAGAAACTGGAGGCAGCGAGACGAGAGGAGGAGCTGAGCTTAACGGCTCAGCGGTCGGGACGGGACCAGGAGGCGCTGCAGGAGGCCCGGTCTCAGCTGCACGGCCTGGAGGCGCGGCTGGAGGAGTCCCAGGCCCAGCTGGAGAGGGAGGTGGAGAGGGCGAGGAGTCTGGAGGAGGAGAAGGAGAGACTGGAGGAACGGGTGGCACAGTTGGGACAGCCGAGGGCCGGAGGTGCAGCGGATCACCTTGATGGTGGCTACAGTGTGAGTGTCAACCCTCGTGCAACCGTACAACGTTGACTGAGTGTTCATTTAAACTCTGGGAATGTTGGCTTAATACTCTGGAGTGGATTTTACAGTGTACAGATTAAACAAAATGTAAAGCAAACAGTTTGACTCCCGATCTAGACTATTGCCCCACTTTAATTAATGCTAGTTTACTTACCGGGTTAAATGCGTTTTAATAACGCCTTCCCAAAACTGTTAATAACACCGTTAAAAAATAATGCTTCATTATAACATGGTTTAATAATGCAGCGTTTGTCTAAACAACAGGCTGTCAGGCACAGCGACCGCACCAAAGACTGGGTGCTCCAGCAGAAGAGCGGCGACGCTCCTCCGACGCTCCACTCTGCCTCAGGCAGCCTCCTGTCGGCCTCTGGAGGACCACATGTCAGCCTTCTGGAGGCCACCAGGACTGCAGCCTCTGGAGGACCACATGTCAGCCTTCTGGAGGCCACCAGGACCGCAGCCTCTGGAGGACCACATGTCAGCCTTCTGGAGGCCACCAGGACCGCAGCCTCTGGAGGACCACATGTCAGCCTTCTGGAGGCCACCAGGACCGCAGCCTCTGGAGGACCACATGTCAGCCTTCTGGAGGCCACCAGGACTGCAGCCTCTGGAGGACCACATGTCAGCCTTCTGGAGGCCACCAGAGCCGCAGCCTCTGGCCCTGCATGCACTACCGACAGGATCCTGGGCAAGCTGCACACGGTTGCCTCCAAGATCCACACTATGGCCAGCCAGGCCACCGGAAGGTAGTGATGGGATTTATTTTATTTCGTGTGCATGTTCATATATGACATAATTAGCTGTTTCTCAAAGTCTGGTCCTTGTTTGTACCACCGTTATTTTTTCAGAAAATAAGAAATGAAAAATGACTATCTGCCTTAATTGATCTAGTTGACTTAGGCAATGTGAGAAGAAAGTCAAAGAGTTGACATGAAATGACTTGGGCAGAAAGTGATTTTGTAATGTAACAGGCATTCTCATAGGCTGAGGACATGGGCAATAAGGCACAATGTAAGCCGCAGGAGAGTAGATTTTGAAATAATATGACGAGATTGATAAAACATTGAGATATGTGTATTGTGTAATTGTTGACATATGTTTGTTTTAAGGAAACACACATTTGTTTTTCATTTGATAATCCATAATTATTGAAAGATTATATGCAGGACAGCTTGCAGAAGGTGCATGAAATATTTGACTGATATCTGCTATGTGTACACTGTTTATATAGTCTAACAGAGGTCAACAGTGAAGACCTGTCTTGGTTGCGGTCCAACATCGATGAGGTCATCACTATGCTGCAGCAGTCCTCAGAGTTTCCCTCTGCCCCTGAGGTTAGGATGGAAATATTTGGATTTGAATTGTTATCATTTCCACGCTGTGACTCTTCCGCCTTCTCTGTTGATTGACAAACACCTAATGTTTTATATGTAACTGACTACACTTGACCACCGAAGGCTGTTCTCTTATGTGATTATGATGTTTGTTTTTCTAAGAACATGTGACTTGATGTCTTGATGACATTCGTATTTTTCCCTGGGCTTCTGCTTAAAAAGCCTGAATTAAAAAGATTTTGAAAATAAAAGAAAATAAATGTACACAAATAATTCCCCAAATAATGGTGATAATGGAAATATCGTTATCTTAGAAAAACATCTTCCTAAAACAGTTGCTAATTATGTTTTATCCTTATTGTTTCTAATTGGTGAACTATATCGAGTTCCGAATTGTATCCAGGTCTGGTGGCGACAGCTCATCCTCTGTATTTGTCCGTCTCCTCAGAGCACAGCCCTCCAGCTGGGAGCTTCCTCCAACGCCTCCAGCTCCCTGACGGAACGTCTGCTGAGGCAGAATGCAGAGCTGACGGGCTTCGTCAGCCGTCTGACCGAAGAGAAGAACGATCTGCGGAACCAGATACTCCGCCTGGAGGAGGAGCTCCGTCGATACCGCCAGGCTGGCCTGGGATCAGGAGACGGCGTAAGTGTATCACAGATGTATTTAGCTATGAAGCACTAATGTACCTAGACATAGGCAGGTCTCTGAATCTGTTGCCTCTCAATTGCCTTGCCAATTTTGCAATTCCAATTATTATCTTTTGCAAATCATTCAATCAATGGAGAAATCAACTAACGAATGTGAGGTACTGTTGTCAGTTACATGAAAAACAATTATGAGAGATAGAATAATTACGTGAGATTTAGATTTGTGAGATATAAGTGGCCGTTTCAAGAAATAAATCAATTCAGGCCTGCCTTATTTATTTGTATTATAGTGGCAGATAAACGGAACGTATTAGACCTCACTTAAGTATCCACATTTCTCCCTGTAGTCTGGCAGCAGGAGAGGGACAACCAAAGACCCTTCAGGCAGCCCGCTCTCCCAGGAGCGGGAGGCATGGTCCCGGGAGAGGGAGCGCCTGGAGAAGTCTCTGCAGATGACCCAGGCCCAAGTGACTCGCCTCAAGGGAGAGATCAGGACTGAAGCCTTGAGAGACATGACTGGACCTGAGGCTGACAACGCAGCTCTGAAGGTTAGCTTCATCATGAACTCACACATTGACTGCAGGTGCTGAGTAATTAACAAGGAACACCTCTGTTCAGTGTTTGGATATGACATACAACACGGCAATACATTTAGTGTATTTTATTTCATCGCTAGTTAAATGAATTGACCCGTATGTGTCCAATTTGAAGTGTTTCTGGTTGAATATGCATAACTGACAGTGCCCAATACTGCTTTAGTGACAGTTAACAACAGCACCTCCTCACCAGTTAAGGTAGTAAATAAAGCAAACATAATGCAAAGACCGCTTGCTTGCAATATGTCTGTGTAAAAAATAGTAACAAAATGCATTTTCATTCCCTCCTCTTATTCTCCTGTCCCCAGAGGATGTATGGGAAATATCTGCGGTCGGAAAGCTTCCGCAAGGCACTGATCTACCAGAAGAAGTATCTGCTGTTGCTGCTGGGAGGCTTCCAGGAGTGTGAGGAAGCCACGCTGTCACTGATCTCCCGGATGGGCGGCCGGCCGTCGTCCTCCAGCCTGGAATCCCTCAGCCAGCGCCGCCGGGGCCTTACGCGCTTCCGATCCGCCGTCCGAGTCTCCATCGCCCTCTCCAGGTAGGCAACACACGGGCTACTCTATGGGGTCTGCAGGTAGGCAACACATGGTCTACTCTATGGGGTCTGCAGGTAGGCAACACATGGTCTACTCTGTGGGGTCTGCAGGTAGGCAACACATGGTCTACTCTATGGGGTCTGCAGGTAGGGAATTCATGGTCCACTATATGGGGTCTGCAGGTAGGGAATTCATGGTCTATTCTATGGGGTCTGCAGGTAGGGAATACATGGTCTACTCTATGGGGTCTGCAGGTAGGGAACACATGGTCTACTCTATGGGGTCTGCAGGTAGGGAATACATGGTCTACTCTATGGGGTCTGCAGGTAGGGAAGACATGGTCTACTACTCTAGGGGGTCTGCAGGTAGAGAATACAGGGGCAAGTATGGTCCCTATGCTCTCTGGGCATATCTTTATACTTTAGGTGGAGATAAAAGCACAGTAATGGACATTGCAGCAGTGTGTAGACAAAGCCAGTTTTGTATTATTTCTAATCATCTTATTGTCATTATTATCATCTCCATAAAAACAAAAGATTTTAGTCTCTGGTCATCTGGAAACTTAAAACTAGACAGCATTTACAGTAGTTATTGTTCTGTACATACTGCAGTTGGAAAAACATCCAGAAGATCTGAGACATGCCATGATTCTTGACTACTTTTAAATCCAGGCTAAAACCTTTTATGTTCTCCAGTGCCTTTTATAAAACTTTTGAGATCTGGATTTTTATTGATTATTTCATTTTGTTCTGTACTTACTTATTAAAAGTGTTTGTGTATGAAGTGTGCTTTACAAATTACATTTACCTTGCCTTTCAGAATGCGTTTTCTGGTTAAGCGATGGCACAAAGCAACAGGGACGGGCTCCTATACCTCCCCCAGCATCAAAAAGAATGGACTCGGACAGACAATAGGTACATTTTTAGGAAAGCTCAAGTCATCCAGACAGTACAGTAAGAGACTGTCACATGAAACTTATGTTCAACCACACACTTCATTGGGGTCTGTACTTTGGTCCCATCCGTTTTCTTCCCTCTACACCAAATCTCATCTGCGATTCTTGCAGATCTGAGCTTGTTCATCTGCTATTTTCCCCCGAACATTCGTCTATGTTTGCTGAATGTTCCCTGTTATGACATGCCCAGAATACGGCTTGCAGTTATTAAACAAAGGCTGATCAATTCATTTCTTGGTGGTTCTCAGGCACGGAGTCGAGGGAATCGCCCTATCATCTCCACCCAGGGAGTGTGGATGTTTATCGGGACAGAGGAGGGGGAGGCTGTAGCAGCAGCAGCAGGGGGCGCAGTGGGCGAGAGTCACCCAGATCTGCTGTGTCCTCACAGCACAGGTACGGCTGCTCACTACGTTGTCAAAAAATCACTGAGTGTTACTTTGACTCTGAGAGTATGTAAATGGAACCAAACTGGACCCTGTAAGGCTTCAGTAAATGGAACCAAACTGGACCCTGTAAGGCTTCAGTAAATGGAACCAAACTGGACCCTGTAAGGCTTCATACTATAATAATACCGGTAGACATGTAGCTCAGAAGAGATGCACAGCACATTCTTGAATTGTGATTCACCTGTTAACAGTAGTTTTCTTAAGTGTTTCATGAACATTTATTTAAATAGTTTTAATAAACTGGACACGGTGAATAGAGGTTTTAGGTAAAAAAAATTAGATGCAACCATATTTCTAATAAGATTTCCGATTTTTCTTGGAAAATCAAAGGGCAGACTGAGTGACAAATTGTCACTCAGTTAATATACAGTAACCTGCTTTTAGTGCTCGATTAATGTCGATTAATGACCTTCAGTCAGAGTTTGTCGGTCGGCTATTTCCGACATGCCGCACGTAGTGCAACAAAGCATGAATTATTTCTTCAAGGTGTCATTTGTCGCCGTTGTTGAACAGATATCACTTGGCTGTGGACGCTGGTGCCCTGAGCTGCTCCCACCTGCAGAACTACGACCCTGACCGTGCACTGACCGACTACATCTCCAGACTAGAGGCCCTGCAGAGGAGGCTGGGGAGTGTCACGTCAGGTAAGTGTGTGTGACGTTGTTGGTGTGTACAGAATTATCCGCTTGAAAACACTCAAGTAAAAACGGATTAATAGACACAACGCGTCCTTTTTAAAAATGTGTTTTGTCATATGGGACTGATGTACGGGTTAATGGTAGTGCAACAAAAATGTTAGATTTACTGTACATAGTAGTTCTAGACAACAATTTCAGTTCTTTTTTCTTATATAATTATATGGGAATGACTTAAAAGCAAAGGTTCTGAGAAGGTGGTGTACAGGTAGCAGAATGGAATTGAAGGGTCATGAATGGAGGAAGGTGGTAGCAACTGGGTACAAGAATAGCCTATAAATATATGCCATTCAAAGATATTTCTGTTTGCAATGCTCTGAAAGCTTTTCTACTGCTAACTGAGAAATTAAATGTTTTGAACCTGATACGAATGCTTAAGCAACATACCACCTGGGTATAAAATGCAATCTTCAGTTAGGGTTAGGCCCTTCATGTGCCCTGTTCAAAAGATCCCAGCCTGCCAGAATGTTTACTGTGTCATTCGCCTCCTGTCTGTTGTGTCCAATTTTCCAAACCTCTCTCAAAGAAAAAGAAAAAAATCAAAAAGGTTTCCTTGTATTTGTTTATAGGGCAGACCTTCTTCCACTCCTGACATCGAATCATGAGTATGTGAAAATGGGACGGGGCAGATTTAGAACAGACTGAAGATGTACTGTATTAACGTATTTATTTGTATAAAATAAATACAATTGCTGTATAAAATGTACTGTTTTCACATATTATTTTAATTTGACTTTCCCTGTCTTTAATGGAGGAGATACTCATAGGTTTGTACATCATTTGCATTCTCTGTTTCTCCACAGGGTCTTCCTCATATACTCAATTGCACTTTGGCTTGAGAAGATAGACATTTCTACGTTACTTTGGAACTGGCTTGAAGAAACTCAGTTGCCTTTTCTTGTGCTGAGCGCTCTGCTGTTTTGTATCATTATGGTGTGGACAATATATTCCATGTGGACCAAATCCCCCCTTCCTTTTTTTGTTTTAATGTATGACATCTCATAATCAGGCTTTTGTCGCCAGCACTCGAAAACAGCTATGTTTGTAATTTGATCTGCCTCTTTGTTGTGGATGAACTGCAATCGTATATATTTGTCAAATGCTAATTTAAAAAACCCTTAATTAATTTATACTGTGTATGTGTTGTATGGGTGGAACTTTATGTAGAGAATGTTTGGCTTCATTGTTAAAGAGGCTGCTACTGGATATTATACACTACACTGTGTTTTGTTTAGCCCGGTTTCTCAGACAGACTACAGAGGACATTTGTAGAGAACGTATTTTTGTAACGGGTAGCCTCTTTGAATTTTCTGGGTATTTTGTCAAAAACTGAAATAAAGATGACTATAATATTTGAAAGTATATCTCTTTTATTTCCCTCAGGTTTAAGCAACACTTAATATTCGACTTACTCCAGTCCACACACAGTGAAATCAGTTTTGTCAAAATCAAATCAACTTAATTAATGAAGGAAAGTATGGATGGAAACATATCGTTAAACAAATTAATGGTTGTGACATTGACCATGCAATGGTATTCATTAATTATGAAGCTCAATGACTATATATAAGCAAACAAACAAGCCACCCCAACAACAAAAACAATTGATGCAGTATAAGGGCCAGGGCCTTGATTCAATCTCCTCCAGCAAGGCACTGAATCGGGTCAAAACTACTCTCTACATTTCTGAAAAGGATTCACATTGTGAATATCAATACCAGTGACATAATGTACAATCATTAACAGTCTATCCACCTCCAGTATTTATCTAGTGTGGACATTTTAGGCCTTGTATTGAATCATGAACATAATTAACCCAAAATGCCACAAACGTTTCACATCTTTCTAGACAGGATGCAGCACAATCATCTAGATCTGGGGTGTCAAACTACTGGCCTTAGAAGCTGGCCACGCTGGCCCGTGAGATTGTGAAGGGGAAAAAAGGGGGGAGGGGGTCCATTTATTTATCTGTTGCAGCAGTGCGCTCCCGCTTGCCACTGCCATGCTGCCGAATCTGCCATTGAGCATTGAAATCAATGGAGGCAGCAGCTAACAACCCGGTGTGTGTAAACACACTCAAATCCACTGGTTGTGCAGGGGCTGTGCTCAAACTGTTTCTAATGAGCTACACTTGGACTATTCATGATCAACATTGTTTTTATAGGCACTAGGCAGTGCTTGAATTGGGAAAGTACTCATTGGTACAAAGAACCAGTGTTGCAGAATTTTCCCACCTGAGCATGCATATTACTTGTACAGTACTACAGATGTTGGGAAGCAATTGTGCATGTTTCTCCAGCACTTTCAAGGCTGCCTGCAGCTACCATGACTGAGCAAATCTTGCAAAATTAATTGATGGATTTTGTTTTGACCAAACTCTCACTTGAGTTTCAAAGTTGGATACAGACAGTGATTACTGCTCTGTATGGGTGAGGTTTCAAATCTGTCACTACAGAAGAGTTGGGGACCATTATTGAATGTACCCCACACAAAGTTGCATTTTGGCCAATCTGGCCCGCGACATAAGAGTTTTGACACCCCTGATCTAAATCATCTGAATGTTCAAGTCCCATTAGGAGTTTGTCTCTCTCTCTTTGAAAACAAGCAGAAAGACTATCCTCATGTCACTATCCCTCGACTCCTCCAGTTGCCTCCACCTTCGGCTCAGTGTTGCCTCCTCTTGTATCTGATAACAGGGTTGTTTGGGGTGTGTATCATTGTTGTGTAGTTGATCGTGGGGAAGTAGCCATCCACCAATTCGAATTCATACTTGCGCAGCATGGTTGACCAGATGGTTTTTATTTGGACGTAGGCAAAGTTCTCCCCGATGCAGCGATGTCGGCCTGCAAGGTGGAGGATCAGAAAGAATTGTTTGTATCATATATGTTTTAAAGTACAGAATTGATTTATCTGCCTGCAAGATATCTTAGTGTTTTTGTTTTTAGAGTGCTGCAACTTGTCCCATGCACTGACAAACCCCATGAGCCCAGTTTCTCTATTGTAGGCATAAAAGGTGAAAATCGAATACACCAGTTGTAACTCAGGTCTGTTTTACTAAGAATTGAGGATTTTAGTGGTAAAACCAATTAATCTCACCAGCACCAAAAGGCACGTAGGCAAACTTCTCCCCGGCAGCATAGTTGTCATTGAGGTAGCGGTCGGGGTTGAACTCCATCCTCTCATCCCAGGTATCGTGCAGACGGTGGTTGACCGTGGGAGACACACAGACCTGGTGGCCCGCTGGGATGGTGTAACCTGACGCCGTCTGGGGAAAACAGCATAAGACATGGTTATTTAAAGCGGCACATGATCACTTGAAAATCAGTTTACGTTACGTATTTATCACGTTATTAATGACAAGAAATTGAGTCACGGAAAACGTGAAAAATGAATCAGCCAAATAATGAATGTAGCCTTATACTGTATATTCTTTTCATTCATTCATATCTCATGGCCAAACAAAAGGAGGCACAATGCATGTAATCTGATTCCATTGTAGTGACCTGCTGTGGGTATTACTAAAGTAGAGGAAGTAGAACAATGGTTAACAGCTTCCCCTAAAGCCTAGTTTTTAGAGCGTTGCAGAGAATAGTCTGAATCACCCTGTTGCAGGTCGGCCGTTTGATTTGCAAGAGATTCAACGTGTTGAATTGCTAGAAACGCAACATATTTCTAAAGTAATGACAGTAAAGACTGAAGCGAGCAAACAAGAGCAAGTGAGAAGAATTTAGGGAGTGTATACCGGTAGCTATTTAATGTTTTCATATGCAAGCAAGAAGACGTAAGGGAAAGTGTATAGTTATGGCTAATGTTTTTATATTATACCCTACAATTTATAATATACACAATATAATAGGCTGACATGCAATGAAATCAGTACATTATCTCACCTTTATGTGGAAAGTATTAGTATTAATTTATTAAAACCGTTTTGGGGATTCTGTGGTAACTGGCAAGTGGTTGCGAGTTTCACCATGGCACATAGCGAGTCATTGGTCTGAACTAGGCTTCAGCCTCACTACATGGATGTTCTTACCTGAGTTGAGCGGGCCATCCTCATCATGGTCATGATGGGTGGTCGCAACCGCAAGGTCTCCTTTAAACAGTGGTCCAGCAAGGTGAGGTCCTTCAGCTGAGGAGGACAACAATGAACATTGTTAGGAATACGTAAGCAAGTACTTTGCACTACCTTCCAATATACCACACAGTCATGAGTCATGTCGAGAAAAAAGGACTGCTTATCTTACAGGCAGCAAGGGCCAATTTATGTTTGTAGCGTAAAGTGTCAAACGATATAATGTAGTGTGGCAAAGAGATATTTATCCACAAAATGTTGATGTCGCTAAACAATCACACATTGTCGTGCATATGGAATGTAGGTCAAACATTAGTGAAGTTTCCCTTTAAGTCTTTTAAGGACTGATAAGGAAACCTTGTAGGCAACGCATTGCGGACGTGTCAGACGAGTTAACGTCCCATGTTGTCTTGTCAACTTGGTGCCGGTTTTCTAGTGTATAGTTTGTTTGACTTATGTTGGAGTGGCTGACTGGCTGGCTCACTGAAAGAAAATGACATGCAAAGTGGCTGCCAAGTGGGGTCAGCGATGGAGCTTCTTGTTGAACTCAAAGCTTCAGTAACATGTTTATCTTCACACGCATCAATGCCGTTAAGAAGAAGCTCCAACCCTTTGCTCCCATAGAATAGAAGTGAACGGGGAAGGTGACGTTTCTGACGCTGCATGAAGCGAAGAGTGACTGTCCCCTAATTCTCCCGTTCATAACTGTGTGAATCTGAAATCACCTGGTGTCCACATGGACTGTCTATTTCATGGATGAGCAGTTGTGCCATATTCTATACATAGATAGATATATATAAAGGCTCTAACGTAGTTCACTCGGCGGCCATCTTACTTTGGGGCTACAGTACAGTATGTTCAATGGCAGCTTCTACTTAATTTATTCATTCATTTTATTTTTATATGAACGTCGTATAAAAGCTGCCCCGAGGTAAGATGGCCGCCACATAGCGACGTCGCTCTGCATTGGCCAAAGCGTGTGTGAGCCATCTAGCTTTCTTATATATATCTATGATTCTATACACTGTGTGTGAAACAGAATTCTTAAGAGAAGGCTGCTACTGTGTCGTTTCTTTCTATAGTATGTTATGTAGGTGCCAAATACAAAGAGGGGGCTTTGTGACCAGTAGACTTGATTCTTGACATAAGTATACAGTACCTGGTCCAACTCCAGAGCAGGCAGGTCCTCTCCGCAGGCGGTCTTCTGCTCAGCGTAACAGCGGTTCTGGATCTCCTTGTTCTTAGCCAGGTAGAAGCCCAGCCAGGAGCTGGTGGTGGACGAAGTGTGTTGACCTGCCAGGAGGAGACCTATCAGCATCCCTGCTATCTCATCGTCGTTCAGGGGTTTTCCAGTCCTGAAAATAGACAAAATGGTGATGTTTCAAACATCATTCCCTAAAAGCTATTTGAACTGTAAAACAAAGGATGTTAAAACATCCTTTGTGGCAAATCATTTCAATAAGCAGTACAAATACACACTCAAATGCCCTTTTATGAGATGTGTTATAGTGGGGTACAGCCTTTAGTTCTGACACAATTATTGGTCCGACAGTCATTAGACAGACAACCTACTTCAAACCCTAACCTAACCCTAACCGCAAGCACGGGAGCAGCACATGTTCGACCACTAGTCGGACCATGATTGTTCCCGCATGTCGGACTAATGCTCCATCGGAATTACCATCGGATCCCATTACAGTGAACCAAATCCAAACACAGATGTATGCCATTTCTTTCCATTCTGTTAGCCATGTCAGCTTTTATTGGTTAATTACTGTATGTATGCTGTCAGTGTCGAGACATTATAAAATAAACTGCTACAATTTTGTTATTTTAACAGTTATACTGATGTATTTCAAGACTACATGATCCATGTGTACTAAATTATTCATGTCCTCTTACTTGTAGGTGGCATCAATAAGAGTTTGCAGGATGTCATCCACTTTCTCATTGGACTTCCTGCGTTTCTGAATGACCTTGAAGAAGATATTCTTGATCTCTACGTGAGCTCTGTCCCTCCGCCTGTCAAGAGAAACAAGTGCATTTTAATAATTTTGTCCAAGCCTCATAAATGTTTTTTTGTTTTTGTTGAAAACAGACTGTTCTCTCAAAGACAATGGAAATTATGCTTTTCTGAATTCAAATATTTCAGTAATGTTTTATTAGTCTAATGTTATAACTATGTCTTTGTAGACTTTGTCCTGTCTGTGAGGGAAGAGTGAATGAATGAACCTCTGTCACTTGCCCTTGCCCTACCTCAGTGGTTCTCAAAGTGGGGTCTGGGACCCCCAGCCCCCAGGGGTCCCCTTGAAGGGGTTCCAGCCAGGGGGTGCCCAGGTAAATGATTGATAGTCTTAGGATCCAGGTGAACCCTTATTTGTCTGGGAGTCCGTGGCATGGACTAAATGCATTAAAAGGTTTGTGAAGCACTGTCCTACCTGAAGCTGGGCAGGGGCAGCCAGCCAGGCAGAAGCCAGGCCTCATGACTGAAGCCTCCATCCAGGTCCGCGTAGAGCTGGGCCACATGCTCAGTCAGCATGCTGCGGATCTCCTGCCCATGGAGACAAGCGCTGGCTGTCAAGATGATCAGCTCAGCCAAGGACTCAAACAGATCTGATGAAAAGGAGACACATAAGGGGCAGGCTAAGTAAGAAACAAAGTTTTAATTAATCTAAGATTTTATGTATCAAATCGATTAACTTCATGCTTTTATGCTTCGTTGTACAACAATGTTAAGCAGAATTAGGGAAAATAGCCACTCACAACACGTCACATTTTAGATCGTCTATTTTTTTACATTTCTTTAAAACGTTTCTTCTATAATGACATAACTAAAATAGGGATGGATTGATTGATTATAAATCAATTATAAAAGTATAGATTAGGACCTAATCTATACTTTTATAATTGATTTATAATCAATCAATCCCTATGATTGCCATTACACACTGTTTTGTGTCACCTAATCATTAGGTGACACAAAACAAAGTGTGCAATGGCCCGGGAGGTGCCCTTGCAGTAAAGAAAGTTATATTGAAGTGATGGTTAGATCAGAAATGACCTTACTTTTCTCTCCACTGTCTCCCCATCTTTCAAAGTACTCGATGGTCTCATCCTCGATGATCTTGACATGTTCTTTGAAATGAGCGATGTTCAGCCCCGTTTTCAACATCTTCTTCTGTTCCAGAAATATCTACCAAAAGTATAATGTAGCAGATAAGAATCATATCTGTTTCTCCTAAGTTAGTTATTCAACTTGAACTTACTGTGATTTTACCAGCTACAGTATATTTGACTTACAGGGTTTGGTACATCGTAGGCAACCCCCTTGCCAAAGACCGGAGTGGTCAGTTTAGAGTAGACATCTTCAGCATTAAGGTCTTCATTCTTGCTGTTGAACATCAGTGCAGCTGCGTCACTGCCCACCAGGTAGGTGAAAGTGCTGCCCACCATTGTAAAACTAAATACAGGCCCATACTGTGAATAGACCACAAAGAAATCAGGTTTAAGATCCTCAAAAGAGTAAATAGAGGGGGGCGACTACTATAGAGATAATTTTAGGCCTACTGTATCTTAAAAAGCTTTAATTATGATTAAGTATTAGAGACTATTATATGCTACTTTACAATTTCCTCCCCAGTCCCCAATAATAGGTTCAGTTATGCATGCCGTTGAAGTTTGAATGCACTCAAGACTTAATAGCCTAAACTTTACTCATTTACATCACTTACTTTAACATATGCGTCTTCAAGGAATTCAATGGGGCTTTTCCCAAATGCAATGGCATGTCCCAGGAATGGAATCCAAGAGGGGATGTATGGTGGTGGTTTCTATAGAATAAAATAAAATCTCACTGGTTCGTTATATAAACATTTATATTTTATGTAGCCTACAGCCCTACACTAGCTGTATAATTATCCTGTGTGTTGTACTAACTTACCACATTATTGTCCAAGGGCTGTTTCAGTAACAGTTTAGATACATATCCTATAGTCAGTGTAATCACGGAGGCTGCCAGGACCACTGATGTCAAATTGTCGCTCACTTTCCCGACGGTGTCTTCAAGCAGCTTGCTGCTTATCTGATATAAAGGCATCGCCATTGGAACTCACTTGGTTTGAACAACAGAAATACCGACAAGCTAAAATAATAATGAGATGAATTCGTTGTTTTTCCTCATAGACGATGCTCCCAGCTACTTCTCCCACAGCAGAGACCTTGGAATAACGTCAGTTCTTCAGAGAGATTATCATTGCATCCAACAACAGCACAAGTAAGTTACACTAGTATGCAAAACAAAAGTACTGTTAAAATAACAATGAAGAAGTCGTTGGTAATATTTCCTCCAGCCTGTGTGTAGGCTATACCTGTCAATGCAAGTCCTGCCCCCGCCTGACCAAGTGAGGCTTTCTATTGGCTGCCGTCTTCGTGTCCATCAAATAGCTTGTGCCGTTCTACAGTATGATTGGTCGCCGCTACCTGAACCCATGTCTGGCTATATGATGTCACTACTTGTCATGGCCCATACAGCCCATACACCATGGATGGATGGGATGCGGATGCGGCGGCCCGTATTAGACCAGATCTAGCCTAGGGCCCTAGGGCCCCTGGCTAGATGCATTTATGGACTTTTATGTAGGCTACTGCAGGGGTTTGCATAAGAGTATATTTGTTTCAATTGGTAGGGGGGAAAAAACTATCTTTTAAATTCCAAATAATCATAGTAATCAGATTAGATTTTTGTGATGAGGATTCAGGGACTTGATCATTACACCAAATTCCTACCGGATTGCATATTAATTAATATCATGTTTATATATCATGTGATTTGGGTTTGTTGTTTCGAATTTTATTTTGAGCCTACATTTTGATTGTACATTTTTTGCGACCAAAGGTCTTTCTTTTTTTTTTAAACCTTGAGGTCTCGTGACATCACCGATGATAGTAAATCAGGGATCATATCATAGTAAATGCGACCTACTGTCGGAATTAAATGGAGATTCCTGATGTCATCAATATTAGTATATGGATATATGTCAGAACCTGACATATTGATCCTTCCCCATTCTTCCTTCCTCTTCGATGTCTCCCTTTTGACTGATACCTGTCAATTTAAACCCTAGACGGGCCTGCCGGCAAGTTCTCAACTGGCCCGAAAAGTAAGGCCCGGCCCTACCTGTGCTCTCATCAAACCCTGTACACTCAAGACACTGCCACCGCTACCACCCTTAAATCTCCATATGGAGCTGACCTGTTCTGACATTCCATATTATGTTGATCTGACCTCATCAAACCCTGTACACTCAAGACACGCTCCATATATGGCCAGTGAGTCTTACTGGTTATGTATAGCCTTTAAAATAATTATGTATATGAGATAAAAGACAGATGAGGTGACATGAAAATATTAGGCAGACTGTTTACTATTTTCTCTTTGTCTACTGTCTCTTTTAAAAACTTTAAAAGCTTTATTAACATTCATTTGATATTTATTATTATTTGGCCAATATTATTCACTTTTAAATCATATTTTGAATAAATAACTTTGTATTGAAATGGAGCTGCAGTGAACAATATAAACATACTGGTATGCATGTTTATATACATATAGGCCTACATGTAGATCATTCCATTTATTTAAACAAACCATGAAACCATTAAATAAACATATTTACATGCAATGAAAAAAATCGCACAATGCGTTATATTACAATATCCTATGAAAATCAAAATGCATGTGAAGATGCAAAATATATATCAGTAACCCTGTGTAACATACAAAAAGATTGCATTTGGTAAGAGGTCCCTTAGTCCATAAAAGAACCCTCACATTGTGCTTGTGGTCCACAACACTGTCTTCAATAGTTCTTCAACCGTATGCATATTTGTCTGATAAGCTTTTGTCGTTTGGGGTCATCTGTCCACTTAGCTTCATTAACAGCTTCACAACGAGGCCAGCCTTTAAATGAAAAGAACACAAAACAAACAGCATTATGTTAACTCCCAAAAATATTTTTTTTTAAATCCAAGAATGAACCACTTAAACCCTCTATTCTCAGTGAAACGGACCTGAGTTGCAACTGTACTTGGTACAATATTATATCACTCTAGTCTACACCTACAGCTCACAACGTGTCGATGTAGATCGGCTAGTTGAACTATTCAAAAATGTTTTTCAAAATAGTAAAAAAGGCAAAACAGTTAAGGGGTTTAGCATGGACGAAAATAGAGCCCCAAATCTCTTTGCCAGAAATAGCAGATCTACAAGCTCACAATACGCTTTGAGCTAATAGATCGACTATTTCGGTTCCCTTCAGAATTGGGGGTTTAAGTGGTTAACTACAGATCCTTGCAAACACACGCAGCATCTTCTGAACAGTGTTAGGAAAGTCCCACTGGAGTTACCTGTTTTGTGTGCACAATGAAGTTCATTTTGTTCTCCACACTGTGGATCTGAAAGTATTGGTCAGCATGGCCAAGCTGCCACATGAATGCCCCAAACTCTAAACTGATAAGTAAGACCTGGAAATGCATAAATAGAAAATTATTACTTCATATTTATCATGCACACTATATACGTTTAAAAATAATTTGGTTGGATCAAAATATTGTGCAATACATCTTGTCTACAGTATGCACAATACCACAGCAAATAATTTATACCACATGCATCCTCAGATATGAGTCACTGCTCAGAAATGTTGCTCTTACAGCACCCTCTAGTGGCACATATGACACATGACATAATTCAACAAGATGGTATTGAATGTGCATACCTGTCATCCTGATTTTCCAGAAGTCGGCACACCCATATCCTATTCCAGCTACATTTTCCACAACCTAGTTTGATTGACTCAGTAGCAGACTTGAACCTATGTCACCTTCATATGTGTTTCCTATTCAAATCTGCTGCAGAGCCGATCAAACGAAGCTATGTGAAAATGAACTGGAACAGAAAAGTGGCATGCCACCTTCTAAAAACTCAGGATGACCACAAATCTAAAACAAATAATGGAATACGGTCAAATGTAAAGTGGAATGTAAAATAAACGAGCTAGCAAAAAAATAACATAAGGGGCAGGGGTGGATCCTAATTAAGGGATACCTTTGTCTCCATATTCATGAGATGCAGGCCCTTGATGTTGACCCCCACGTACACACGGATTACTTTGTGGTTGCTGGCGCTAGCTTTGGTGTACACCTGGCCTGTGAAGAACGCTGCTCCATAGGTAGGGATGTCCCAGCAGTTCTGCAGAAAAAGCCTCTGTAGATGGTGCATCTCCTTACTCACACCCTCACTGGTACTCAGAGCCTGTTGGAGGGGAAGATGAAGGTGAGGACGGTCAGTGTCACGCAACGAGAGAGGGGAATTTAATTTGTGAGATGAGAGGGATTGATAGCGCACAAAAGATAATATACTGTACAGTATACCTTGTATTCATGAAGAATCCTGTTTGTCCAATGATATGCTTTGCTTTTGACTTTGGATATCGGCACAATAGATTTGAGGTTCTCCTCACTGTTGAAGAACATGGTTTAATACAATAATACAAACAAAATATTTTCTTTTGAAATACATGCAATGGCAACTACTTTGTGCTGCATTTAACAATTCATTCTCACGTAATTCACCGTACATTTTTCCACATGAAACCGAATGTCTTACTTGAGGAAGCCCTGCTTGTGTTTCTTGCTCTCGTAGTTGCCGTAGATGATCTGTAGGAGAAGGCTGGCCAGAGTGATGAGTTTACTGTCTGGTGAGGGGAAGAAGCCTTTGAGGAGACAGTGGCGCGCCTCATCAAACAGGATGAGGATTGACAGAGGATCCTCCACCTGAAATTTGATTGATTCATTCATTGAATACTTTATTAGTCAGAAATGTAAACAGCACAAGGTACAGTCAGACATTAAGGCTAAAAGGATAACACAAAAAAGTCTGGGGGCTTGTTTCCATTGTGATCGGTAATGTGAGAGGAATTCAGTCCTTCCTTATCCCTGCCAAATACTTGACTGGCAGGATGTCAGTGTTAGCTAGTGTTAGCTAGTCATCTTCACCATTACATCAACATTCTGTGCTAGGTCACAGTGGTTCTCAACCTTTTCAGGCTGCAACCCCATAAAATAATCATATTTTAACTGGGGACCCCAAAATATTTTTGGGGACACCCACCCTGACAAGCACTTGTAATTGTAAAAAAAAAAAAAGAATAAATAGCCGATCTACAAGCTCACAATGCCTCGCAAGCTTCTAGATCAGCTATTTTCCCCCAAAAAATGCCCCTTTCTTATATTATTATTTGACGATTTGGCCCCCACAAAATCACATAGGGACCCCCCTGGGGGTCCCGACCCACAGGTTCACCACTGAGGAACCACTGAGCTAGAACACTGCTGCATACTGTTTTATGCATGAATTTAACATTTGTTGTCAACAGAGGAAGAAGTTCTTTCTACGCACATTGAGACACAACTGTCTTCCAGTTTCAAAATACAGAACGGAAAACAAGCCTGAGATAGATGTCCGTTGGTGACCACAGTGCCGCTGCTCTAATGTGATCTGACTATATACCTTCTTTTCGACTTCAAGAGGTAGACGGACGTCCCTCCGGAGGAAGAGCTGTGGGCTTTCCCTCTGGGGGTCCAGCACTGTGAGGTCGGTCACAATCTCTGTCCAGATACGGAGGTGCTGCAGGGGCTTGTGATATGGCTTCAGCTGCAGATCTGTCGTACAGTGCACACAGCCACATTAATCACTTACAACCTGGCCGTCCCAATTTCATGGTCGTTATTGGCAAAAGTTGCCACTTAAGTGAGCTTGTAGCCTATTTTCGCGGAGGAACACCATCATACAACAAGGTATAAAATATGTGGTTAACATTACCCCGCTTTTGCCATTGGCTGTAATCAGAAGGCACTAATGATAATGATTAAGTCAACAGTGGATCACAAAGTGAGGTCCAGGGACCCCCATAGTTCCTTGAGGGGGTTCCGAATGGCCCCTTACAGGTGTGTAACTTTGAGAATGTATAAATGGGACCACAGGTCCATTTGGCACCATTTGCACACACTCAGAAACAGAGTTTTGGGGGTCCTTGAAATTAAAACGCCTGAGAACCACTATGCCATAAATGGAACAGAGCCTTCATTAGAATCATTGGTAACACCTGCGAAGGAAGTAATGAAGGAGCTCTTTCCAATATGGCTGCTGTGCATATAGAGCCTATCATTCAAATGTTACGAACAAATGGGTATTGCAAGCGGTTTTGTCCAGCATGCGCTGACTCACTGAGGTTCTCAGAGCAGATCCAGATAGTAAAGTACTGCTGGGTGTCCTGAGACAGACGCATTCCCTCCATGATCTGCTGCACCGTCGTGTTGTTGCCGTGTT